>NC_091625.1:102973136-103273136 GCF_027580195.1 Bos mutus
CCACCCTTATGGCAGAAAGTGAAGAGGAACTAAAAAGCCTCTTGGTGAAAGTGGAGAGTGAAAAATTTGGCTTAAAGCTCAACATTCAGAAAACTAAGATCATGGCATCTGGTCCCATCACTTGATGGGAAATAGATGGGGAAACAGTGAAAACAGTGTCAGACTTCATTTTTTTGGTCTCCCAAATCACTGCAGATAGTGATTGCAGCCATGAAATTAAAAGACGCTTACTCCTTGGAAGGAAAGTTATGACCAACCTAGACAGCATATTCAAAAGCAGAGACATTACTTTGTCAACAAAGGTCTGTCTAGTCAAGGCTATGGTTTTTCCAGTGGTCGTGTATGGATGTGAGAGCTGGATGTGAGAGAAAGCTCAACACCAAAGAATTGATGCTTTTGAACTGTGGTATTGGAGAAGACTCTTGAGAGTCCCTTGGATTGTAAGGAGATCCAACAAGTCCATCCTAAAGGAGACCAGTCCTGGGTGTTCATCGGAAGGTCTGATGCTAAAGCTGAAATTCGAATACTTTGGCTACCTGGTGCAAAGAGCTGACTCATTGGAGAAGACCCTGATGGTAGGAGAGATTGGGGGCAGGAGGAGAAGGGGATGACAGAGGATGAGATGGATGGATGGCATCACCGACTCAATGGACATGAGTTTGGGTGAACTCCGAGAGTTGGTGATGGACAGGGAGGCCTGGCGTGCTGCAATTCATGGGGTCGCAGAGTCGGACACGACTGAGCAACTGAACTGAACTGAACTGAAGTTGATAGTCTGAAAGGTTATTTTAGAAAAGAAAAACAACAAAACTCAATGATTTAACTCCATAATTGGAGAATTTTACAGAAAAAATAACAAATTAAACTTTTAAAAAAACAGTAAAAGAAAGGAGAAATTAAAAACCAGAGCCAATATCATGGAATGGAAAAGAAAACATGCCAGACAGTAGCTACAGGATCAGATACTGTTCCTCTGAAAAGATTTAACAGCAACAAAAAAAGCAAAGCCCCCAAAAAACACAGAATGAGAGAGAAAGAAACCCAAAAGTACCCCTCACAGGAAGGGAACAAGGGTCTAGAAATGTTGCAGAGAGTTTGTGCTGATGAGTGTGAGCGTGTGAGTGGAATGGGTAGACGCTGGTGTAGCGCGTCCCATTGGAGCTGTGCTCGTCGGTGTTTGGCCCCAGGCGCCCGTGAATCTCCCACACCTCTTTCCTCACTGTCGCGGTGGGTTGCTTCCGTTGCTGGCAATGGAACAGTGAGTAGCTCTCACAGTGCGCTGCGGATCAGAAAACAAGGGAGCAGGTGGCTCGTTGTGCGGTTCCATCGCCGCAGGTGAGTGCCTTTGGGGGTCACGCGTTCTCCAGCCAACACGTATTTGCTACGTCTATACACTTATGCTAAACAAATTGTAACTCATAACCAAAAACATGTGATTACTTAAATATGGCAAATATAATTTTGCTGAACACCTGAAAATGGCATAACATTGTAAATCAACTATATCTCAGTATAAAATTAAAGTTAAAAGAGGAGACATATTAAAGTTGCTGACATGGTGCAGCATGCTTAGTCAGGTTCACAGGTGAAGCATCCTGTAGGTGAAGTCAGATATCCCACACAAAGCATACCCAGCCCCACAGGAACGTGCACCCAGGAGCCGTCAGCGTGACGCCCTCGACAGAAGCTCACTCGCTGCTTGAGAGCCAACCACAGGGGCCACAGCAAGTGGCTGTTAAAACACAGTGGATAAAGTCGTCTTACCAAACGTCCCCCAAATTTCCTAATCGTACTTGACTGATGAGTTCAATATTGACATTTTGTTAAACCTTTGCAATTTGCCTGGGAGAGACTGCAGACACACTCACCCCTGTTCACACTGCAGCCTAGCTCACAGGAGTAAACAGGATGGAGGTTTGCTTGTGCAACTTGAGAGCAGGATGAAGGGTGCCAGGTGTGCAGGGTGTCTCTGACCCTCTCTGGACACCGACAGCGGTCTTGATGGTGGCAGGCCGGCAGCGGATGGTGCACGAGAACACGTATGTAGAGCCGCGGGGACCATGTGCACAGCGCTCACGCCCAGCGAGCACAGTCCTGAACCACAGCACTCACCCTCCTCCCCCTTCTCTGCTCGCGCCCTGAGGTTTCACAGATGATGTACTTTAAAGAGGTGCTTCTAATAACACGGATCATAAATTCCACAAGTTACTCCTTTTAAAATAGGCTTTCTGATTTGAATAATTTTAGTTTCCAGAAAGAATGCAAAGTGCATGCAGGGATCCCCACGGACCCCGGTCCAGTTTCCCCTGTCAGCATCTCACAGGAACACAGTGGGTTCGTTACGATTCACGGCCAGTACGAATAAACCACGGTTACCTCAGAGCCCGTACTTTTCAGACTTGATAGTGTGGTTTTTTTTTAAATTTAAAATCATGTTTTCTGTTCCAGGAAATGGAACACACACACACAAGCGTGCACACCCACACACAGACACGTAATGGGGTCCAGTGTGAACGGAGACAGCTAAGAGACAAAGAACATTCCAGGGGAGCGCGGCCCAGGGCTCTGCCAGGCTGTCAGGAGGACACACAGCGTCCAGCCTTCCAGCAGCTTGGTCAAGGAGCCCACAGAAGGGGGAAGTTCAGCAAACTTCTCGATGCCGAAGACAAGGGGCAGCTTCCTAAGCCACAGAGAGAATGCACGCTCTCCAAAGAGCCACAGTGAACAGCCTGCTGGTTAAATTCTCAGCAGCAAGAAAGCAGGTCACGAGACAGTCAAGGTGCCTGAAAGGACCAGGAGAAAATCTCTGCCAACTAGAATTCAGTGTCGGTGCAAATCGCTTCAGAAACAAACAGGAAAAATGAACAAGAAATACAGAGGGTCCTCTGGAGAAGGAAAATGATTCCAGAAAGAAGAAGGGGCCCCAGTGGGAATACAGAGTTTTGAGAAGAGGTGAGAAAACACAAATGTAATTAACTGGACAAACAGCCTCTTGAATGCCTTCCCGGTGTAAGATAAACCCAGGCAAAACCACAGGAGCTGCCCACTGCGAGGGCTCCGGCCCAGGAGGACGCTGAGCCGCACGCCTGCCCGACCTCGGCCCCCTGCAGCCATGCGCCTGGCTCTCAGGCCCCAGTGGCCAGCTGTCCCCGGGTCCCAGCTAAACCTCGGTGTCAGGGCTCTCTGTGGATTTCGTGGTAAGCTTTCAAATACTGTCTGTGCAGGTCGGCAGCTGTTTAGGCATCTTGGCCACTCGACCGAGGTCCTTGATGCCCTCTCCCAAGGATGTCCGCTTGGGAGATCTGCGGTCCCCATTAGAAGCTCTGTCGCGGGCTCAGGCTTCAGGTGCCCGTGAGGACTCGGAGGCTCAGGGAGCAGTGTGTCTGTGCCCACCAGGCGGCCCCCCACCGCCGTGACACTGGTGAGCCGCGGGCGCAGTACATCCAGCTTTGCTTCTATCACCAGAACGACCTCAGCCCCAAATCTGAACCAGGGTCTCAATAGTTTCTTTTATTTGAAACGTTTGACAAGCCAATTCCAGAACATCAACGTCAAAGACCCAAATCTTGTCAGGCCGATTTCACATCCTGTGCGTAAAGGTCAAGCTTTCAAATTATTTGACTTCGTTACAAATATTTTCTATCACATTTTGCCTCGAAGTAGAGCAGGAACAGGAGAAGGCGATGGCACCCCACTCCAGTCCTCTTGCCTGGAAAATCCCATGGACGGAGGAGCCTGGTGGGCTGCAGTCCATGGGGTCACGAAGAGTCAGACACGACTGAGCGACTTCACTTTCCTTTTCACTTTCATGCATTGGAGAAGGAAATGGCAACCCACTCCAGGGTTCTTGCCTGGAGAATCCCAGGGACGGGGGAGCCTGGTGGGCCGCCGTCTATGGGGTCGCACAGAGTCGGACACGACTGAAGTGACTTAGCAGTAGCAGAGCAGAAACAAGGAAAAGAGATGAGATAAAAATCTGAGTCTAATCAAAACATGTTCCTAATGGAAACAGATAGGAACTGTCTTGGATCCAGCATCATCATCTGCTTGTTTGTTCAACAGGACAGTATATTAGTCATGATGCAAAAAATGGCAAAGGCACGTTCTCAGGACAAAGCCACAGTAATGAGAGGCTGCCCAGACTCTCTGAAACCCTGCGGTCACACTGAGGGAGACTCGACTTCTGGTGAATCGTGGAGATACCAGTACCAGTGCGTGCCTGTGTCTGTGTGTGTGTGTAGGGGTGTGTGTGTAGGGGTGTGTGTAGGGGTGTGTGTAAGGATCTGTGTGTAGGGGTGTGTGTGTGTATGGGTGTGTGTAAGGGTATATGTATGTAGGGGTGTACGGGTGTGTGTAGGGATGTGTGTAGAGGTGTATGGCTGTGTGTAGGGGTATGTGTGTGTAAGGGTGTGTGTAGGGGTGTAGGGGTTTGTGTGTAGGGGTGTATGGGTGTGTGTAGGGGTGTAGGGGTGTGCTTAGGGGGTATGTGTAGGGGTGTGTGTAGGGGTGTGCGTGCGTGTATATGTGTGTAGGGTTTGTGTGTAGGGGTGTGTGAGTAGGGGTATGTGTGTACAGGTGCGTGTGAGTATGCAGGTGTGTGTGTGTGTGTGTGTAGGTGTACAATGATGATGCTGCCAAAAAAGTGGGACCACTAAACAGAGTGGGCTTGTCTAGATCTGAACACACGTTTGTCACCGTTACAGGAAGTGTTATGCTTCAGCAAGTAGTTGATGAGCTGGTTGAGGAGCCAGGCGCTGCTGCGGGGCCCTCTGGGAGCTGGTCCACACTAGCTCTCCATCAGACTCGGCATTTCCAGGCCCCACTGTGTGCCAGGGTGTCGATGAGGTCTACCCACTCTGATCATGTGCATCCTTCTTCATCAAAACCCCAGAAAAAAGTATTCCGATTTGGCCACATTACGTTTCAGGTGAGGTTGATTTTCTCATTTTACATGTAGTGACTTCTGAAGACATCATTTTGTTTTCTGTCATTTATGACATTTGGGAAGTGAAACTCAATATTGTACAGAGAGTTATTTCAGCTCCTAAAGACTAGAAATGGAAAACTGCTTATTTCTAACCGTGGAATATTAACTATGTTTCAACCACTACATCACCTACTGCCCCACCCTGATTGCACCAACATTATTTTGCAGAAAATAGCATCATAGAATTTCATTATAAATAGTATAGTATGTATTTCTAAAATACAAGGTCTATTTAAAAATTAACCACAATACCATTATCATATCTTAAAAATGAACCATCGTGATTTTCAAGCATTCTGTCAGTGTTCAAATTTTCATGTGTCTCATATCCCTTTTTGAAACAGTGGTTAAATTAGGATCTGAACATGATTCAGTTACTGTGATCAGTCGACACATCTCCTAAACTGCTTTTGTTTCTGTAGGTCCCAAATCCATCCTTCTCATTTTTTCCCATGCTGTCCTCTGGCACTTTTCATGGCCTGGTCTTTGGTGACTGCACCCTCTGGAGTCTTGTAGATGCCTTGGTCCTTTTTCCTTCCTGTAAATTGACAACTGGATGTAGAGGCTTGATAAGGCTCTATTTTAATTCTCTGTACTTTGGGCAAGTTTAACGTACACAACACAGGTTATTTTTATGCAAAGTAGGTGCAAAGCATCTAGCTACTTCTTTTTGTAATGTAAACAGTTGCTGATGGCTAATGCTAGATTAATTCATTCAGTAGTATTTACAAAATAGTCATATTTTCCAAATCCATCTTCACACATTAGCTAACATATTTACACAAAAGCAATCCAACTGGTCTGTGATGGGTTGATTTATCACAGGAAAGGAGAAGATAAATGCCAAGTTCTGTACGTTTTTGTCTTATCATTCTTCAAAATAATGGCTTAGTTCATTAGCACCCTCCTTGGTGATGGGACAAGGTCCAGAGGTCCAGGCTCACCTTATGCATTTCTTATACAGGCCAAGATAACAGCATTTCTTCAAGAAGCCTGGCTCTTTCTTGTGGGAGATAAGACGTCAGAACCTCCACTTGGACACTAGAGGTGCTCATTACCACTGGCCATTATTTTTAGGCTATTTTAGTGCACAAAATTAGGGGCTGTTTGTTTGAAATGTAGAATATCTCATGAGCTCATTCTGACGTAATCAGTTACATTCATACTTTGGGGTTTGTACCAAACCATTTATATCTTACATCTGTGCTTTCATTATCCCTCGCCAAAAAGCTTGGTTCTAAATAATTCTGTAAATGACAGGATGAAATAATATATAATTACTAACTTTCCTTATTCCACAATACCACACTCAAAATTCATAGAATAAAAATGTTAACGTGCCTATCCTACAGTGTGATTACAACAAAAAGTATTAGCTTTTTATGATTTTTATCCTTAATGCGTATTTTACAAAGAATGTACAAGATACCGTGTTTCCGAGTCATTTTAATGTTTTTCTCTGTGTAGTTATTTCCCCATCTGTATACACATTTTTAAGTTTCATTTGTTTCTTTGAGTTTAGATTTTTCAAAACTAAGCTTTAAAATTTATTTGCATTCTGTGCTTATGAACACAAATTTTAAGACTCCAAAGTCAAAGGTACAGAATGAGTTATAGTCAAAGAAGTCTGGCTCCTGTTTTAAGATTAAAAAAAAAAAATCATGTATCCAACACCATATTACCACCTTTTTCTATAGTTTAACACTTTCAAGTTCTCTGGTATAAGAAGATGCATGCATATTTGCATCCTTTTTAAGAAAAAGTGCCATATTATACACTATTTTCCATATTGACACTTGATTTTCATGCAAAAAATGCTATGCAATAGACAGTCATAACCCAAAGCAGGTTATTCAGCGCCCATTTGTAGAAAAGCACCAGTGGGACAGGAAGACACTCTCACTGAATGATTGTTGAATCACTCGATATTGTCATGTGATTGGCACATCTATGTGCCAGGCATTTCATACTCGCTCACCTGCTCCTCAGAATGACATCATCAGAGGAGTGACTGTCTCCAAAGATGACTCAGCTGATCCTCAGACACCTAGGAAGCCCCCGTTGACAGGTGACAGCTGAGCTGAGGATCAGGAGAGAATGTGTTTTTCTGGAAAAAAAAATTATATATATATATATGTGTGTGTGTGTGTGTGTGATCCTACAAAAGACTTTGAAAAACTAAATGAATTACAACCCCAAATTTTAAATGCTTAATTAAGGAGATTCCAGAAGCTAAAAGTGAACACTGAGGAGGCAGAACTGAATTCTTGGTTTCTCTGGAGACAACTCTGACTGGACCGGAAACCTAAAGTCTTAGGTTTTACTGACCGCACAGTTGAAAGGAGACAAGCCTTTAGGTAAAGAAAGTAAGGATTTGAATAAATTCCCTGACATAAATGTAAGTTACTTGAAGGACTGAAAGTTTCCCCTACCATTGGGAAAACACACCACCAGCTTAAAAATATGTTACAGCAGTGCTGTCTGTTGACTGGGGTTCAAGTTTATACGAATCTCCATGACCCAGTATGCAGCTTTCAAATACAACTTTCATCAATGATGGAAATATACTATATTGTCCATGTGTGATTATTGAGCACTTGACATGTAGCCTTTGCAAATGAGGAACTGACTTTATTTTAGTAAATCTTAATGAATTTTGATTTATGTGGCACATTTGGCTAGTGGTTACCACATTGGATAACACAAATTCCATAAACCCTTGGCCAAGAAATCAACTTGAAATCACCCTTGAAGACAGTAATTTTCTGTGGCTGGCCATCTACACAATGTAGGACCCTCAATTTCCTCTCAGATCAACTGATTACAAACGAGGTCTATGATTACAAAACACAGGCAAAACAGCAGGAGTCTGTAGAAAAAAATACCAAAAGTAGGCCCCCAAGGACTTCAAACACTAAAACTTTCATATGGAAAATAGAAAACGAATATCTGTAAACTAAGAAAAAAAATGTTAAAATTAAAAATACAAGGAAGAAACCAAAGGAAATGAACAAGTAACAGGTACATTTGGATAGGAATCAGACAGAGCCTCTGGAATGCACACACACACACATACATATGCACGCCACGTATTTACACATGCACACATATATAAACATATATGTATACACACATAAATACACACACACACATGAAAACACATATATCTTAAGTGAAAAATTCTATGGGTTATTTTAATCAACAGTTTAGACATAGTTCAGAAAAGATTCAGAGAACCAGAAGATACTTCTGTAGATATTACTCAGAAAGAAAACAGAATTATAGATAGAGATAAAGTATGAGAAATAAGGACAGACCATGACAAACAGGACAAGAGCGTCTCACACACCTAATGAGGGTCAGAGGAGCACAAAGGTGAGAGCGGGGGAGTAAGTGTGCCTGAGGAGTAAAGGCTGGGAAACCTGTGCCTGAGGAGTAAAGGCTGGGAAACCTGTGCGGATCAAACAATTATCGACTTATGTCCCAAGTTTTGAAAATACATGAGCCACTGGAAGTCTCTGGAAATGCAGCTGGTCAGTGCTGGTAAAGCCCGGAGCATGATGAGAAATGCTGAGACCCTAAGGGTGCCTGGACCGAGGAGCTGGGCCTCTGGTCTAGCCAAGAAGCCACCTGCGAGAGGTTGTTAGAGAGAGGCTTCTCGGGATGAAAGAATTTACAGTGAACTGAGGCAGATGGTGATTGCAGCCCTGGAATTAAAAGACGCTTACTCCTTGGAAGGAAAGTTATGACCAACCTAGATAGCATATTCAAAAGCAGAGACATTACTTGGTCAACAAAGGTCCGTCTAGTCAACGCTATGCTTTTTCCAGTGGTCATGTGTGGATGTGAGAGTTGGACTGTGAAGAAGGCTGAGGGCCGAAGAATTGGTGCTTTTGAACTGTGGTGTTGGAGTAGACTCTTGAGTCCCTTGGACTGCAAGGAGGTCCAACCACTTCGTCCTAAAGGAGATCAGCCCTGGGATTTCTTTGGAGGGAATGATGCTAAAGCTGAAACTCCAGTACTTTGGCCACCTCATGCGAAGAGCTGACTCATTGGAAAAGACTCTGATGCTGGGAGGGGTTGGGGGCAGGAGGAGAAGGGGATGACAGAGGATGAGATGGCTGGATGGCATCACTGACTCGATGGACGTGAGTCTCAGTGAACTCCGGGAGTTGGTGATGGACAGGGAGGCCTGGCGTGCTGCGATTCATGGGGTTGCAAAGAGTTGGACACGACTGAGCGACTGAACTGAACTGAGGTCACACATGGCCAGGCAGGAGCTGCTGAGGGAAATTCACGGAGAGTCTGGACAGGGGTGCCTTCTTCCACGCCCTTCCACTTCAACAGGGAGAGAAGTGAAACAGCAATAACCACACGGGCCGCATTAAAGCCCTGCACAGCTGGGCATGTGCCCCCGGCAGCCTCCTCTGCCCTTCAGAACCTTTCACAGCCCTTCCAGAAGTCTCCACTGTGGTTTGGAGGCAGAGAGGGAGCACAGCCCATGTCCCTTTCGGGCCTTAGAAAGTGAAGGTGCCCTGAGAAAGCCACTGCAGGTCACTGCATCGAGGGAGAAGGTCCTGCTCAACCCGGAGGAGACCCCAGGTTTAATTCTTTTCACTCCCGAGCTCGCATTGCCTAGAGAAGAACCGTCCACAGTCACAACCTAAGAGACACAGCGCCGTTTTCCAGGCAGACGGGACTGCCTGCGTGTCTGCTCTGCCTTTGTGTCGAAGGGGCGTTAGCTCTAGAGTCTTTTAGTTCAACGAAATCTATGTTCCGCATCGCTCTCGCTGTGATGAGGGTGCCACGCTACAGCTTTTGAGGGTGTGGCAGCCAGAGGGGGGCCAGCCTCCGGTTCCCTGATGTGTCTGGATGGAGAAGCTGGAGGCGGCCCTGCGTCGCTACCTGCTATTTGTCCAGTTGGCAGAAGAGTGGGAAACAGTAACTTGAGCTCATCACTCATGGGAGTCCCCTCCCAGACCCCGTCCTCCGTCTGGAGGCAGAGCCAGCTGGGGAGGTCGAGGCACACCCCACCGGTGCCAATAGCTGGGGCCTCAGCTGTGCTCCGTGCATCCAGCTCCTGATTTCAGCCCACTGTAAAATATGCTACAGTCCATCCAGAAAGTGCTTTTCCCTTCAGCTGCACACATGGGAAGATATAGAGTCGTCCTTGCCTCTCCCATTTTTATTAACATGAAGCAATGTGGAAACCAGATCTCTGACCGTCAGTTCCATTCAGGAGCAAAACACCTAAAATGAAAATGTATCTCAAGCTTCCGGTCCAGCTGCCACATGTTATTGCCAGGATCGGAGCTCTCTCTCCTTAAAACCAGATTCCTTCCTCTTGGCAGTGAGAGGTCCGCTAGAAATGGCATCCATGAAGGGAAAAGTTCTTCCCGGAGAGAGTCAGCAGCTCACGGACCTGACGCCCAGAACAGCCTGGACCCCAACATGAGTCCCCAGAGGTACCCCCCATGTGTGGGTTCAAGTGGTTTTCCAGTCACTTACAAAATTATGACCAAGGAAAAGGGGAACAAATTTAAAAAGCAATAGAGATTTAGTTGCCAATAATTTGCAAACACTTTTACACAAAGAAAGAGAGAGAGAAGATGAAGGAGGAAGAGGAGAAGGAAAGAAGAATGGAAAGAAGGAAGGGAGCAAGGAAGGAAAGAAAGATGATTCCAGAAGTTTAACCCCAGAATCTGGAGGAGGGCGTGCAACCCTCTCCAGTGTCCTTGCCTGGAGAATCTTCATGGACAGAGGAGCCTGGTGGGCTGCAGTCCATGGGGTCACATAGGGTCGGACACGACTGAAGCAATTTAGCACGCACACAATCCGAGAATCTGAAATAGGTCAGCAGGGTCGCCGATGTAGCTTTCAGCTCCTGGGTAGGAACACTTGCTGGAAGTGTATAATAACAGCATTAAAGCATTAAACGGTAAACACACGCTCTGGAGTGCTCTTCCCCATGGTGGAGTGTTGGGTGGACATTAGCATTTCAGCAGCGCTCATCACGGCCCAGGCTTCAGCAGAGCAGAGGTGGCGGACAGGGAACAGCCCGTGGCCTTGCCCTTTGACCTCTGACTGAGAGACGTGCCTGTTGGTCACGAGGAGCCTTTCAGGCTGGCAGCAGATGAAACCGTCTGTGTTTAAGGCATATGTGATCTGGTTTATACAATCTTCTTTTATTGGCCTTCCTTCTGGTGACTTATCATTCCTGGATGTCTGAGAAGACAGTATTTCCCCTTCTTTGGAGGATGGGAACAGAGCGCTAAGTCAATGGGGTTGTCTAGAAACCGCCTGGAGGAAGATGGGGAAAGCCCGCACCACCCCTGGCTGGGGTGAGCCTCCGTGTCCTGGGTCTCCAGGCTCTGGTGTGAAGACTGAAGATCCGTGGTGCCAGCAGGTCAGGCCAAGTCAGAGGAGAAACCCCCGACACGTCAGGCCACGTACATGCTTCCTCAAGGAGACCGCTTTTGCAGTAATTTTCAGAAAACACACGGCTAACACTCGTCACTGCTGCCCTAGTGGTGGGGAGGGGGCCCAGGGGCTCTCGGGCCGGGTCCTCAGCTGCATCGCTGGGGACACGCAGACAGTCCTGGCTGCTGGCCCTGAGACCTGTCCTGCAGAAGCTGGGATGCAGCCTTCTCTCCCTCCCATGTGCCTGCGTCTCCTCGGTCTCAGCGGTACGTGTGGGGGGAAAGCGACACGCGGTGCCTACGCCAACAGGAAAATCAGAGTTGCCGCCAAGACTCTAGGACGAGTCTCCCGGTAAAGTCGAACTCGATGCACACCCAGAAGGACAGGCCCTGACCGCGTCCCCGTCTCCTGAAGGCGAAAGGCCTCGCCACACCGCTCTGCATCCACGGGCCCACAGGCGGGGCTGGGCTGGTCCTCGGGCCGCGGCACGGGCGGCCCCAAGCTCAGGAGGGTCCGCCAGGACACCCTCGGGCGGGAGGAGGCCCCGCCCGCCGCCCGGAGGCCCCGCCTCGCTCCTCCCCAGCCTCTCGGGCTTCAGGAACCCAGTGCCAAGCCCGCGTGCGGCGGCCTCCTTTGGGGAAAGCAGCAGGCACCTGCCGGCAGGTGAGGCACTGAACCTTCCCATCCAGGACGAGCAGCAGCGCGCCTGGACGCCCCGTCTCAGCATCCAGTCAAGGCAGCCAGCAAGGTTCCCTCCGACCACTTTCAAAGCTCGGTTTCAGCAGCTGTGAGGGGACCCAGATTATTCACAGGTGGGCGTCCTGGCATTTTCCTCACCCTGTCCCTGCTCACCTCAGAGAGCTTTGCGTTTGCCTTCTTGGCTTCTCTGTGGTGTGAGGGCAAGTGCACAGGGCTTAAAAGATGCAAAATGTCAGCCAACGCCTGAAACGTCTGCTCTAACCTAAACCACAGACCCCCGATGCCATCAGGCAGTGTGTTCATCTGAGGTAAATGACAGCTCAGCTGCGTGAAGGACTGTCAGAAATTGAGAGACGAAAGGGCATCCACATCCCATGAGAAAGAGGAGCAACCTGTAGGAAACGCAGTCCTCAGAGGACTGTACACAGCCCACCTTCTTGGATGAAGTCCCGGGACTGGCACACGTGCGCTGGGCATTATCTCGAACACTCCCTTCTCCAAGTTGCTTTCTCAACCATGGCTCAGTCCTCTACACATAGCCTCTCTAAACTGTAAATTGATCGAAAGGCCGTCTATGACTCAGGGTCCCCCAGAATGGTATAAATTTCCTCACGAGATGAATATTTCACTCTATGTAATGCTGCGGTATTACATTACAGAAGCGTGCCAGCTGTGATGGACTGCACAGAAGCGCACCGGCTGAGAGGAGCTACCCACCGCCCAAGGTCAGGGGTGGCGGCTGAGAGGAGCTACCCCTCGTCCAAGGTCAGGAGGGTGGCCATGAGAAAATACCCCTCGTCCAAGGTAAGGAGCAGTGGCTGTGCTTTGCTGGAGCAGGCATGAAGAGATACCCCATGTCCAAGGTAAGAGAAACCCAAGTAAAACGGTAGGTGTTGTTAGAGGGTATCAGAGGGCAGACACACTGAAACCATAATCACAGAAAACTACTCAATCTAATCACACAGACCACAGCCTTGTCTAACTCAATGAAACTAAGCCATGCCCTGTGGGGCCACCCAAGACAGGCACGTCATGGTGGAGAGGTCTGGCAGAATGTGGTCCACTGGAGAAGGGAATGGCAAACCACTTCAGTATTCTTGCCTTGAGAATCCCACGAACAGTATGAAAAGGCAAAATGATAGGATACTGAAAGAGGAACTCTCCAGGTCAGTAGGTGCCCAATATGCTACTGGAGATCAGTGGAGAAATAACTCCACAAAGAATGAAGGATGGAGCCAAAGCAAAAACAATACTCAGCTGTGGATGTGACTGGTGATAGAAGCAAGGTCCGATGCTGTAAAGAGCAATATTGCATAGGAACCTGGAATGCTATGTCCATGAACCAAGGCAAATTGGAAGTGGTCAAACAGGAGATGGCAAGAGTGAATGTCAACATTCTAGGAATCAGCGAAGTAAAATGGACTGGAATGGGTGAATTTAACTCAGATGACCATTATATCTACTACTGCGGGCAGGAATCCCTTAGAAGAAATGGAGTAGCCATCATGGTCAACCAAAGAGTTTGAAATGCAGTACTTGGATGCAATCTTTAAAACAACAGAATGATCTCTGTTCATTTCCAAGACAAACCATTCAATATCACAGTAATCCAAGTCTATGCCCCAACCAGTAATGCTGAAGAAGCTGAAATTGAATGGTTCTATGAAGACCTACAAGATATTTTAGAACTAACACCAAAAAAAGAAGTCCTTTTCATTATAGGGGACTGGAATGCAAAAGTAGGAAGTCAAGAAACACCTGGGGTAACAGGCAAATTTGGCCTTGGAATATGAAATGAAGCAGGGCAAAGACTAATAGAGTTTTGCCAAGAGAACACACTGGTCATAGCAAACACCCTCTTCCAACAACACAAGAGAAGACTCTATACATGGACATCACCAGATGGTCAACACTGAAATCAGACTGATTATATTCTTTGCAGCCAAAGATGGAGAAGCTCTATACAGTCAGCAAAAACAAGACCAGGAGCTGACTGTGGCTCTGATCATGAACTCCTTATTGCCAAATTCAGACTTAAATTGAAGAAAGTAGGGAAAACCACTAGACCATTCAGGTATGACCTAAATCAAATCCCTTATGATTATACAGTGGAAGTGAGAAATAGATTTAAGGGCCTAGATCTGATAGATAGAATGCCTGATGAACTATGGACTGACGTTCGTGACATTGTACAGGAGACAGGGATCAAGACCATCCCCATGGAAAAGAAGTGCAAAAAAGCAAAATGGCTGTCTGGGGAGGCCTTACAAATAGCTGTGAAAAGAAGAGAAGTGAAAAGCAAAGGAGAAAGGGAAAGATATACCCATCTGAATGCAGAGTTCCAAAGAATAGCAAGAAGAGATAAGAAAGCCTTCCTCAGTGATCAATGCAAAGAAATAGAGGAAAACAACAGAATGGGAAAGACCAGAGATCTCTTCAAGAAGATTAGAGATACCAAGGGAATATTTCATGCAAAGATGGGATCAATAAAGGACAGAAATGATATGGACCTAACAGAAGCAGAAGATATTAAGAAGAGGTGGCAAGAATACACGGAAGAATTATACAAAAAAGATCTTCATGACCAAGATAATCATGATGGTGTGATCACTCACCTAGAGCCAGACATCCTGGAATGTGAAGTCAAGTGGGCCTTAGAAAGCATCACTAGGAACAAAGCTAGTGGAGGTGATGGAATTCCAGTTGAGCTATTTCAAATCCTGAAAGATGATGCTGTGAAAGTGCTGCACTCTATATGCCAACAAATTTGGAAAACTCAGCAGGGGCCGCAGGACTGGAAAAGGTCAGTTTTCATTCCAATCCCAAAGAAAGGCAATGCCAAAGAATGCTCAAACTACCACACAATTGCACTCATCTTACAGATTAGTAAAGTAATGCTCAAAATTCTCCAAGCCAGGCTTCAGCAGTATGTGAACTGTGAACTTCCAGATGTTCAAGCTGGGTTTAGAAAAGGCAGAGGAACCAGAGATCAAATTGCCAGCGTCTGCTGGATCATGGAAAAAGCAAGAGAGTTCCAGAGAAACATCTATTTCTGCTTTATTGACTATGCCAAAGCCTTTGACTGTGTGGATCACAACAAACTGGAAAATTCTGAAAGAGATGGGAATACCAGACCACCTGACCTGCCTCTTGAGAAACCTATATGCAGGTCAGGAAGCAACAGTTAGAACTGGACATGGAACAACAGACTGGTTCCAAATAGGAAAAGGAGGACGTCAAGGCTGTATATTGTCACCCTGTTTATTTAACTTATATGCAGAGTACATCGTGAGAAACGCTGGACTGGAAGAAACACAAGCTGGAATCAAGATTGCTGGGAGAAATATCAATAACCTCAGATATGCAGATGACACCACCCTTATGGCAGAAAGTGAAGAGGAACTAAAAAGCCTCTTGATGAAAGTGAAAGAGGAGAGTGAAAAAGTTGGCTTAAACTCAACATTCAGAAAAGTAAGATCATGGCATCTGTTCCCATCACTTGATGGGAAATAGATGGGGAAAGAGTGGAAACAGTGTCAGACTTTATTTTGGGGGGCTCCCAAATCACTGCAGATGGTGATTGCAGCCATGAAATTAAAAGATGCTTACTCCTTGGAAGGAAAGTTATGACCAACCTAGATAGCATATTCAAAATCAGAGACATTACTTTGCCAACAAAGGTCTGTCTAGTCAAGGCTATGGTTTTTCCAGTGGTCATGTATGTATGTGAGAGTTGGACTGTGAAGAAAGCGGAGCGCCGAAGAATTGATGCTTTTGAACTGTGGTGTTGGAGAAGACTCTTGAGAGTCCCTTGCACTACAAGGAGATTCAGTCAGTCCATTCTAAAGGATATCAGTCCTGGGTGTTCATTGGAAGGAATGATGCTAAAGCTGAAACTCCAATACTTTGGCCACCTCATGCGAAGAGTTGACTCATTGGAAAAGACCTGATGCTGGGAGGGATTGGGGGCAGGAGGAGAAGGGGACGACAGGATGAGATGGCTGGATGGCATCACTGACTCGATGGACGTGAGTCTGAGTGAACTCCGGGAGTTGGTGATGGACAGGGAGGCCTGGCATGCCTCGATTCATGGGTCGCAAAGAGTTGGACAGGACTGAGTGACTGAACTGAACTGAACTGAACTGAATGCTGTGGTATTTTTTTTAAGTTTACCCATACACATCTCTACAGAAGAACAGACAGTAAATGCTAAAAAATTACCCCAACATCAGACAAGTCATGAGATGATCCACTATCTTTTTTCCATCAGAGGAACCAGATGGTAATAAAAGATTGAATAAAATTCATGTGAATTAAGTAGATAATAAATAATTTAATAAATTGTCATTACAGCCACTCCCTCCTAATCTGTTCCAAGTGTCCTTAACAGATTGAATTAATAATCCATAATTCTAAGCCTATGAGTTAAAATAAAATAATTTAATGATAATTATAGTTTATAATAATTCAAGTTTATACTTGAAGATGCAAACCATTAACATGAAACGATTAAAAGTATAAGTGCATATTATACATTTTAACACAGTATTTTGAAAATGTGTATTGTCTTTAGTTAGGAACAGAATATAAGGAAAAGATCTTTAATGCTTGAGATAAATAGCATAAAAGTCATTCTTATGCCTTTCCAGTTTGTTTATCCACCCTGCTGTTTCCATAAATCTCCTTTGGTAGCCTAGATAAAGTTGTTTAAATATTTGCTGAATCTGATCCTCCAGCCTTTCAACCTTGAGTTGGGTCCATAAAAGCAGAGCATTTTGAAATTTTGTTGGTTTCTGACCACTTTGAATTCAAATTCCCTGCATGCACGAGGACCCATGGCAAATTTTTGGCAGCAGATGAAACGTTCATGGTGAAGTGTTTACGTGTTTCATACTTGTAAAATTCTCACCCACAAATTCTATTCCCCGTGATGATCATAGAATTTAGGACAGCAGGTGCGGTTTACAAGCACTGGGAGAATTAAAAAAAAACATTTATGCTCAAAAACGAACATCAAAGCCCCAGCTATCATGGTACAAATAACCCTCCTTTGCTTGTCACATTAAATGTCTAAAAATGTTGACTTGATTCCAAATATAAAATTTCCTTTGGGAAAGTCTTCAAGAATGTTAGACGGCAAACATACACGTGCCCGCGTGTTCTCCGCAGCGCCATTCTCAAAGCCAAAATGTGGAAACCACCACTCAGGTTATTTTCTACCAGCTGACAAGTGGACAGACAAACGCGGCCCGTCCACGCTGTGGGATGTGATTCTGCCCCAAGAAGGAGCGAGGCGCTGACACAGGCTGCAGTGTGGACGGGCGTTGGAAACACGAGACCGAAGGCCCCGGGGCCGAAGGCAGGGTGGCGGCTTGGGGCTGGCCAGGGGGCGGTGGCCGCTTCAGGCACACGGTTCCCTTGGGGGGCGCGGGGGCTGTTTGGGGACCAGACGACGGTGGTGGCAGCACGGCATCATGAACGTGCTGAAAGCCACTGTCTGACTCACTCTGAAGCAGTGAACTGTGAATCTTCCAAATGTAACTGCGACCAAGAATGAAGGGAGAAGCCCTCAGAGGCCTTGAGTTGGAAAGCTCACAAAGATTTATGAAAACTCCCAGGGCAGAGGCAGTGCTGCAAGGCAGGGCCTGTGAACCCCCGAGCTGGGCGCTCAGGTCCAAGTTCAGACCCTGCCAGGGACACTGCAATGAGAGAGTCATTTCCTAGGCAGGTTGATAGGGACACTAGGGGTCCCCAAGGAGAGAGGGGTCTGGAATTCTCAAGGAGGAAAAAAGGACAAACTTTTTTTCTTTCTCCACATTCCTTAGGATTATATACCAATAATGTATCCTGCCTAAGGACAGTCTTTGGATTCAACCTTCTGTTATCTTAAAATGTAAATTATGGGAGTAGGTCGGAGGAGGTCTTTACAACCTCCAGACATTCTTTGGATTATATAACCTCATTATTAACACTAGCAAGGGGGTACTCTTTCTGCCCCCTTCTGATGCCTATGTCAGAAGCTTTCTCTATCTCCTTTATACTTTAATAAAACTTTACTACACAAAAGCTCTGAGCGATCAAGCCTCGTCTCTGGCCCCGGATTGAATTCTTCTCCTCCGGGGGCCAAGAATCCCGGTGTATTCGTGTGATTCAACAACAACCTTTCATCTTGGGTGCTCGTCCGGGATCCTTCAGGACAAGGTAAGGATGCTTGGAGCTTTAGTTCTTTGTTCTCTTGGTGAACACGTTTTCTGCTGTGCTTTACTAACTCTACCGTGTGCTTGTGTGAATGAATGGCATGCCCTGTGTGAAACAAGTAAGGAGCTCTGCTCTGCGGTTCCACGGTGATCTCATAGGGCTTATGGCAGAAACCTGTCGGGGCGTTATACCGACCTGCCAATGCCAAGAGGCACCCAATGTCTCCTTCGGGAACCGACCAGAAATGGGCAAAGCGTGTGGACCAAACTCTCCTTTCTTGGTCAAACTTTTCGGTCTCTTTGACCATTTCATAACTCCTTGGGAATTAGAAGTACTAACCTAATCTATCGGATCATAGACTTTCAAGGGACTTGTGATCTATACTGTTATTGTGTACTGTGGCTTAGGTCCCAGACTTGGATTGGTAGTCAAGAAAGTGTCTAGCCTCGCTAGGAATCGAAAGTTCGGAAGCTAGATGGAGCTCTAGCTCCCAGAACATCTCTGAGGTTAAAGGTTACTCAGATTGGGACTGCGATGGGTTTTTTTTCCTTTGGTAATGCCGGCTCTTAGTGGATCAGAAGAGGCTGTTATACTGGTGTGGTGATGCTTGGAAAGAACATCTCAGTTTTATGTTCGCGTCGGTCTTATTGTAGTCAGGAAATACTCAGGGTCGTGCACAGGCACTCAGGTGACGAATGTTTCCTACAGCGGTCTTAGCTTGGGAGGCATTCCGGAAGGTTACTCTGATTCACCCCGGGTGACATCAGAGGCAAGCAAGGTTAAGGGTGAAGAGCTGGACGTCAAGTAGGGATGCTATCAAGTCTACCCCTGGTACATCCCCACCCCGTCTCGGTGGTAGAACCGGGAGGGACGAGTACGGCACCTGCGTCGGTAAGGGACAGACTAAGTCCGACCAGGAAGGAAAAGCTTTTGGTGTAACGTCTGTCTACACCCCCATCTAGAGCAGGGAGGGACGCCTCCGGTAGAAAAAATGGCTCTGGTCGCTTTTTTTCTCTCTTAAGATGGGAGCTAACAATTCCAGCCTCACTCCTTTGAACTGTATCCTGAAAAACTGGGATAGATTTGATCCCCAGGGCTTAAAGAAGACACACCTGGTCTTCCTATGTGATACTGCATGGCCACGGTATCCACTGGAGGACGGCGAACGGTGGCCAGTTGGAGGGTCTCTTAAGTATAATACTGTTCTACAATTAGACCGGTTCTGTCAGGAACAAGGGAAATGGGTAGAAGTAGCATATGTGCTGCCCTTTTTCTCTCTGCGAAATATGCCAGACTTATGTCCTAAGGGTATAGATTTGGGCGTGAAAACTTCAGCTCCTCCCTATCCTCTTCCTTTACCCCCGTACCGGGGACTCCAAACTGGGATTCAAACTGCCCACATGGAGGTCCAAACAACTCCTGTCTCAGTACGACCTCAGACTACTCTGGTTTCAGTAGAAACTCAGACCATCGAAGTAAGAGATGAGATGGAGGACAGGAGACAAAGAGAAGAGGAAAAACAGGTTTCTCCCAATCTATCCCTGGGATCATATGGCGCAGAGCAGCCAGAGAGACTGAGGAACAGCCACACAAGCTGTTGCCTCTTTATGAAACACCCACCGGGAGAAATAATCAGTCTGTGAGAGTTAATAAGCCTTTCTCTTATTAAGAAATACAAAGAGTCAAGGAGGATCTGGGAGACTATTTAGAGGACCCAGAAAAATATATCAGAGCTTTTAAAGGTGTTACTTTGCTTTATGACCTCACTTGGAAGGATGTGATGTATATCTTGGGACAAACGCTGACTCCCGAGTCAAAGACTCGAGTTTTGGGAAAAGCGGTTGCTTATGGAGATGAGTGCCTTGGTAATGAATCAGTAGGGAAGAGGGAGAACGAGATAGCAGCCCTCCCCACTGGGAATCAGGTGGTCCCAACTACAGAACCAGACTGGGACTACAACACAGCTAAAGGAAGATGGGATCAGAGTCATTTTGTTAGATGTATTCTTGAGGGACTTAGGCGGGCGCGTTCTAAGCCTTTAAACTATGGCAAATTGGCAGATATAGAACAGGAAGAGAAAGAAGCTCCTGGTAAATTCCTAGATAGACTGAGAGAAGGCCTTCGCAGATTCACTGAGATTGATCCCAAAGTGAAGAGGGAAAAGTGATCTTAAAGGATAGATTTCTCACTCAGTCGGCTCCAGATATCTGCCGTAAGCTATTAAAACAGGCGTATGGACCAAATCAGTCTTTAGATACTCTGTTACAACTGGCTCAGACAGTCTATTATGGTAGGGAATATGAGAAAGAAAGAAAGAAAAGCAAAAAGATAAAGGAAAAGGCAGAAGCCTTCGCCACGGCTATGAAAAAAACGTTCTTAAACAGCCTGAGAAAAATGCCCAGAGGGGCCCAGGTGAAAAGGGATGGGCTTGCTACTGCTGTGGAAAGGAGGGGCACCTCAGCGGGATTGCCCTCAGGCATCTAAGCCGCCCGGCTCCATGTCCGGTCTGCAAGGACCACACTGGAAGAGAGACTGCCCCAGAGGCGTAGGTCTCCCGGGTCGGACTCTCAAGACAATCAGGACTGAAGGTGCCCGGGGTCCCCACACAAGCTCCCGCCCCATTACACCTGAGGAAACCCGGGTATTAATAGTTGTGGGGGCCAATCCGCGATTTCCTTTTAGATACTGGGGCACCTTATTCTGTGCTTACTGAAGCCCCTGGCCCACTTTCTTCCCGATCCGCCGTAATGGGACTGTCTGGATGAGCCAAAAGGTATTATTTCAGTTATTCTTTATCTTGCAACTGGGATTCTGTGCTGTTTTCACACAAGTTTCTGATTGTGCCAGAATCTCCCTCACCCCTTTTGGGAAGGGATATACTGAGCAAGGTCCATGCCTCTGTTTTCATGAATATGGAGCCCTCCCTTTCTCTCCCTTTAGTTGAACAAAATGTAAATCCTAGAGTAAGGGCTGATGGAAAATCTGTGGGTCGAGCACAAAATGCTATTCCTGTAGTTGTTAAGCTCAAAGACCCACATGTATTTCCACATAAGAAGCAGTATCCACTGAAACCTGAAGTTAAGGAAGGGTTAAAACCCATCATCGAAAATTTAAAGGAGCAGAGACTATTAATTCCCTGTAACAGTCCTTGCAACACTCCTATTTTGGGTATAAAGAAATTGAATGGTAAATGGAGACTAGTTCAAGATTTACAAATAATAAATGAGGCTGTAGTTCCTTTACACCCCGTGGTGCCTAATCCTTATACTCTATTGTCTGAAATTCCTGAACGGGCCAAATATTTCTCAGTAATTGATTTAAAGGATGCCTTCTATTCAGTGCCTTTGGCGGAAGAAAGTCAATTCCTATTTGCCTTTGAAGACCCTCGCAGCCAGCTTCTCAGTTAACCTGGACAGTTTTGCCCCAGGGATTTCGTGACAGTCCTCACTTATTCGGACAAAGTTTGTCACGGGATCTACAAAACTTTAATAGCTCTGAAGCAGTGGTGTTACAATATGTAGATGATATTTTGCTCTGTGCTGAGACAGAGGAAGCTTGTTCGCGAGCCTCAGAAGATTTCTTAAACTTTCTGGCAGGCTGTGGTTACAAGGCATCAAGAGAAAAGGCTCAGCTTTGTCAACAATCGGTTAGATATCTGGGCCTAATCATATCAGAAGGGACTAGGGCCATAGGCCCTGAGAGAATTAAACCTATACTAAATCACCCCCTACCTATGACTTTAAGACAATTGAGAGGATTTTTGGGAATCACAGGTTACTGTCGCATTTGGATTCCGGGTTATGGGGAACTTGCCGGCCTTTATATAAACTTATAGCTGAAACTCAGCAGGCCCAAACCGACAAACTGGTTTGATGTCCAGAAACTCAAAAGGCTTTAAGGTTCTTCAGACTGCTCTCCTGCAAGCTCCAGCTCTGAGCTTGCCCCACAGAATCAGAATTTAATTTGTTGTCACTGAAAGAAAAGGTGTGGCATTGGGAGTTTTGACACAACCCTGAGGGCCTCACCAACAACCTATTGCTTATCTAAGCAGAGAATTAGATGTAGTTTCATGTGGGTGGCCCCACTGCCTAAGAGTAATTGGGGCAGCGGCTTTATTAGCACCTGAAGCTTTAAAAATAATTAATGGATGAAACCTTACTGTACTGACTTCTCATGATGTGAGTGGAGTCTTAAATTCTAAGGTTAATATTTGGATGACAGACGGTAGGCTTCTTAAGTATCAGTCATTGTTGTTAGAAGGACCAGTAACTAAGCTTAAAGTTTGTGGAAATTTAAATCCTGCCACTTTCCTTCCTGAGAAGGAAAATGAAACACCTGATCACGATTGTTCTCAATTCCTAACCTTAAACTATGCAGCTCGGGAGGATCTAAAGGATATCCCATTAGACAATCCTGACATGGAAATATTTACAGATGGCAGTTCTTTTGTTCAGGATGGAAAGCGTAAAGCAGGTTACGCCGTGGTGACTGCTGAACAGGTTTTGAAAGCAAAATCTCTCCCCTAGGAACCAGTGCTCTGTTAGCGGAGCTTGTGGCTCTGACCCGAGCTCTAGAGTTAAACAAAGGGCAGCGGATGGGCCTGATAATCTATGTGAGTCTACTTCTGCTGACTCCAAAATCCTGAGTCTGCAGTTTGATCCTCAAGACAATGTCTTCTGTCCTGGGCTCACTCCTATGCTGCATTCCACAATCGGTCTAACTGCTGGGTCTGCGGAGCTCCCCTCTTCGTCAGTGGAAGGCTTCCCGTGGTGGACATCCCCACTTCAAGGAAAAGACTTTCTCCAAGTCTGTGAATACCTTCGACAACAATCACATGCGATGCCTCTTCTTCATCTGATGACATCTACCAACCCTAAAATGGACTGGTGCAACACTTTTTGTACTTTAACTATGGACATAATGTGACTTTTTAATTTTGATTCTGGTTGTTTTGTTCTTGCTGTTTGCTCCTGCATCTGTAATTGTATAACTGGATTTGTTTCTAGTCTTATGAAAGCTTTTAAGTTACAAATGGTTGCTCAAATTTCTGCTACTGCTGTAGCTTCCTCCAGCTACTATTTGGGGCCCCTGGATCAGATATCCTCAATATGAGGATTAGGAGAATATGTTGCCTCACCAATTTAGGGACAACGCCTTGTCAGCTCGAAGCAGTTATTGAATGAGAACACGCCTTTTCCCTAGGCAACATAATTCTCCTAAAAGAAAAGGGGGGAATGAGAGAGTCATTTCCTAGGCAGGTTGATAGGGAGTCTAGGGGTCCCCAAGGAGAGAGGGGTCTGGAATTCTCAAGGAGGAAAAAAGGACAAACTTTTTTCTTTCTCCACATTCTTTTAGGATTCATATACCAATAATGTATCCTGCCTAAGGACAGTCTTTGGATTCAACCTTCTGTTATCTTAAAATGTAAATTATGGGAGTAGGTCGGAGGAGGTCTTTACAACCTCCAGACATTCTTTGGATTATATAACCTCATTATTAACACTAGCAAGGGGGTACTCTTTCTGCCCCCTTCTGATGCCTATGTCAGAAGCTTTCTCTATCTCCTTTATACTTTAATAAAACTTTACTACACAAAAGCTCTGAGCGATCAAGCCTCATCTCTGGCCCCGGATTGAATTCTTCTCCTCCGGGGGCCAAGAATCCCAGTGTATTCGCGTGATTCAACAACAACCTTTCATCTTGGGGGCTCGTCCGGGATCCTTCAGGACAAGGTAAGGATGCTTGGAGCTTTAGTTCTTTGTTCTCTTGGCGAACACGTTTTCTGCTGTGCTTTACTAACTCTACCGTGTGCTTGTGTGAATGAATGGCATGCCCTGTGTGAAACAAGTAAGGAGCTCTGCTCTCATGGTTCCACGGTGATCTCATAGGGCTTATGGCAGAAACCTGTCGGCGTTATACCGACCTGCCAATGCCAAGAGGCACCCAATGTCTCCCTTGGGAACCGACCAGAAATGGGCAAAGCGTGTGGACCAAACTCTCCTTTCTTGGTCAAACTTTTCGGTCTCTTTGACCATTTCATAACTCCTTGGGAATTAGAAGTACTAACCTAATCTATCGGATCATAGACTTTTCAAGGGACTTGTGATCTATACTGTTATTGTGTACTGTGGCTTAGGTCCCAGACTTGGATTGGTAGTCAAAAAGTGTCTAGCCTCGCTAGGAATCGAAAGTTCGGAAGCTAGATGGAGCTCTAGCTCCCAGAACATCTCTGAGGTTAAAGGTTACTCAGATTGGGACTGCGATGGGTTTTTTTCCTTTGGTAATGCCGGCTCTTAGTGGATCAGAGGAGGCTGTTATACTGGTGTGGTGATGCTTGGAAAGAACATCTCAGTTTTATGTTCGCGTCGGTCTTATTGTAGTCAGGAAATACTCAGGGTCGTGCACAGGCACTCAGGTGACGAATGTTTCCTACAGCGGTCTTAGCTTGGGAGGCATTCCGGAAGGTTACTCTGATTCACCCCGGGTGACATCAGAGGCAAGCAAGGTTAAGGGTGAAGAGCTGGACGTCAAGTAGGGATGCTATCAAGTCTACCCCTGGTACATCCCCACCCCGTCTCGGTGGTAGAACCGGGAGGGACGAGTACGGCACCTGCGTCGGTAAGGGACAGACTAAGTCCGACCAGGAAGGAAAAGCTTTTGGTGTAACGTCTGTCTACACCCCCATCTAGAGCAGGGAGGGACGCCTCCGGTAGAAAAAATGGCTCTGGTCGCTTTTTTTCTCTCTTAAGATGGGAGCTAACAATTCCAGCCTCACTCCTTTGAACTGTATCCTGAAAAACTGGGATAGATTTGATCCCCAGGGCTTAAAGAAGACACACCTGGTCTTCCTATGTGATACTGCATGGCCACGGTATCCACTGGAGGACGGCGAACGGTGGCCAGTTGGAGGGTCTCTTAAGTATAATACTGTTCTACAATTAGACCGGTTCTGTCAGGAACAAGGGAAATGGGTAGAAGTAGCATATGTGCTGCCCTTTTCTCTCTCTTGAAATATGCCAGACTTATGTCCTAAGGGTATAGATTTGGGGCGTGAAAACAGCAGCTCCCTCCCTATCCTCTTCCTTTACCCCGTGCATCGGGACTCCAAACTGGGATTCAAACTGCCCACATGGAGGTCCAAACAACTCCTGTCTCAGTACGACCTCAGACTACTCTGGTTTCAGTAGAAACTCAGACCATCAAGTAAGAGATGAGATGGAGGACAGGAGACAAAGAGAAGAGGAAAACAGGTTTCTCAATCTATCCCTGGGATCATATGCAAGAGCAGCCAGAGAGACTGAGGAACAGCCACACAAGCTGTTGCCTCTTTATGAAACACCCACCGGGAGAAATAATCAGTCTGTGAGAGTTAATAAGCCTTTCTCTTATTAAGAAATATAAAAAGAGTCAAGGAGGATCTGGGAGACTATTTAGAGGACCCAGAAAAATATATCAGAGCTTTTAAAGGTGTTACTTTGCTTTATGACCTCACTTGGAAGGATGTGATGTATATCTTGGGACAAACGCTGACTCCCGAGTCAAAGACTCGAGTTTTGGGAAAAGCAGGTTGCTTATGGAGATGAGTGCCTTGGTAATGAATCAGTAGGGAAGAGGGAGAACGAGATAGCAGCCCTCCCACTGGGAATCAGGTGGTCCCAACTACAGAACCAGACTGGGACTACAACACAGCTAAAGGAAGATGGGATCAGAGTCATTTTGTTAGATGTATTCTTGAGGGACTTAGGCGGGCGCGTTCTAAGCCTTTAAACTATGGCAAATTGGCAGATATAGAACAGGAAGAGAAAGAAGCTCCTGGTAAATTCCTAGACAGACTGAGAGAAGGCCTTCGCAGATTCACTGAGATTGATCCCAAAGTGAAGAGGGAAAAGTGATCTTAAAGGATAGATTTCTCACTCAGTCGGCTCCAGATATCTGCCGTAAGCTATTAAAACAGGCGTATGGACCAAATCAGTCTTTAGATACTCTGTTACAACTGGCTCAGACAGTCTATTATGGTAGGGAATATGAGGAAAAGAAAGAAAAGCAAAAAAAGATAAAGGAAAAGGCAGAAGCCTTCACCACGGCTATGAAAAACGTTCTTAAACAGCCTGAGAAAAATGCCCAGAGGGGCCCAGGTGAAAAGGGATGGGCTTGCTACTGCTGTGGAAAGGAGGGGCACCTCGAGCGGGATTGCCCTCAGGCATCTAAGCCGCCCCCGGCTCCATGTCCGGTCTGCAAAGGACCACACTGGAAGAGAGACTGCCCCCAGAGGCGTAGGTCTCCCGGGTCGGACTCTCAAGACAATCAGGACTGAAGGTGCCCGGGGGTCCCCACACAAGCTCCCGTCCTAATTACACCTGAGGAAACCCGGGTATTAATAGTTGTGGGGGGCCAATCCGGCGATTTCCTTTTAGATACTGGGGCACCTTATTCTGTGCTTACTGAAGCCCCTGGCCCACTTTCTTCCCGATCCGCTTCCGTAATGGGACTGTCTGGATGAGCCAAAAGGTATTATTTCAGTTATTCTTTATCTTGCAACTGGGATTCTGTGCTGTTTTCACACAAGTTTCTGATTGTGCCAGAATCTCCCTCACCCCTTTTGGGAAGGGATATACTGAGCAAGGTCCATGCCTCTGTTTTCATGAATATGGAGCCCTCCCTTTCTCTCCCTTTAGTTGAACAAAATGTAAATCCTAGAGTAAGGGCTGATGGAAAATCTGTGGGTCGAGCACAAAATGCTATTCCTGTAGTTGTTAAGCTCAAAGACCCACATGTATTTCCACATAAGAAGCAGTATCCACTGAAACCTGAAGTTAAGGAAGGGTTAAAACCCATCATCGAAAATTTAAAGGAGCAGAGACTATTAATTCCCTGTAACAGTCCTTGCAACACTCCTATTTTGGGTATAAAGAAATTGAATGGTAAATGGAGACTAGTTCAAGATTTACAAATAATAAATGAGGCTGTAGTTCCTTTACACCCCGTGGTGCCTAATCCTTATACTCTATTGTCTGAAATTCCTGAACGGGCCAAATATTTCTCAGTAATTGATTTAAAGGATGCCTTCTATTCAGTGCCTTTGGCGGAAGAAAGTCAATTCCTATTTGCCTTTGAAGACCCTACGCAGCCAGCTTCTCAGTTAACCTGGACAGTTTTGCCCCAGGGATTTCGTGACAGTCCTCACTTATTCGGACAAAGTTTGTCACGGGATCTACAAAACTTTAATAGCTCTGAAGCAGTGGTGTTACAATATGTAGATGATATTTTGCTCTGTGCTGAGACAGAGGAAGCTTGTTCGCGAGCCTCAGAAGATTTCTTAAACTTTCTGGCAGGCTGTGGTTACAAGGCATCAAGAGAAAAGGCTCAGCTTTGTCAACAATCGGTTAGATATCTGGGCCTAATCATATCAGAAGGGACTAGGGCCATAGGCCCTGAGAGAATTAAACCTATACTAAATCACCCCCTACCTATGACTTTAAGACAATTGAGAGGATTTTTGGGAATCACAGGTTACTGTCGCATTTGGATTCCGGGTTATGGGGAACTTGCCCGGCCTTTATATAAACTTATAGCTGAAACTCAGCAGGCCCAAACCGACAAACTGGTTTGATGTCCAGAAACTCAAAAGGCTTTTAAGGTTCTTCAGACTGCTCTCCTGCAAGCTCCAGCTCTGAGCTTGCCCACAGGGTCAGAATTTAATTTGTTGTCACTGAAAGAAAAGGTGTGGCATTGGGAGTTTTGACACAACCCCGAGGGCCTCACCAACAACCTATTGCTTATCTAAGCAGAGAATTAGATGTAGTTTCATGTGGGTGGCCCCACTGCCTAAGAGTAATTGGGGCAGCGGCTTTATTAGCACCTGAAGCTTTAAAAATAATTAATGGATGAAACCTTACTGTACTGACTTCTCATGATGTGAGTGGAGTCTTAAATTCTAAGGTTAATATTTGGATGACAGACGGTAGGCTTCTTAAGTATCAGTCATTGTTGTTAGAAGGACCAGTAACTAAGCTTAAAGTTTGTGGAAATTTAAATCCTGCCACTTTCCTTCCTGAGAAGGAAAATGAAACACCTGATCACGATTGTTCTCAATTCCTAACCTTAAACTATGCAGCTCGGGAGGATCTAAAGGATATCCCATTAGACAATCCTGACATGGAAATATTTACAGATGGCAGTTCTTTTGTTCAGGATGGAAAGCGTAAAGCAGGTTACGCCGTGGTGACTGCTGAACAGGTTTTGAAAGCAAAATCTCTCCCCTAGGGAACCAGTGCTCTGTTAGCGGAGCTTGTGGCTCTGACCCGAGCTCTAGAGTTAAACAAAGGGCAGCGGATGGGCCTGATAATCTATGTGAGTCTACTTCTGCTGACTCCAAAAATCCTGAGTCTGCAGTTTGATCCTCAAGACAATGTCTTCCTGTCCTGGGCTCACTCCTATGCTGCATTCCACAATCGGTCTAACTGCTGGGTCTGCGGAGCGCTCCCCTCTTCGTCAGTGGAAGGCTTCCCGTGGTGGACATCCCCACTTCAAGGAAAAGACTTTCTCCAAGTCTGTGAATACCTTCGACAACAATCACATGCGATGCCTCTTCTTCATCTGATGACATCTACCAACCCTAAAATGGACTGGTGCAACACTTTGTACTTTAACTATGGACATAATGTGACTTTTAATTTTGATTCTGGTTGTTTTGTTCTTGCTGTTTGCTCCCTGCATCTGTAATTGTATAACTGGATTTGTTTCTAGTCTTATGAAAGCTTTTAAGTTACAAATGGTTGCTCAAATTTCTGCTACTGCTGTAGCTTCCTCCAGCTACTATTTGGGGCCCCTGGATCAGATATCCTCAATATGAGGATTAGGAGAATATGTTGCCTCACCAATTTAGGGACAACGCCCCTTGTCAGCTCGGAAGCAGTTATTGAATGAGAACGACGCCCCTTTTCCCTAGGCAACATAATTCTCCTAAAAGAAAAGGGGGGAATGAGAGAGTCATTTCCTAGGCAGGTTGATAGGGAGTCTAGGGGTCCCCAAGGAGAGAGGGGTCTGGAATTCTCAAGGAGGAAAAAGGACAAACTTTTTTTCTTTCTCCACATTCTTTAGGATCATATACCAATAATGTATCCTGCCTAAGGACAGTCTTTGGATTCAACCTTCTGTTATCTTAAAATGTAAATTATGGGAGTAGGTCGGAGGAGGTCTTTACAACCTCCAGACATTCTTTGGATTATATAACCTCATTATTAACACTAGCAAGGGGGTACTCTTTCTGCCCCCTTCTGATGCCTATGTCAGAAGCTTTCTCTATCTCCTTTATACTTTAATAAAACTTTACTACACAAAAGCTCTGAGCGATCAAGCCTCGTCTCTGGCCCCGGATTGAATTCTTCTCCTCCGGGGGCCAAGAATCCCGGTGTATTCGCGTGATTCAACAACAACCTTTCAGCAACCATCGAGGCCGGTGCCTGGGAGACGAGATGAACCGTGTGGGCCCTCCTGCCTCAGGCTCAGCTGTGAGTGTGAATGAAGTGAGTACACACGGACACACGCACTTTTAATCTACGTGAACACCAAGCGGAGCTGCAGAAACGCGCACGCAGCCACGCATGGCGCCGTGAGGGCCATGGTTTTCAGAGGAAGAACACTCACCTCTCACTGGTGTGCTGGGGGCTTTCCAGCAAGGAAAGCTATGTTTTTTTTGGGGTGGTGATTTACAGAAACCACTGCAGTGACCTCTGCCGAGAGCTCTTCCATGAACACAGACGACCTTCGTGTTTGAATGGCACAAAGGGGAAGAAGGTGTTAGTCGCTCGGTCACGTCTGACTCTGTGGGACCCCACAGACTGTAGTCCACCTGGCTCCTCTATTCATGGGATTCTCCAGGCAAGAACACTGGAGTGGGCTGCCATTCCCTTCTCCAGGGGATCTTCCTCACCCAGGCTTTGAACCCGGATGGCACCCCACTCCAGTACTCTTGCCTGGAAAATCCCATGGATGGAGGAGCCTGGTAGGCTGCAGTCCATGGGGTCGCAAAGAGTCGGACACGACTGAGTGTCTTCACTTTCACTTTTCACTTTCATGCCTTGGAGAAGGAAATGGCAGCCCACTCCAGTGTTCTTGCCTGGAGAATCCCAGGGACGGGGGAGCCTGGTGGGCTGCTGTCTATGGGGTCACACAGAGTCGGACACGACTGAAGTGACTTAGCAGCAGCTCCTGCATTGCAGGAGAGTTGTTTACAGTCTGAGCCACCAGGATGAGTCACCATGATCTTCGAGGGATATCTGTTGACTCATAACTGCATCATCTTCTGATATTTTGTGTAATGTTCCAGGTCCCAAAATCCAAAATCTTAGGATTTAACAACATCTGGCCCACTTGTTTTGGCTTCTAATCCCCTTCCATATGTGTTTATTAGGCTCACTGTCTCAGTGGAGTTTTCTTCAGCTCTGGGAATAGGGCCCTGGAAGCCCAGGTCAGGCCAGGCAGTCCCAGGAAGGCACGCCTGGGGGCCGCTGAAGTGACTGAGGGGAAGTCATCATGCATTGCAGCACCAGCCTCCAGCCATGCAGCCATGAGTATGAAATTTAAGAAACACATTCCACCCATCATTTCCCGCAGGGAGGTGCCCAAATTCAGTGCTTCACAGACAAACGGTCGGAATGGGGAAACATGCATGGGCTTAACTCTCCCTCTTCAAATAGAAAAGCAATAAATGCAGGTCCTCCCAGGACGAGGAGGATGGTGACGATGCGGACAACGACTTAGAAATGCTCTCATGGAGAAAAACGTCTGAGCACGTACTCCTTCCTTCACAAACGGCCTCAGCTTCTTTGAGGAAACCAGAAAGAGCTCAGCATTCACAGAATGAACTCTGGCTGTCAGTCAGTCCCTTCACTTCTCAGAGTCTGTTTTCTGTAAAAGGGGAAAATCACACCAGCCCTCAGGATGTGAAGGGGATGAGATGAGCCAGCAGGAGTGAGTCAGTGAGCGTTTCAGCAGCAGCACTTTCAACACTTCACGAGTATTAACAGTAACTCGTTTAGCTCTCCTGGCACCACGACAGGCAGGTCCCATCATTCTTCTTATTTCACAGGTCAGGACGCTGAGGAAGGAAGGGACTGAGCTGCCCAAGTTCACACAGAAGCAAGAACGGGACCGAGATCTGAGCCCAGAACACAGGTGCTTAGACTCTAGACTCTGTGCTACCAACCACCATGCTATGTGCACAGAAAAATATACGTATGTATATATGTGTCTATATATGTGTCTGTATATTGTCACCCTGCTTATTTAACTTCTATGCAGAGTACATCATGAGAAACGCTGGGCTGGAGGAAGCACAAGCTGAAATCAAGATTGCTGGGAGAAATATCAATAACCTCAGATATGCTGATGACATCACCCTTATGGCAGAAAGTGAAGAATTAAAGAGCCTCTTGATGAAAGTGAAACACGAGACTGAAAAAGTTGGCTTAAAGCTCAACATTCAGAAGACTAAGATCATGGCATCCGGTCCCATCACTTCATGCCAAATAGATGGGGAAACAGTGGAAACAGTGTCAAACTTTATTTTGGGGGGCTCCAAAATCACTGCAGATGGTGACTGCAGCCATGAAATTAAAAGACGCTTACTCCTTGGAAGAAAAGTTATGACCAACCTAGACAGCATATTAAAATGCAGAGACATTACTTTGTCAATAAAGGTCCATCTAGTCAAGGCTATGGTTTTTCCAGTAGTCATGTATGGATGTGAGAGTTGGTCCATAAAGAAAGCTGAGCACCGAAGAATTGATGCTTTTGAACTGTGGTGTTGGAGAAGACTCTTGAGAGTCCCTTGGACTGCAAGGAGATCCAACCAGTCCATTCTGAAGGAGATCAGCCCTGGGATTTCTTTGGAAGGACTGGTGCTAAAGCTGAAACTCCAATACTTTGGCCACCTCATGCGAAGAGTTGACTCATTGGAAAAGACTCTGATGCTGGGAGGGATTGGGGGCAGGAGGAGAAGGGGACGACGGAGGATGAGATGGCTGGATGGCATCGCTGACTCGATGGACATGAGTCTGAGTGAACACTGGGAGTTGGTGATGGACAGGGAGGCCTGGTGTGCTGCGATTCATGGGGTCGTAAAGAGTCGGACACGACTGAGCGACTGATCTGATCTGATCTGATATATATATATAGACACATATCAGTTCAGTTCAGTCGCTCAGTCGTGTCCGACTCTTTGTGACTGCATGAACAGCAGCATGCCAGGCCTCCCTGTCCATCACTAACTCCTGGAGTTTACACAAACTTGTGTCCATGGAGTCGGTGATGCCATGCAACCATCTCATTCTCTGTCGTCCCCTTCTCCTCCTGCCCTCAATCTTTCCCAGCATCAGGGTCTTTTCAAATGAGTCAGCTCTTCACATGAGGTGGCCAAATTGGAGTTTCAGCTTCAACATTAGTCCTTCCAATGAACACCCAGGACTGATCTCCTTTAGGATGGACTGGTTGGATCTCCTTGCAGTCCAAGGGACTCTCAAGAGTCTTCTCCAACACCACAGTTCAAAAGCAGCAATTCTTCGGCGCTCAGCCTTCTTCACAGTCCAACTCTCACATCCATACATGACCACAGGAAAAACCATAGCCTTGACTAGACGGACCTTTGTTGGCAAAGTAATGTCTCTGTTTTTGAATATGCTGTCTAGGTTGGTCATAACTTTCCTTCCAAGTTATATCAATAAATACATACAAAATGCATGTGTGCATATGCAATTCACTTTAAAATTATTCACAAATGATAGCTTTTTAAATTAATCCCAAATCTACTTGGAAGAAGAAAAGAATGTCACGTTCGGGTGGCCTCCTTAATTTTTGTCATTGGCAAAGACATAGACATGCACACACTTAGGCATAAAGCTAAAATATTAACAACAGATTTGACCAGATTCTGTGATGCACATGCTTCCCACAGTTTGTTTTTCCAAATGCACAGAAATACTGTATTTATTGGTGTCTGTCTCCGGCTCTCCATGAATATTTGGAATTCTATCTTTATATCTGGTTTTATCCCTATCAGTGGCAGATGTAGCTCTGATCACTTCGTAGGATTGCAAAAGACAAGATGCTTGAGGCCAAACCAAAGTATAATTTCTTTCAAGAGACATAGTATGCGGTGGGCGGTACCTGGAGCCCACAGACAGTCTCATGATTTCAAATGAAGTCCTGTGGCTGCAGCAGGAGAGGAGACGGCAGTCACCATCCCGCCTGGCCTTTTCTTTCTCTTTCTTTCCAGTGTCAGCTGACAACAGGGCAGAGCCCTCAGGAGGGAGGTCAGTGAAGAGCCTTGATGGCAGGTTCATGCCAGCACCACGGGGGGCCAGGCACAAGGCCTGGCGGGCGGCAGGCCCTTTCAGGGTTTGCCTCAGAAGAACTTAGGGAAACAAGATGATGAAAGATGAGCGAAAACAGAACTGTGAAACGTATTCACATTGTTTTCTAACCAGTCAGTATGGAACGAGCTGAGAACACACTGGGTCTGCCTTCTTGACTTGGACAAGCCCGAGGCCTGGTGGTCCTGAGGCTACATTTCTGGAGGGCGAGTGACTCTGTTCCCTGGGATGAGCCTGTCTGCGAGCTCAGCCTCAGCAAAATGTGACTCCTGACCCCCCTGCTCATCCCAACAGTCCTTGGATGGATCTGGGGAGACAGGTTAACAAGCATCCCATGACAACACTGGGGAATAATTTCATGACTGAACTCAGCTCATGGTTCATAGCATGACCTCTTAAATATAAATATATTTTATGATACTAAAAGAATTATAAACAAAATAATTGGCCTTAATCAAGGAATTCCTACAATATCCAATTCCTTTGAGAATGATAAAGGGATATTTGTCTCTTAGAAGTACATGGATTCTTTGCACCCAAAATTCTTCAATGGCACAATAGAATTACTCTAAATTTACTACTAGAATAATATAATTCTACTGAATGTTCTCTAAATCCCCAAATAATTTTTAAAAAACATGTGTTGCATAAATCATGATAAAAGAAAAACAAGCATGTGCTCCCAATATTACTTGAATATTTCCTCAACTGGAGCACATGATCTCGGTTGAGAAGATACACACACACCATGTGGAATCAATCTCACAATTTACTTGGAATCCTCTCAAAAATGGGAAATGCCAATCATGGAATAGTTCAATATCAAGCAACATACGTAGAATGCTATCAAATATAAAATATTTACTTAGGAGAGGACCATCTACAAAGTCACCAAGGACAAACAGTAGAAAGAGTGTTTCTGTGCCGTCCCAGCCAGCCCCTGCCCTTCAAAACACCTCAGTCCACGCATTGTCCATGCCACCACCAGCTCATACCAAAGAAACACAATTTGCAGAAATGTCCCAAGGCCTCTTCTTGCCTTTCTTCACCCACGTCGCCTCCCAGGTCTATCAAAATCAGTCTCTGAGCAGGTGGTTTGGAGACAACCTTGAGCCTTGAGTTTGCTTTTGGGCCCACAGACACTGTGTCCATTCCTGTTTTCCTCGGTGTTGGAACTTATCTTTCCCCTTTCACTCCTAGAGTTTCCCGTGACCCCCTCAAGAGGCCAAACTCTGGCCTGGAGGAAGCATGCTCTTTCACCATCTACTGTGTCTTGCTAGTGAGAGGTCCAGCCACTGTGGAAGACAACAGAGGATTCAGATGTTTGACCTGAACCCACAGTCCCGGAGTCTCTCCTTCCCTGTGTCAGCCCCTCACCGAGGCTCCCCTTTGCCTTGAACTGGGAGTAAGCAGCCTCAGAGGAGGGCACGGGACACCTATCCCCTTTCCTGCCTGTGTTCCAGAGGTGAGGGTGCTTACTCACGCTGACCTTGCTGCAAATGCTCATCAGTTCTACTTTCCTGCCTCTCTTCCTTCCAAAAAGTCAGAGGGGACAGTAAAATGTCTAAGCATCAGCTCAGCTGGGTGACCCACATGTGTCAGAGCTGAATGTTTGCAAGATCTGAAGGGTAGTCGCCCACTGGTCAGGGAGCAGGGCAGTGCGGGGGCCAGCTCTGCACCCCGCCAGAGAGGAACTCCATTTCATTAACACACCAGCTCTGTCAGAATTGGGATCACATCCCACAGAGCTTCCCAAGGGTTTAAATTACTCCAGAGCTAATGCGCTTGGAACACAAAATGAAGTAGGACAAAGGCTAATAGACTGCTGTCAAGAGAACGCACTGGTCATGGCAAACACCCTCTTTCAATAACCCAAGAGATGACTCTACACATGGACATCACCAGATGCTCAACACCAAATCAGATTGATTATATTCTTTGCAGCCAAAGATGGAGAAGCTCTAAACAGTCAGCAAAAACAAGACCTGGAGCCGACCATGGCTCAGGTCATGAACTCCTTATTGCCAAATTCAGACTTAAATTAAGGAGAGTAGGGAAAATGACTAAACCATTCACCATTCAGGCATGAGCTGAATCAAAGTAGATTACAAAGTAGAAGTGACAAATATATTTAAGGGATTAGATCTAGTAGGCAGAGTACCTGAAAAGCTACGCATAGAGGTTCATAACATTGTACAAGAGGTGGTGACCAAAGCCATCCCAAAGAAAAAGAAATTCAAGACAGCAACGTGGTTGTCTGAGGAGGTTTTACAAATAGCTGAGGAAAGAAGAGAAGTGAAAGGCAAGGGAGAAAGGGAGAGATATTCCAGCTGAATTCAGAGTTCCAGAAAACAGCAAGGAGAGATAAGAAAGCCTTCTTAGGTGAACAAGGCAAAGAAATAAGGAAAACAACAGAATGGGAAAGACTAGAGATGACTTCAAGAAAATTAGAGATACTGAGGGAACATCCTTATGGCAGAAAATGAAGAAGAACTAAAGAGCCTCTTGATGAAAGTGAAAGAAGAGAGTGTAAAAAGTTGGCTTAAAGCTCAACATTCAGAAAACGAAGATCATGGCATCCAGTCCCATCACTTCATGGGAAATAGATGGGGAGACAGTGACAACAGGGTCAGACTTTATTTTCCTGGGCTCCAGAATCACTGTGGATGGTGACTGCAGCCATGAAATTAAAAGTCGCTTGCTCCTTAGAAGGAAAGTTAGGACCAACTTAGACAGCATATTAAAAAGCAGAGACATTGCTTTGCCAACAAAAGTCTGTCTAGTCAAGGCTATGGTTTTTCCTGTGGTCATGTATGGATGTGAGAGTTGGACTGTGAAGAAAGCTGAGCACCGAAGCATTGATGCTTTTGAACTGTGGTGTTGGAGAAGACTCTTGAGAGTCCCTTGGACTGCAAGGAGATCCAACCAGTCCATCCTAAAGGAGATCAGTCCTGGGTGTTCATAGGAAGGATTGATGTTGAAGCTGAAATTCCAGTACTTTGACCACTTCATGTGAAGAGTTGACTCACTGGAAAAGACCCTGATGCTGGGAGGGATTGGGGGCAGGAGGAGAAGGGGACGACAGAGGATGAGATGGTTGGATGGCATCTCCATCCAATGGGCATGGACATGGGTTTCAGTGGACTCCGGGAGTTGGTGATGGACAGGGAGGCCTGGCATGCTGCAGTTCATGGGGTCACAAAGAGTTGGACATGACTGAGCGACTGAACTGAACTGAACTGAAGGGAACATCTCATGTGAGGATAGGCACAATAAAGGACCGAAGTAGTAAGGACCTAGCAGAAAGAGAAGAGATTAAGAAGAGGTGGCAAGAATACACAGAAGAACTGTACAAAAATGATCTTAATGACCAGAATAAGCACAATGGTGTATCACCTAGAGCCAGGCATCCTGGAATGTGAGGTCAACTGGGCTTTAGGAAGCATCACTGTGAACACAGGTAGTGGAAATGATGGAATTCCAACTAAGCAATTTCAAATCCTAAAAGATGATACTGTTAAAATGCTACACTCATCATGTCAGCAAATTTGGAAAACTCAGCAGTGACCACAGGAGTGGAAAAGGTCAGTTTTCATTCCAGTCCCAAAGAAGGGCAATGTCAAAGAATGTTCAAACTACTGCACAATTGCACTCATTTCACATGCTAGCAAGGTAATGCACAAAATCCTTCAAGCTAGAATTCAGCAGTATGTGAACCAAGAACTTCCAGATGTACAAGCTAGATTCAGAAAAGGCAGAGGAACCAGAGATCAAATTGCCGAAATCCATTGGATCACAGAAAAAGAAAGGGAATTCCAGAAAAACATCTATTTCTGTTTCATTGACTACACTAAAGCCTTTGACTGTGTGAATCACAACGAACTGTGAAAAATTCTTCAAGAGATGGGAATACCAGACCCCCTTACCTAACTCCTCAGAAACCTGTATGCAGGTCAAGAAGCAACTGAACTAGACATGGAACAACGGAATGGTACCAAACTGGGAAAGGAGTACATCAAGGCTGCATATTGTCACCCTGCTTATTTAACTTATATGCAGAGTACATCATGCAAAATGCCAGGCTGGATGAAGCCCAAGCTGGAATCAAGAATGCTGGGAGAAATATCAGTATCTTCAGATATGCAGATGATACCACTCTAATGGCAGAAAGTGAAGAGAAGTAAAAAGTCTCTTGATGAGGGTGAAAGAGGAGAGTGAAAAAGCTGGCTTAAAGCTCAGCATTCAAAAAACTAAGATCGTGGCATGCAGTCCCATCACTTCATGGCAAATAGAAGGGAAAAAAGTAGAAGCAGAAAAAGTAGAAACAGTGACAGACTTTATTTTCTTAGGTTCCAAAATCACTGCAGACAGTGACTGAAGCCATGAAATTAAAAGCCTCTTACTCCTCAGAAGGAAAGCTATGACAAACCCAGACAGTGTATCAAAAAGCAGAGATATCACCTTGCCAGCAAAGGCCTGTATAGTCAAAGCTACGGTCTTTCCACTAGTCACCCATGTGAGAGTTGGGCCATAAAGACGGCTGCATGCATGAGAAATTGCTCCAGTCGTAGCCAACTCTTTGTGACCCCAGGGATTGTATCCCACCAGGCTCCTCTGTCCATGGGATTCTCCAGGCAAGAAATTGGAGGGGGTTTCCATGCCATCCTCCAAAAAGAAGGCTGAGCACCAAAGAATTAATGCTTTTGAATTGTGGTGCTGGATAAGACTCCTGAGAGTCCCTCAGGCAGCAAGATCAACCCATCAATCCTAAAGAAATCAACCCTGAATATTCACTGGAAGGACTGATGCTGAAGCTGAAGTTCCAGTACTTTGGCCACCTGACGCAAAGAGCTGACTCATTAGAAAAGACCCTGATGCTGGGAAAGATTGAAGGCAGGAGGAGAAGGGGACGACAGAGGATGAGACGGTTAGATTGCAATTAGATAGCATCACCAACTCAACTGACATGAATTTGAGGAACCTCCAGGCGATAATGGAGAATAGAGGAGCCTGGCATGGTGCAGTCAATGGGGTTGCAAAGAGTCAGACATGACTTAGCGACTGAACAACAACATTTCACTTCACCTCTGCCGAGGTCACTTCCCATGGGTGACAAGCCAAGGACAAACAGCCCCAGCTGACATCAGCCCCCCCGTAGACACCACGCTCCATGTGGAGAAGGAAGAATTCTAACGCTAGTTCATCTGTCAACTGCAGAATGACCTCCACTTAGGGGCCAATGACTCCAGCCCGGTCTGTGCAGCACCGGTGACTCTCGCAGGGAGAGCGACAACCTGGGCTGTGGTCCCAGGGTGGAAAGAGCACCATCCGGGTGCTCCCCGGTGCCCATGGGCTCACACACGCCCCCTCTTTGCACAGCAGTCAGTCACCCTGAAACAGGAGGGAACATGGCCTGGCTTATTTCTTTTCTACTGACTCCTTTGTGGGCACACTCTGATTTCTAAGACTTGCAGCCAACACTGAGTGCTCCATCTGTGCCTCACTGAAGCTCGTGCCATGGTGCCTTACTGGCCACACTCAGCCAGTAACTGCATCTCTCAGGGACTGTTTCTCTAACCACCCCGTTAATTTCCTCCTATTGCCCGCTGCCTGATTCTGATCCTCTTAGCCCAAAGGCAGAGGTGAGCCTGAAGCTCAGAAGGTGAGACTTCTCACCTAGTGTGTGAGGTGTGCGTGTGTGCGCACTGGTTCTGTTTCACCCACAAAGGTGTTTTCTTAGCAAACCCTCAGGACCACTCTATCTTCCCAGCTCTGTGTCAGGCTGCATTGGAGTGACCCTGGGCACTGGTGGGCACCGGTTAGAGGGTTTGGATGGGAGCGTCTGACTCTGTTGGCTTGGGGGGGTGAGTGGTGTGGTCCCCAGATCCCTCCGAGGGGTAGGTGGCATGGTTTCCTGAGACTCTGGATCCCTCCAGGGGATGGGTGATGTGGTCCCCTGGGTCTCTGGGTCCCTCCAAGGAGTGCGTGACATGGTCACCTGGTCCTTACTCAGGATGAGTGGTGTGGGCTCCTGGGTCCCTCTGAGGAGTGGATGGCATAGCCTCCTGGGTCTCTGGGTGTGTGGTGTGATCCCCTTGCCCTTACTTGGGATGAGTTGTGTGGTCCCTCTGGGGTGTGTGGTATGGTGCCTGTGTCCCTCCGGGGGTGTGTACTGTGGTCCCCTGGCCGTTACGTGGGGTGAGTGCTGTGGTCTCTGGGTCCCTCCAGGGGTGTGTGCTGTGGTCCCCTGGCTCTTACTTGGGGTGAGTGGTGTGGTGCCCAGATCCCTCGGGGGTGAGTGGTGTGGTCCCCAGGTCCCTCCTGGGGTGAGTGGTGTGGTCTCCGAGTCCCTCCTGGGGTGAGTGGTGTGGTCTCTGGGTCCCTCCAGGGGTGAGTGCTGTGGTCCCCTGGCCCTTACTTGGGGTGAGTGCTGTGGTCCCCAGGTGCCTCCTGGGGGTGTGTGCTGTGGTCCCCTGGCTCTTACTTGGGGTGAGTGGTATGGTGCCCAGATCCCTCAGGGGTGAGTGGTGTGGTCCCCGGGCCCCTCCTCGGGGTGAGTGGTGTGGTCCCCAGGTCCCTCAGGGGTGTGGAGCCATCGTCAGGCGTTCTAGGGCAGGAGCGGCCTCCAAGCACAGACCCTCCTCCGGCCACACCGACACTGGCACAGCCACACTCACTGTTGTACCTAGTCGTGTTCATGGTTGAGAACCTTTGTTTTGAGAAGGCCCTTCAAGCTTCGTAGGTTCTCCAAACCTGGGCCTGCATGGCGGGGACCCCACCCGGCCCGGAGGCCCCTCCACGACATCCAGAGCCACCCTGAGGGGCAGACCTGGCCTCAGAGCCTTGATGTGTGCCCAGCCCCTCGGCCAGAGCCCTGAGCCGGCGCGCTGGCGCCTCCAGGGCCTTGGGCGGACGGCTCCGGGCCGCTTGCTCTCCCTCTGCCGCACTCTCTGCCCAGGCAACCCCGGCCGTGGTGGGCGCTGGCCCCCTCAGCCCCGCTGCTCTCATCACCTTCAACACGGAGGAACACTGAGTCTGGGGCTCCCCGCCAGGGCAGACCAGAGCCCCCCAAGTCCCTCCTTAGGATCCAGCTCAGCGTCATTCTCTCCACGCCGGCCCTCCACGGGCGTTGGAGAGCCGGGCTGCTGGGAGATTCAGGCAGAGGAACTGAGGGAATCTGAATAGTGTTTAAGGAACCAAAAGGCACCTCGTATTTCCATCTGGGCTTTTCCATAGGGTGGCCACCACGCCTCCCTTTCCAGGCCTGTGGGGCAGTGGGGTTTCAGAAGCATCCCGATCAGATGATAAGTTACGTGGGTGCCACTCACACAGCGCAGTTACACACACAGCTCACCGTGGAAGCTATGTCATCATTCACATCATCACTGGCAGTGGCATCCTGAATGCGAGTATTATTTAAAATAATTTAATTTTACGTAAAAAGCCATTTAATAAACCACAGCAGTGCAAGACTGTTTAAGAGAGAAAGTGTGGTGGGATTAGAAATGTAGCAATTTTGTTTCCCTGGGAGGAAGCATTAAACCCACGGCCATGGGACAAGCCTGGATCATTCTGTAGGAGGCCATAATCATAATCCCGTAAGTCATAAGACAAAGAGCCAGAGCGAAAATGCTGCCTTTGCCCTGCATTTGCCCTTCAACTAAGAAGTGAAATCAGAGACAGCCACACAAAACCGTGATCGCAGAATCGCTCATCGCTGTCTCGGCTGCGTGGACACACGGTGTACTTTCTGTCATTAAACACGCCTGAGGGACTGACAGATGCTGTGCGTCGTCAGGCACAGTCTGTCCTTTTGCCTCAGCCCCAGTACTTGTCATCCAGCCCGACCACAGCCACGCTGACAGCAACAGTTCTTTCTCCTGTTCCACCGGTTTATGTAACCTTCCCCATGTTAACTCTGCAAAGATGAAAAGAAAGCTACCACCACAGACACAAAAACCGCATTCTTATAAACGTTTGACTATCTTCACCAAAACCGAAAGTGCTTCGTTTCCCCAAGTATTCCAGGTCTGCCCCTGAAGTGGATGCAGAGAGACACCCTCGGGCGCGGCGGGGCTCCTCTTCCTGACCAGGGAGCCGTGCGGTCTCACGCCCGCTCCAAGCCAGAAAAGGAGCCGCCCCACGGGAGTCCCCGCAGGACGAGCTGGGACTCCCGAACCAGGCACCAGTAACGAAGACGGGCGCGTGGTCAGGACGTAACTGTCTGTGCCGGGCGCCAGGCGGAATAGGAGATGAAAGCTACATCAGCCCCACCCTCCAACAGCTTAATACCTATTTGGATAGATTCAAACAAGCGTATAAAATGTTATACAGCAAACCACAATATAAACATTTTAAAGAACTGTAAAACACCCTTCAAGGTAGCACTTTTAGACAAATTTATGTTCCTTGAATTATTAGGGAAGAAAAAGGTTACTTGGACATGCTTTTTGCTAATAAAAGCAAATGTGCAAGGATCAAAAGTAAACTCAGACGGGAGAGAGGCAGTGCGGGTCAGAACCACCACCATCAGGACAAAGTCGGGCTCGCTGGCACCAGAGACCGACGGACACACAGAGAGGTGGGGAGAAGTCACACGCGCGATGGGCTCAAGCCAGTGTGCGCGAACCAGCACCACACTCCATCTCCAGAAGCAGCGGAACCTCAGTAGCAACGGGCATCCCAGTGCCCAGACCTTGGGGCCTAAACTCCGTTCTCCTCAGAAAGCCACGGGGCTTCTTGGAGAAACGACTGATTCTAAGACAAGCTGGGGTAGGAATCATCCAAGATAAGCCTAGAGCTTCTCATAGTATCAGAAGGTAAGGAAGGGGGCAGGTCAAAGGGACACAGCAGCCAACGGAAGGAGTCCCCATGGTCAGAGCTGCAACAGTTGGAGCAACAAAGCAAAGCTGGGTTGGGTCATAACCCAGAGCATAAAAGAAATACCCACACCTCCACACAGACACACACACCGGATGGAGCAAACCAGCAAGCCGGGGAGAGTACACAAATCCGTGCTCAAGAACCCAGAGTACATTACAAAGACGCTCCCAGCTGCGGGCTGTGCGCAGTGACCCCTTCCTGTGGGGTCAGTGAGGGAAGCACACAGGAGTAAGCTGGCCGTGGAGACCCTGCCCAACAGCCCGACCCTCTGCCCAACGCAGAGGGCAGGGGCTTGCTCATCACACGGCTTCGCCAGCTGACGTGGGTGGGTCTGAGTCACGGGCTACAGACTCTGAAAGCCAAGGTTTAGTTTTGTCCTACAGTAAATGGCTAGTTATCAAAGATTTAGAACGAGGAAACGGTAAAAGTAGAGATGGAAGACCTTTTAAGGTAGAAGCTGTTTGCAGGAGGATGAAGCCACGTGCGGAAAGCACCCGCGTGTCTTACTCTTCGAAACAGCACAGATGTTTCTCAAAACACGTTAAGAGACAGTACCTCCTAGCTAAACCCAAAACACGTTAAGAGACAGTACCTCCTAGCTGAACCCAAAACACGTTGAGAGACAGTACCTCCTAGCTGAACCCAAAACACGTTGAGAGACAGTACCTCCTAGCTGAACCCAAAACACGTTGAGAGACAGTACCTCCTAGCTGAACCCAAAACACGTTAAGAGACAGTACCTCCTAGCTGAACCCAAAACACGTTGAGAGACAGTACCTCCTAGCTAAACCCAAAACACGTTGAGAGACAGTACCTCCTAGCTGAACCCAAAACACGTTGAGAGACAGTACCTCCTAGCTGAACCCAAAACACGTTGAGAGACAGTACCTCCTAGCTGAACCCAAAACACGTTGAGAGACAGTACCTCCTAGCTGAACCCAAAACACGTTGAGAGACAGTACCTCCTAGCTGAACCCAAAACACGTTGAGAGACAGTACCTCCTAGCTGAACCCAAAACACGTTGAGAGACAGTACCTCCTAGCTGAACCCAAAACACGTTGAGAGACAGTACCTCCTAGCTGAACCCAAAACACGTTGAGAGACAGTACCTCCTAGCTGAACCCAAAACACGTTGAGAGACAGTACCTCCTAGCTGAACCCAAAACACGTTGAGAGACAGTACCTCCTAGCTGAACCCAAAACACGTTGAGAGACAGTACCTCCTAGCTGAACCCAAAACACGTTGAGAGACAGTACCTCCTAGCTGAACCCAAAACACGTTGAGAGACAGTACCTCCTAGCTGAACCCAAAACACGTTGAGAGACAGTACCTCCTAGCTGAACCCAAAACACGTTGAGAGACAGTACCTCCTAGCTGAACCCAAAACACGTTGAGAGACAGTACCTCCTAGCTAAACCCAAAACACGTTGAGAGACAGTACCTCCTAGCTGAACCCAAAACACGTTGAGAGACAGTACCTCCTAGCTGAACCCAAAACACGTTGAGAGACAGTACCTCCTAGCTGAACCCAAAACACGTTGAGAGACAGTACCCTCTAGCTGAACCCAAAACACGTTGAGAGACAGTACCTCCTAGCTGAACCCAAAACACGTTTGACGTTGACAGTACAGTACCTCTAGCTGAACCCAAAACACGTTGAGAGACAGTACCTCCTAGCTGAACCCAAAACACGTTGAGAGACAGTACCTCCTAGCTGAACCCAAAACACGTTGAGAGACAGTACCTCCTAGCTGAACCCAAAACACGTTGAGAGACAGTACCTCCTAGCTGAACCCAAAACACGTTGAGAGACAGTACCTCCTAGCTGAACCCAAAACACGTTGAGAGACAGTACCTAGCTGAACCCAAAACACGTTGAGAGACAGTACCTCCTAGCTGAACCCAAAACACGTTGAGAGACAGTACCTCCTAGCTGAACCCAAAACACGTTGAGAGACAGTACCTCCTAGCTGAACCCAAAACACGTTGAGAGACAGTACCTCCTAGCTGAACCCAAAACACGTTGAGAGACAGTACCTCCTAGCTGAACCCAAAACACGTTGAGAGACAGTACCTCCTAGCTGAACCCAAAACACGTTGAGAGACAGTACCTCCTAGCTGAACCCAAAACACGTTGAGAGACAGTACCTCCTAGCTGAACCCAAAACACGTTGAGAGACAGTACCTCCTAGCTGAACCCAAAACACGTTGAGAGACAGTACCTCCTAGCTGAAACCAAAACACGTTGAGAGACAGTACCTCCTAGCTGAACCCAAAACACGTTGAGAGACAGTACCTCCTAGCTGAACCCAAAACACGTTGAGAGACAGTACCTCCTAGCTGAACCCAAAACACGTTGAGAGACAGTACCTCCTAGCTGAACCCAAAACACGTTGAGAGACAGTACCTCCTAGCTGAACCCAAAACACGTTGAGAGACAGTACCTCCTAGCTGAACCCAAAACACGTTGAGAGACAGTACCTCCTAGCTGAACCCAAAACACGTTGAGAGACAGTACCTCCTAGCTGAACCCAAAACACGTTGAGAGACAGTACCTCCTAGCTGAACCCAAAACACGTTGAGAGACAGTACCTCCTAGCTGAACCCAAAACACGTTGAGAGACAGTACCTCCTAGCTGAACCCAAAACACGTTGAGAGACAGTACCTCCTAGCTGAACCCAAAACACGTTGAGAGACAGTACCTCCTAGCTGAACCCAAAACACGTTGAGAGACAGTACCTCCTAGCTGAACCCAAAACACGTTGAGAGACAGTACCTCCTAGCTCAAAAACACGCTGACAACTCCTAGCCAAAACACGTTGAGAGACAGTACCTCCTAGCTGAACCCAAAACACGTTGAGAGACAGTACCTCCTAGCTGAACCCAAAACACGTTGAGAGACAGTACCTCCTAGCTGAACCCAAAACACGTTGAGAGACAGTACCTCCTAGCTGAACCCAAAACACGTTGAGAGACAGTACCTCCTAGCTGAACCCAAAACACGTTGAGAGACAGTACCTCCTAGCTGAACCCAAAACACGTTGAGAGACAGTACCTCCTAGCTGAACCCAAAACACGTTGAGAGACAGTACCTCCTAGCTGAACCCAAAACACGTTGAGAGACAGTACCTCCTAGCTGAACCCAAAACACGTTGAGAGACAGTACCTCCTAGCTGAACCCAAAACACGTTGAGAGACAGTACCTCCTAGCTGAACCCAAAACACGTTGAGAGACAGTACCTCCTAGCTGAACCCAAAACACGTTGAGAGACAGTACCTCCTAGCTGAACCCAAAACACGTTGAGAGACAGTACCTCCTAGCTGAACCCAAAACACGTTGAGAGACAGTACCTCCTAGCTGAACCCAAAACACGTTGAGAGACAGTACCTCCTAGCTGAACCCAAAACACGTTGAGAGACAGTACCTCCTAGCTGAACCCAAAACACGTTGAGAGACAGTACCTCCTAGCTGAACCCAAAACACGTTGAGAGACAGTACCTCCTAGCTGAACCCAAAACACGTTGAGAGACAGTACCTCCTAGCTGAACCCAAAACACGTTGAGAGACAGTACCTCCTAGCTGAACCCAAAACACGTTGAGAGACAGTACCTCCTAGCTGAACCCAAAACACGTTGAGAGACAGTACCTCCTAGCTGAACCCAAAACACGTTGAGAGACAGTACCTCCTAGCTGAACCCAAAACACGTTGAGAGACAGTACCTCCTAGCTGAACCCAAAACACGTTGAGAGACAGTACCTCCTAGCTGAACCCAAAACACGTTGAGAGACAGTACCTCCTAGCTGAACCCAAAACACGTTGAGAGACAGTACCTCCTAGCTGAACCCAAAACACGTTGAGAGACAGTACCTCCTACCTCCTAGCTGAACCCAAAACACGTTGAGAGACAGTACCTCCTAGCTGAACCCAAAACACGTTGAGAGACAGTACCTCCTAGCTGAACCCAAAACACGTTGAGAGACAGTACCTCCTAGCTGAACCCAAAACACGTTGAGAGACAGTACCTCCTAGCTGAACCCAAAACACGTTGAGAGACAGTACCTCCTAGCTGAACCAAAACACGTTGAGAGACAGTACCTCCTAGCTGAACCCAAAACACGTTGAGAGACAGTACCTCCTAGCTGAACCCAAAACACGTTGAGAGACAGTACCTCCTAGCTGAACCCAAAACACGTTGAGAGACAGTACCTCCCAGCTGAACCCAAAACACGTTGAGAGACAGTACCTCCCAGCTGAACCCAAAACACGTTGAGAGACAGTACCTCCCAGCTGAACCCAAAACACGTTGAGAGACAGTACCTCCCAGCTGAACCCAAAACACGTTGAGAGACAGTACCTCCCAGCTGAACCCAAAACACGTTGAGAGACAGTACCTCCCAGCTGAACCCGAAACACGTTGAGAGACAGTACCTCCTAGCTGAACCCAAAACACGTTGAGAGACAGTACCTCCTAGCTGAACCCAAAACACGTTGAGAGACAGTACCTCCCAGCTGAACCCAAAACACGTTGAGAGACAGTACCTCCCAGCTGAACCCAAAACACGTTGAGAGACAGTACCTCCCAGCTGAACCCAAAACACGTTGAGAGACAGTACCTCCAGCTGAACCCAAAACACGTTGAGAGACAGTACCTCCCTAGCTGAACCCAAAACACGTTGAGAGACAGTACCTCCTAGCTGAACCCAAAACACGTTGAGAGACAGTACCTCCTAGCTGAACCCAAAACACGTTGAGAGACAGTACCTCCTAGCTGAACCCAAAACACGTTGAGAGACAGTACCTCCTAGCTGAACCCAAAACACGTTGAGAGACAGTACCTCCTAGCTGAACCCAAAACACGTTGAGAGACAGTACCTCCTAGCTGAACCCAAAACACGTTGAGAGACAGTACCTCCTAGCTGAACCCAAAACACGTTGAGAGACAGTACCTCCTAGCTGAACCCAAAACACGTTGAGAGACAGTACCTCCTAGCTGAACCCAAAACACGTTGAGAGACAGTACCTCCTAGCTGAACCCAAAACACGTTGAGAGACAGTACCTCCCTAGCTGAACCCAAAACACGTTGAGAGACAGTACCTCCCAGCTGAACCCAAAACACGTTGAGAGACAGTACCTCCCAGCTGAACCCAAAACACGTTGAGAGACAGTACCTCCCAGCTGAACCCAAAACACGTTGAGAGACAGTACCTCCCAGCTGAACCCAAAACACGTTGAGAGAACCACAACCCAAAACACGTTGAGAGACAGTACCTCCCAGCTGAACCCAAAACACGTTGAGAGACAGTACCTCCCAGCTGAACCCAAAACACGTTGAGAGACAGTACCTCCTAGCTGAACCCAAAACACGTTGAGAGACAGTACCTCCTAGCTGAACCCAAAACACGTTGAGAGACAGTACCTCCTAGCTGAACCCAAAACACGTTGAGAGACAGTACCTCTAGCTGAACCCAAAACACGTTGAGAGACAGTACCTCCTAGCTGAACCCAAAACACGTTGAGAGACAGTACCTCCTAGCTGAACCCAAAACACGTTGAGAGACAGTACCTCCTAGCTGAACCCAAAACACGTTGAGAGACAGTACCTCCTAGCTGAACCCAAAACACGTTGAGAGACAGTACCTCCTAGCTGAACCCAAAACACGTTGAGAGACAGTACCTCCTAGCTGAACCCAAAACACGTTGAGAGACAGTACCTCCTAGCTGAACCCAAAACACGTTGAGAGACAGTACCTCCTAGCTGGAACCCAAAACACGTTGAGAGACAGTACCTCCTAGCTGAACCCAAAACACGTTGAGAGACAGTACCTCCTAGCTGAACCCAAAACACGTTGAGAGACAGTACCTCCTAGCTGAACCCAAAACACGTTGAGAGACAGTACCTCCTAGCTGAACCCAAAACACGTTGAGAGACAGTACCTCCTAGCTGAACCCAAAACACGTTGAGAGACAGTACCTCCTAGCTGAACCCAAAACACGTTGAGAGACAGTACCTCCTAGCTGAACCCAAAACACGTTGAGAGACAGTACCTCCTAGCTGAACCCAAAACACGTTGAGAGACAGTACCTCCTAGCTGAACCCAAAACACGTTGAGAGACAGTACCTCCTAGCTGAACCCAAAACACGTTGAGAGACAGTACCTCCTAGCTGAACCCAAAACACGTTGAGAGACAGTACCTCCTAGCTGAACCCAAAACACGTTGAGAGACAGTACCTCCTAGCTGAACCCAAAACACGTTGAGAGACAGTACCTCCTAGCTGAACCCCAAAACACGTTGAGAGACAGTACCTCCTAGCTGAACCCAAAACACGTTGAGAGACAGTACCTCCCAGCTGAACCCAAAACACGTTGAGAGACAGTACCTCCCAGCTGAACCCAAAACACGTTGAGAGACAGTACCTCCCAGCTGAACCCAAAACACGTTGAGAGACAGTACCTCCCAGCTGAACCCAAAACACGTTGAGAGACAGTACCTCCTAGCTGAACCCAAAACACGTTGAGAGACAGTACCTCCTAGCTGAACCCAAAACACGTTGAGAGACAGTACCTCCTAGCTGAACCCAAAACACGTTGAGAGACAGTACCTCCTAGCTGAACCCAAAACACGTTGAGAGACAGTACCTCCTAGCTGAACCCAAAACACGTTGAGAGACAGTACCTCCTAGCTGAACCCAAAACACGTTGAGAGACAGTACCTCCTAGCTGAACCCAAAACACGTTGAGAGACAGTACCTCTAGCTGAACCCAAAACACGTTGAGAGACAGTACCTCCTAGCTGAACCCAAAACACGTTGAGAGACAGTACCTCCTAGCTGAACCCAAAACACGTTGAGAGACAGTACCTCCTAGCTGAACCCAAAACACGTTGAGAGACAGTACCTCCTAGCTGAACCCAAAACACGTTGAGAGACAGTACCTCCTAGCTGAACCCAAAACACGTTGAGAGACAGTACCTCCTAGCTGAACCCAAAACACGTTGAGAGACAGTACCTCCCAGCTGAACCCGAAACACGTTGAGAGACAGTACCTCCTAGCTGAACCCAAAACACGTTGAGAGACAGTACCTCCCAGCTGAACAGCTGAACCCGACACCTTCCACTACTCAAAAATCTACGAGTCACATGATCGTTTTCCCCGAGGCTGAGGGCACAGCTGGTGAGAGTCAAGGTGGCTCCATGGCCAGAGCAGGATGAAGGGACCCTTTTCCTCCCCACGTCCCCCTCCTGAAAATTGGAAGAAGACAGAAAACTCTGTCCTGAGAAGACTTTCATCCTAATTTAAAGGTATGTTATGAACAAAACACATCTATTCAGAACTGCAAATGAGAGTCTGCGGCTACCACATTCAAACATGGAAATCACATGCCTGAGCTCATTGGGGAAGGATGAAGATTGCTCTAGATCTCAGGGTCTCACTCACAACCTGTTCTCAGGCTGGGCAGGGACACTGCCCTACGTGTCACGGGTCAGAAATGTCACCTGGGGAGCTGTTCTAAGGACCTAGCACAGACTAGAAAGCGTTTACATTAGTTTTTCGAGTGTGCTGAGAAGTTCTCTTGAACAGATCCTGCCACCCTCTCTCTCCTCCCCCTCTCACTCACGTGGTGAAGGAGTATACAGCGTTTATCATGCATTCATGTCTAGAGCAGAGTCGCATCAGCGTGAGGAACCTAGGTGCCAACCTGCTCTTAGGAGCTGGCTTGTGCCCCCATCCGGGTGCCCCGTGGGTGGGGCAAGAGGCAGGAGGCCTCATGGAGACGCCAACACACCCCTGCCTCTGGGGCCACGTGGCCACAGGGGCCCGCACGCCCTGCGTTCCCCAAATGGCTCTTCACCCAAGGCCCGTCTGCCACGGAAATGCCACCTGGGGGTGGGGGGGAGGCTGACTTTGGTTCCTATTTGTTTGGATTTTCTTTGTTGTTATTTTTGGGGTGGAATTTCTCCCCAAGTTGAGGGATTACGGCAGTTGGGGGAATATTGGCTAAGCTGTTTTGTTTTCCACTCATATTCTTATTAAGAAATATACTGGCTTTAGAGTATTAAACTTGGCCTGACTTTGTTCTGTGGCTGCTTCGGTCCTTTGAGACAATCACAGGGCAAACTGCACTGCAGACCTCACTTTTGAACTCTGTATCGCCTCCACCTCAGTCTTACCTTCGCAAACTGGCTGACGGCTGGCTTGGCACCTCCGAGTTGGGGAGCAGAGTGACCTCAGACGCAGTCATGCCTGGATTCCCCAAAGCCCACGCCTCCCACCCAGGCTCCCCCAACAAGGGGATCACCAAGCAGCACAACCTCACCAAGGGGCGGCTCTCTTGTTTTCCGAGTCTGGGCTCCATTCTTCACTCAGCTGGTTGTTATTACTGCCTTTGCAGTAGCAGCGAGAGCTTGACCGCGGCCAAGTCTGAATTCTGACACACTCAGCCAGAATCCAATCTGCCACGTCCAAAAGGAGGTGAGAGGGTGGAAGGAGCTGCGGTTTCCACGCGGCTTCTCGTTCTCTGGCTTCACCACTTTGAGGCAGAACGCTTAGAAAGGTAATGTGCATTTAATTAAAGTAACATTAGTGAATCTTGGAGATGATATTTGCTTTTCCAATCCACTTTTATGATGCAGGAAAAAGAAATAGAAGTCAGCTCAGAGGAAGTCAGTGAAGAATCCGGGAAAGGGGAGCCCCAGGGGTGGAATCTGATGGACGCCGCTGACGGCCGCCTCGAAGCCAGCCTGGGTCCAGTGTGGGAGGCACGGCTGGGTCACTCGTCCAGCGGATCTCACGTGCATGGAGCAGTGAAAATGAAGGCTGTGCTTCGTACCTACAGCAGGTTGGGAGGCAGGCCCTCCAGGGGACACTCTTGGCGTGGTCCCCGGAAACCCAGGGGCTCCTACAAAGGCCAACACGTACAAGGTGCTGAAAACAAAAGGAGACGCAGGGTCCCTCCTGCGGATGCAGGCTCCCACCCGGCGCCCCTCCACCTTCAGTCACGTGAACGCACCACACTCGACGGGACGGCCCCACTTTGTCAGCGTAGCTTTGCCACTCTCTGTTGTCACAAACGACCCTGAGACGATCCATAGTGAAGAAATACGCACCAATCCACTGTGTGTCTCAAAAGGCAGGGTCTACTTCCACCCTTCGTGACAAAGTTCCCTGGACTCCTTTCTTCTTGAAAACAATTAAAATGTTGAATGTGATTTTAAAATTATCTTCTATAACTGCATTCCTGAGCACATAAGGAAGTAAGGAGCTTTCCATGGCCCAAGATTACAGACAGGTGAGTCCTGGGCCAGTGCCAGCCAGGGCCCTGGGGCACCAGACAAGCCCGGTAGCCTGTCCAGCCTCTGCAACCTCTGCCTCCAAGGCCCCCAAGAGCCGGAGACCTCCTCGTGGTGGAGAGCCGGCTTCGGGGGGCAGCAGACACCTGTGGAGGAGGGAGGTCACCCCCCACAGGGACTGAGCCCGGGGCCAGGCCCCACTACCTCCAGCCGCCTCAGTCAGCCCTTTCTTCAGGGAGATGCTTTCTCCTCACTGACTCATTTTTCATTTTAAATCTATCAGTTGCCAAGAGAGGAGTGTTAAAATCTGCTTATAGACTCACCTGTTTCAGTTTTGAATTGAATCAGTTTTGCTTCATATATTGGAGTATTTCTCATCAGACACCTTTATAATTATTTGACTTCCCGATGAAGAGCATTCGACCGTGACACAAACTCTGGCAACACTCGCCATGTGGAAGTTTATTTTCTCTGATATGAACACACTTTACTCCAAGGACTTACTCTCAACATTTGCATGACTTACCTTTTCCTTCCATTTGCTTTCAAACTCCCCTCCACGTCTTCTTATTAAAAGTTTGTCTCTTGCCGGCAGCATGTGGTCTGCACTCGCTTTTCATGCTCCCGACAATCTCTGCCACCTCTGCAGTGTGTACACTGTTAACATTTGATGTAATTACTGATTAGATTTGGCTCAGTCTATCATTTATTGCTTCTGTTTTTCCCCTCTATTTTTTTTTTTTATTTTCCCACATCCACATAGACACATCTTTCATAATTCTTCTGGATCCATGGACTGCTGAGTGAGAGAAGTATTAAGTTTCTCATAGCTAATGTGTTTTTGGCCATCTTTTCTTGTAACCTCAATAGTTCTTGTTCCAGATAAATTTATTCCATGTTATTTGGTGCAGGAAAATCTAGAGATTTAAAAGTTTTCTTAATTTTTGTGATTTTTAACAAGCGTGGGATCACAGGTTTTGTGAGGCTTTCAAGTCACATAACCTGGGGAACATCTTTAAGAAAAGTATGCGCATAAAAGAATAATATAAACATTTGAAATATGACAATTATCACAAGCATCACACAATCTGGAAAATAGCATTTTTTTTTTTTTTCAATTTTAAGAGCACAGCACACCTATGACACTGGCTAGATCAGCAGAGTGTGTGGTTAGAGCATTTTTGGAAGTCATCCCAGCACTGAGACAGAGTTACTGTGGCTCCACTAACTCTAACCCTGCCCACCCATGCCCTCCTCCCCAGAGCCTGATACACTGCACGAATCTCTCATCCTCCCATGGAGGGGAGCTGGCTTAGAAAGAGGCATGATCTTTGCTGACTTCAGGTGACACCTTTTGAAAACTTCACAACACATGATGGTGTGACTGTGTTGCTTGGGACCCACTGGGCCCTGGGACGAGCCTAAGGCTGCAGCATTGTTTGATCCAGGGTAAACCCAGTTCTGATGAGGAATGAAATTAACACCTAGCATGCCCGGTGCCTCTTCCCCAGCCCTCCTCAGGAATCCTCCAGGGCACCAGCACCTTAGAGAATCTCCAAGGGGCTTCATTTCCTGGCAGCATCAGGTGCTAGGAGACACTGGGACCAACATTTAGTTTTAAAGAAAGACTGTTTAAACCAAAAGTCTCCCTTCATTACTCAGTCATTCATGCACCAAACATTTAGTGAGTCCTTATCTGTGCTCCAGTCTCTACTCCAGTTGCCAGAGACACAGCTGTGAACAAAACAGACAGAGTTCTTGCCCTGGTGGGTTTACAGTGCTGGGAGTGAGGCAACTGTTTTTAAATAATCACTTACACAAATTTTCACACTATTAGAGATTATTTTAGATAATGTCATTACTAAAACATGTCAATATTGGCTGAAAAGGCAAATCTTAATTAATGTTCAAGGAGGAGGAAATGGCAGCTCACTCCAGTATTCTTGCCTGGGAAATTCCATGGACAGAGAAGCCTGGTGTGGGCTACAGTCCATGGGGACACAAAGAGTCAAACATGACTAAGTGACTGAGCACACACTTATAAGAGGTACACCCAAAACAAAGCTACTCAAAAAGGTTAAGTTTTTTAAAAAAACGTCAAGTGATACAAACAGAAAGATAAAGGACTCCCCACATGAATATTGTGTGAAGTGTAAATCAAGATACAATCATTAAGTAATCCAGATAAAATTGTCTCTAATACAAATGAGATAAACCCTCATAAACTAATGTCCACACCAACAGGATACGAAAGTCTCCTCTCTGTTCAAGTCGGTGCTGACACAGTCTCCCTCCTGCACCACCAAGTGGAGAAGCGGTCCAGCCTCCAGGGATGAGCAGAGGCGAAGTATTCTTCCACCAGACTGAGAAGGACTCTTTACCATTTCCTATGTCCAGTTTTCAAATTTCAGATCAGATCAGATCAGTCGCTCAGTCGTGTCCGACTCTTTACGACCCCATGAATCGCAGCACGCCAGGTCTTCCTGTCCATCACCAACTCCCAGAGTTCACTGAGACTCACGTCCACTGAGTCGGTGATGCCATCCAGCCATCTCATCCTCTGTCATCCCCTTCTCCTCCTGCCCCCAATCCCTCCCAGCATCAGAGTCTTTTCCAATGAGTCAACTCTTCGAATGAGGTGGCCAAAGTACTGGAGTTTCAGCTTTAGCATCATTCCTTCCAAAGAAATCCCAGGGCTGATCTCCTTCAGAATGGACTGGTTGGATCTCCTTGCAGTCCAAGGGACTCTCAAGAGTCTTCTCCAACACCACAGTTCAAAAGCATCAATTCTTCGGTGCTCAGCCTTCTTCACAGTCCAACTCTCACATCCATACATGACCACTGGAAAAACCATAGCGTTGACTAGACGGACCTTTGTTGGCAAAGTAATGTCTCTGCTTTTGAATATGCTATCTATGTTGGTCATAACTTTCCTTCCAAGGAGTAAGCGTCTTTTAATTTCATGGCTGTAGTCACCATCTGTAGTAAACTTACAACAGAATAAATAATGCTTCAAGTATAGGAAGCAGTAGATTTATTGCTTTCAAATACCTGAGTGCAGCAGCCTCCAGGCCTCCTGAGGTCCATCTGGCTCATCCCCCATCTCTGGGCCACAAACTTGATCAGCGGCATCCACAGGGGCTGCGTCCTCAGAGCTGTGTCCTCTGCAGGTGGAAAGAGGGTGGTTCTTGGTGGATGGGCATCTCAGGACAAGGACACAGGCTTCCTGCTGCTTCTGAGAAGGGCTGATGTCACAGGTGGTGGGCAACAGAGAGAACCTACCCTGGTCCTCTCTCTCCTGGACGTGCTGCCTTTGTTTCAGAAGGTGAAGAAGAGGATAAAGATTTTAAGAAATTTGAATCCAAACACATCTGCCCCTTATTACTGGAACTTGCTCTGCTGCTGCTGCTGCTAAGTCGCTTCAGTCGTGTCCGACTCTGTGCGACCCCATAGACGGCAGCCCACCAGGCTCCCCCGTCCCTGGGATTCTCCAGGCAAGAACACTGGAGTGGGTTGCCATTTCCTTCTCCAATGCATGCGAGTGAAAAGTGAACGTGAAGTCGCTCAGTCATGTCCGACCCTCAGCAACCCCATGGACTGCAGCCTACCAGGCTCCTCCGTCCATGGGATTTTCCAGGCAAGAGTACTGGAGTGGGGTGCCACTGCCTTCTCCAGGAACTTGCTCTAGGAATCGTATTAAATGTTGATGGTCATTTTGTTTCCAGCACAGTTTTTAATTTTTGATATTTTCTGTTCCTTGGATATTTTAACAGTGATTTGGGAGAGGAAGCCTGTAAGGAAACAGCCAGATGCAACCTTAAACTAAAAGTCATAATTAGAGTTTTAGAAGCAATAAGGGGTTTTACTCCCTAAAGTAATTTCATGATAAATAACTTAGAAGAGCAAAGAACTTTCAGAAAGCAAATAACTCTTTACTCATCAATCCTGTAAATGTTCCTTGTCACATTTATAAGAGGCACTGTCCATCCTCAGATTCCCAATTCAGATTCCACATGATTGAAAATAACCAGGGTATATTTTGTCAAGCCTACACTGCCTATGTCTGAGAAGGCAATGGCACCCCACTCCAGTGTTCTTGCCTGGAAAATCCCATGCACGGAGGAGCCTGGTGGGCTGCAGTCCGTGGGGTTGCTGAGGGTCGGACATGACTGAGCGACTTCACGTTCACTTTTCACTCGCATGCATTGGAGAAGGAAATGGCAACCCACTCCAGTGTTCTTGCCTGGAGAATCCCAGGGATGGGGGAGCCTGGTGGGCTGCTATCTATGGGGTCGCACAGAGTCAGACACAACTGAAGCGACTTAGCAGCAGCAGCAGCAGCAGCAGCAGCAGCAGCACACTGCCTATATAAGCAGTGACCTCATTTATAAGGGGCTCCACCTGAAAAACTTGGGTAGCACTGGGTGATGATATGGGAGAGACTGCTAAGGAGGCGGGCAGGTACGGTTTAGGCCTGAAACATCTTAATGGTGTAACTCACCATCAAAAGCATTCTCCAGGACAACAGCTCCTTGCCAGAGCTTTTTTGGGCTCCTTCACATCTTGATTGGAAAGAAGCATAAGACACAGCCCTCCAGGGACCAGCTGGGACTCCCATGGCCTCGCGCCCATGAGGCTGGGTAAAGTCTGAGACTCCTGGAAACATAAATGATGCTTGTGGAAGGAGGCTCTGTGTTTCTCCACAGTGGAAATTGTTTTTTTTTTTTTTTTAATTTCATACAAGTCTGGGTCCCTAACTTGCCCAGGAAGAGCACTGGAGCTTAATAAATGGGCTTTTGGTGACTTTAAAGTTTTAGTGTCATTTCCTGTTTGCTCATTATAAACCTGTGAAAGAAGGAAGAAATACCATCTTTCACCCACCCAGGTATCCTTGCACCTGGCACAGTGCTTGGAAATAGCAGACCTCAAACGCTGCTGAAAAATAAATGAGCATAAGAATATGTGTCATTAAAGCTCTGAATTACCCCACCTAGTTGATGGAAATAAGCATCACTGCACAAATATTACTTCCTAAGAGAAAGAGTAAGTCAGCGCCCAGGGCTTGGGCACATCTGGAGGGTCTGCAGCCCATGCCCCCCACTCCACCCCGCCACAGCCCTGCAGGGCTCACAGCCCTGACTCCCTGCCTACAGTGGCTACACTGCCAGCCACGCAGACTCGCCCAGGGCGAGCCCCTGGCCAGATTGTCACAACTGAAAACGATACGGTCAGCAGCAAAGCTGTGGTCATAGATGGCCGTAAACTCACAGGTGACTCTTCAGGGCTCAAGGGCGACAGAAATGAGAGACCCTGCAGGCTGGGGGCGGGGCGGACAGAGGCCCCGCCTGGTTCCCGCGGTGTCAGGGTTCCTAGCGTTTGTCCCTCCGCCGTAAGAGCCGTCCTGAGTCTCTGCAGGGTTCCTGTCAGAGTTTCCACAATATACTTCTGAATCTTTATTTTCAAAATCTGATTTTCTTGAAACAGCTAGAGAGTATTTCTTTTCCCTGCAATGAACTCATTCCTGAGTAAAACACAGGAAATAGCATCCAGTTACTACCCAAACCGTTCCTTTGGCTTTCTTTTCATGAAAAGAGATATCAAACTAAATAACAACTGGCTAACAGCCACTTAAATTTTATTTTGTATCCACATTAGATTAAGAGATCTAAATTCACATGAAAATATAACCCATAATCTAAATTCAAAAATAACTAGGTATAAACTATCAGCATGGTTGCATTTCCCTTCCATTTTCTTTCTTTAAAAATACACAAACTTTCCCCACTTTGGTGGCTGCTGTGCCCCCAGCCCTTCCAGGCAGATCTGAGCCAACAGTGGTCTGATGGTTTTTAGGTATGTGAACCAATGTAGTCCTTATTTTGCTTAAGACGTTTTGCAATACGTTTTTGGAACATGTGAACAAGAAGGTACCCATTACACCAATAATTGTATTTTTTCATTTAAGTGTATTAGTCTCTTAGACTGTGTAGAAAACAGAAGGTATGGTTATGAGCTGCTGACACAACAGTGCAAGTGTTTAACACCCGCCGTGTGTTCATCTTCATTGAGAGTATGGTTATAAGCTGCTGACACAACAGCGCAAGTGTTTAAAACCCCCTGTGTATTCATCTTCATTGAGAGTTTTATTTCTGCACGCAGTTTTGAGTTACTGTCCGGCTTCCTTTCCTTTCGCTTGGCGGGGCTCACTCGAGTGCTTCCTACAGGGCAAGGACTCGCACAAGCTCCCCAGCTCCTGTTTATCTGGGGATGTCTCAATTTCTCCCATCCTGTGAAGGACAGTTTTACTGGATACAGGATTCTTGGTTGGCAGTCTTTTTTTTTTTTTTTTTTAGCACTTTGAATCAATCAGCCCAGCCTCTGACCTCCAAAGCTTCTGAAAGAAATCTGCCCATGGTCTTGAGGGTCCTTCCTGACAAATGTTCTATTCTTCCAGGTACTGTCTACTCTCTGCCAGTTTCCCAGAACCCTCTACCTAAAGTATTCACTAATCAAATGTGTCATTTCAGTGCAAGAGCCAGGACTTCAGCTGATCTCATGGTAGAGAGGCTCTCTGGCAACATCTCCACTCTTGTGTGCTGGGGTGTGGATCTACTGAAAAGCCCTACTCTGCTTCTGCCTGGAGCAGATAACACACAGAGACACATTCAGTCCCTGACCATTCATTTTGAGAAAAGATAAAGTCAGAAACAACTGAGGATTTCTGAGCTACTATGTGTCTTGACAGTAAGTTAATTACAACTGACTAATAGAGCCAAAGCCTTTGACTGTGTGGATCACAATAAACCGTGGACGACTCTGAAAGAGACAAGAATACCAGACCACCTGACCTGCCTCTTGAGAAGCCTGTATGCAGGTCAGGAAGCAACAGCTAGAACTGGACATGGAACAACAGACTGGTTCCAAATAGGAAAAGGAGGACGTCAAGGCTGTATATTGTCACCCTGCTTATTTAACTTGTATGCAGAGTACATCATGGGAAACACTGGGCTGGTAGAAGCACAAGCTGGAATCAAGATTGCCGGGAGAAATATCAATAACCTCAGATATGCAGATGACACCACCCTTATGGCAGAAAGTGAAGAGGAACTCAAAAGCCTCTTGATGAAAGTGAAAGAGGAGAGTGAAAAAGTTGGCTTAAAGTTCAACATTCAGAAAACGAAGATCATGGCATCTGGTCCCATCACTTCGTGGGAAATAGATGGGGAAACAGTGGAAACAGTGTCAGACTTTATTTTCTTGGGCTCCAAAATCACTGCAGATGGTGACTGCAGCCATGAAGTTAAAAGACGCTTACTCCTTGGAAGGAAAGTTATGACCAACCTAGACAGCATATTCAAAAGCAGAGACATTACTTTGCCAACAAAGGTTCATCTAGTCAAGGCTATGGTTTTTCCAGTGGTCATGTATGAATGTGAGAGTTGGACTGTGAAGAAAGCTGAGCGCCGAAGAATTGATGCTTTTGAACTGTGGTGTTGGAGAAGACTCTTGAGAGTCCCTTGGACTGCAAGGAGATCCAACCAGTCCATCCTAAAGGAGATCAGTGCTGGGTGTTCACTGGAAGGCCTGATGCTGAAGCTGAAACTGCAATACTTTGGCCACCTCATGCGAAGAGTTGACTCACTGGAAAAGACTCTGATGCTGGGAGGGATTGGGGGCAGGAGGAGAAGGGGACGACAGAGGATGAGATGGCTGGATGGCATCACCGACTTGATGGACATGAGTTTGAGTGAACTCCGGGAGTTGGTGATGGACAGGGAGGCCTGGCGTGCTGCGATTCATGAGGTCGAAGAGAGTCGGACACGACTGAGCGACTGAACTGAACTGAACTGAATAGAGCCAAGATTTCATTTTGGAGATTTGTGTTGCTCCAGGTCACAAAAAAGGAAAACAATTTTAAATACAAAAGGACCAGCACCCCCTCCATGCCGTTCTAAGCAGGAAAGTAGGAATAAGACAAGAAGATAAGGATGGAAGACAGAATCCACAGTAAGCATAAATTTTTAGACCAGGGTCCTGCCATATGCCATCTGTGTTCACCAATAACCCACTGAAGACAAAGATCCCACTTTGGCATATGTCTGAAAAAGACCACACAGGCATTGCTCTGTCTTGAATGTAGGACTCCTTATAGTGTCTTCTCAACACCAGGGCATCATCTACTTGTGACCATCCAAGCCTCAAGCATAGAAGAGTTCACACATTATTAGCTTAGAGACAAGCATTTAGGTCATTAAAAATGAATGCAGCTAAAATAATGAATGCAAATTTTCAGAACTGACAGAATTCCATAAAATCCTTACAAAACCACCAAAGCAGCAGTTTACAGAAAATATCATGTCTCAGAGAGTTAGACTGATTTGCATCAAGCGGAACGTTAGCAGTAAATGCTGAACTGACTTTGCTGTTTGCTGTGCTGTCAGTAACAGACCGGAGGGACTAATTCAGACCCACACTGTCCAGACACACAGTGTCTGGTAGGTTCTCTGCTAAGCATCTGCTTCCTCACACATCACTCTGTAAAGCCACAGAGCGAGCTGAAGGAAGGAACGACACCGACAAGTGGTGAAATAAATAAATGAAGGGCCCGAGAAATAAGAGAGTCATAATTGAGAAGAAAGTGCTGGAATCAAGATAGAGTAAAATACAAAATTGACACAAATATTACCTTTAAAAGAAAAGTCAAAATTATCTTTATGAAGTCACCCATTACCTACATTCATAGTGGAAAAATACAATAATAATGACGATCGACCTTCGAGCAGTTGGTGTATGCAGAGTCCTGTGACAGGCGTGCAGTGAGGCAGGCTTGGGTCAAAAATCAAGGGAGTAAGTGTTCAGTAAATGATAATTTTTAAAATTGCCAAGGAAATGTTCAATAGAAATGTTAAAGCCAATATCTCTATATGCTTTAATAATTCTCTACAGCAGCATCATGACCAACGACATTTAAATTAATTCAACATGTTTAGTAAAATAAATTCCCCATTTGAAAATACTTTGGAAATTTTACTATGTGAATTACTGTCTCTGATTCTGGTGACATAGTCTTTCTTTCTTTTTTTTTTTTGCTATCTTCTCCCACGTCCTTTCTACTTGAAAATCACCCCAGCTGTGTTTTCTGCACGTCTGTAAGTAGTTATCCATTAAAAGTTCATCAAACATTCACCCATTCCCCTAAGGATGAATTTGGTTACTTCCACAGACGTGCCTCAGCACGCGCCCCTATGCATGCTCCATGCAGACCTGCCCTGGGATGTGGATCAGGGTCACAGGCTGAGTCACAGAGTGGGAGTCGGTGAGTTCTGTGCACTTTCCGGAAAGTCTGGACCACAGTTGCTCTCACTAGTGGTGATGAAATTTACCATCACTTAACAGCTTCATCAGCCCTTGGCACACCCACACTTCTAGTCTTTTAACTTGCAAAACAAAAGGATTAGACAAAAATGACCCCAAATCTCATAAACGTGACCAATTTCCTTTTATTTTTAAAATAAAATTAATAATCTCAGAATTTTCATTACTACATACTGTGTTTACCTCTCAACTATATCATGAGATATATTTGAACAAATACTCATATATGGAGAATACACACACCACACACAGTTGACTCTTGAACAGCACAGGGGTTCGGTGCACCACCTCTCTGTGTGATCTAACACCTGCATATGCCCACAGGCAGCCCTCTGTATGCACAGTTCCTCCCTGTCTGTGGTTCTGCAGCCACAAATCCAACCAGCCATGGATCTTGTGCTTACCGTTGAAACAAACCCATGCATACATGAACTCGCCCAGTTCAGGCCATGTTGTTCAGGGCATGTGCGTGTGTGTGTGCGTGTGTGTGTGCGTGTGTGTGTGTGTGTGTGTGTGTGTGTGTGTGTGTGCGTGTGTGTGTGTGCGCGCGCAGCATTTCACTACTTTCATAGTAAAAGCACAAGAAACTCTGAGCACCGAGAGTGGTGCTATCAGCCAGTGAAGTTGACAGCAGTTGGTGTAAGGTGCGCCTGAGTGTCATAGTTATCTGTTACATTTTAACACTTTAATAAAAGAAAGGGCTCTTTCTCCCTTACATCACAGCTGGCATGGTAGGGGTGGCAAACTTTACCCACGAAGTCATACTTGGTTGACCCCAGCCTGATGACCTGCAACTCCCCTGGGATCTACCGCAAGTGGTGACTCTGGAATATCCACCTTCTATCCTATGGTCCCACCACCTCTGAATCCCGCTCTTTCTTCTGTCCACAGGGCAGAGTGTGGGGCATTAATTGCCGGCCTGCAATTGGTGAATGTTGCTCCCCTCACATTCCACTGGACAAATGTGTCTCATCATCCCAATTTCAAACATGGCTGTTCTGTGTGCTCAGAAAGTGGAACTCAGTGAGCACGTTAACCAGTTTCCACCATAGTGCTGTCCAAGGAGTCAAAACTTGCTGTGCTCTTTTTTCCAACTATGTGGAGATGCTCACAATGTTAGAATTCTGTTAATACTCTCCTTGATCATTACTTTCTTATTTCCTTCATAAATTTCCCAAGAATTGTCATACTACACCAAGCTCATGGAAGCCCATGGAGCTCCAAACCTCACACCAGTCAGAACGGCCACCATCAAAAAGTCTACAAACAGTAAATGCTAGAGAGGGCGTGGAGGAAAGGGACCCTCTTACTCTGTTGTGGGAACACACGCCTGCATGCTAAGTCGCTTCAGTCATGTCCGACTCTTTGACACCCAAGGCACTGCCGCCTGTCAGGCTCCTCTATTCATGGGATTCTCCAGGCAGGAAGACTGGAGCGGATTGTTACGCCCTCCTCCAAGGGGTCTTCCCAATTTAGGGATCAAACCCGCATCTCTTTCGTCTCCTGCACTGGCAGGCATGTCTTTTACCACCAGCGCCACCTGGGAAGCCCGAGGAAAGTACACGTAAGTATAATACGTACAAAAAAGGGTGTGGTAGATGCGAACCGTGAATACCACTCGGCCGTAAAAAAGGGTGAAACAGCACCATTTGCAGCAATCAGGATGAACCCGGAGATTCTCATACTCAGTAAAATAAGTCAGACAGAGAAATACAAATACCGTGTGATGTGGCTTATACGTGGAATCTAAAACTATGATAAAAATGAACTGTTTACAAAATAGAAACAGACCCACCGACTTAGAGAAGGAATTTATAGTTACCAGAGGGGAAGGGTGGTGGCGTGGGGAGGGACAGATTAGGAGACGGAGACGGGCAGGAAAACACTGCTACGTTCAAAACAGATAGCCAGCACAGGCCGACTGCAAACCTTAAATAAATAAGTAAACATCGATGTATGAAAAGGAGATGAGGTACGTATATAAGATGGAATATTAATCGTAAAATAGAAGGAAATCCTGCCATTTGCAATAACATGGATGGACCTGGAGGACACCTTGTTTAGTGAAACGTCAGACGAAGAGCAACGCTGTGTGACTGCACTTCCGTGTGAATCTTTAAACAGAAATTCAGAGAAACAGACAGCATGTTGGTGGTTACCAGAGGCAGGCGGCGTGAGTGGGAGAGATGAATGAAGGGGGTCAGAAAAAAGGCAGCTCACACCTGGCCACTGTTTGACTCTGACTAGAGTTAGGCAATGGAATGAGCAGATTAGGGTCTTTCTTCAGCAAAGCACCTGCCTTTCAAATGATCTGTTTAAACAAACACAAGGCAAAATTATTGCAAAAACAAAAAATAACAGTCTGGGTTTCTAGAATATTATATGTGATGACTATCAAAAAATATTTCTCATCATTAATACACTTGAAAATATAGAATGTCAAGATTACATATAATGAAATTTCAATAATTGGTTATAAAGTAGCAAGGCCAATTTATCCCTATTGTCATTACCACCAGAGCAATTGTCTGTATTACATACCTACCACGTATTATACGCAGTCCCTCCGTGGAGGGGCAGTGAGTCCTCAGATCTGATTTGTTAAAGCAAACCCTAGACCAGATTATTCAGTTCTTTGAGGAGGAATTTGAAGACTGAAATTATATTCCCCATAATGAAATAAAATGACTGTCAGTTGAGTAAACAAAAGTTAACTCTTGAGTGGCTGCAACCCGAAAAAAAATAAAATAAAATTTTGGACAAATACGTAGTTGTGTGCACCGAGTGGCAGGAAATTAGAGAACTGATCAGACAGTTGAAGTTGAAGGCAGTTTTTCAAGGCCTGGCCAAGAAACGTGGAGTATGGTGATGGATGACGTAAGAAGCTCGGTCTTTCACAGCAATTAACATAATCAGGAATACTCACTATTGGCAACTATTAATAATAGGAAATCTGATGGCAGGAAGGATGGAATCCATTAAGCCCATTGTGGGAATCTGAGTATCTCACAGCCAAGTCACTCTAGATTCAAAATCACACACAGATATTTTCCTTCAGGAGATCTCAGCCATGTGGGCACATTTCAAACTGCTTAAATAAATACAAATGTGGCCAAGTGTTCCCAGGTTCCACAGCTGTGCGGAGCAAAACTTAAAATGCCAGTAAATGCTAGCTTCAGTGGAAATGGATCCTTTTAAAATGAAAATCCCTTTGCTGTAGGAAAATTGCCTTTGATGGATTCCACATTATTAAACTTTCCGTGGAGTTTGGACAAAATTCTGATCTGGAATTCAAACAAAGAGGGCAACATAAAGGCCCACTCTGCGGCTCAGACTTCTTGCCATCTCCCCTCCGGGCTGGTCTCTTTACGGGGTTCTCAAAGTGCTAAGTTTGTTTTGCTATTTTTACCTACTAGGAAACCTTGTAATCGGCAGGGAGGGAGTGGCGAGGGGCAGTGGGCACAAGGAAAGTCAGATGGAGTTTCCTTAGAGCAGATGCCTTTCACATATTCTGTGGATCCACAAGGAGACTTCAGGAAATGCAACCTTCTGAAGGGCAGAAACGCCTGCCGGATCCAGCGGTCTGGAACAGCAGGTGCTGTAAGAGCCACGCCACATGCCAGCAGCCAGGCCGGGTCACAGCGTCACGCAGGACGGCGCTCACCCCCCACCCACTGCTGGAGACTTCTTCCATCGTGAGCAGGGTGGCACGCCCTCACTGAGCTCACGTGTTGGTTTGCTTGGAGGAGATAAGTCCCCCGGGGAAACACTTTCTGCAAAAGCCACATTCTGCCCAGCAGCATCGTCGTCACGGCCATGTCCTGAGCACACAGGTCCCCTGCTGCACACCGTGCTTCGGCCTGGTGGAGGGCCGCTTTCTCAGGAATCCTAGAGGAATAAAGGCACGTGAACACAGAGAGGCTGCCGAGTCCACACCCTCACCCCCGATCTTGCAGGTGTGAAGGAGGCCCTGGCTCGGGACGCTGCAGTGGCTCACAGGGGTTGCGGCCCCAGCACAGCCCCGGCCACGTGCAGAGGGAGCCTCCCAGGGGCTCAGGCCCAGCTGCCACGTCACAATACCCTTTGTGGTGCATGATCCCGGAGACGTGGCTGCTCAAGCCAGGTACGCGTAATACCCGCCGCCAGGAGCACACAGAGCCCGAGGGGTGTGTGTGTGTGTGTGTGTGTGTACATGTGTGCATGCGTGTGTCCCAGAGACTGACGGAGATAGAGGGGGACTGAGAGGCTGCCCCACTCAGCAGGTGTCCGTGGCTCCAGGCCAGGTGAGGAGCACTCAGGGCCCACGGCTCCAAGAGGAACCCGCTCACCATATACACACAGGAGCCCTGCTGCCTGCTGTGGGTGCCGTTTCTGTGACCCCCTCCACCCTGCAGACCCCGGGGCAGGCATTGTGCGCAGCGTGGTGTGGTCAGCTCCATGGCCACGGTCAGCACAGACCTTCCCGGGGCAGAGAAAGGCTGGTGAGAAACTTGGCCACACGGCGGTGGACACTGTCTCACGCTTCTCGCCCGGTGTGCTCATCCTGCACAGGGGCCCTCCATGTGCCTGGACTTGAGGTGACACCTGATAACCAACGTGAAGTCCTCTGAAAGTTCAGAGGTGCTGCTGGAACACAAGGAGCTGGGTCCTCACACAACGGCGGCTGGCAGAAACCCCACCGACCCTCACCTTCCTTCCTCTCGACCTCTTACCTGTCGGGGCTCCTGTCAGTCCCAGCCCAAACCTCACTCTCATCGCCTGGTCCCGTTGCTGTTTGCTTGTTCTAACAAGGCCGACACTGCCAGTTCCTTCTTGGTTCCACAGGCACTCTGATGCTTCTTATCCTCATCTCAACCCCTGCTTCCCGACCCCAAGAATCAGAAACATGCAATGAGAGACACGAGCCAGCAAGCAGGCACAAGGAGGGGGACTGGGCCCAGGGAAGCGCTCGCTCCTGCCCGGAGCCGTGAGGAAACCCTGGCTTTGAGCTGGGCCCTGAGAACTGAGACACGAACACAAGAGGCAATGAGGAAGAGGGACGAGAAGGGCTAGGGTGTGGAGGGGACAGTTCCAGAAGGTTCCAGAGACGGAGAACATCTAGCATCTCCCGGGCAAACAGTTGCTGTGGCGACGGCATGAAGAAGCCGGTGCAGAGCGGGCAGAGTGCCGACCTCCAGGCCAGCGGCCATGCGGTGTCTACAGGGCCACATGACCACGCCGGAACTCGGGAGGAATTGGATTTCAACAATTAAGATAAAAGCTCTTTAAAATTACGCTGGCACAACGTACTACTCTTCAACAAGTTGAACATTTTCTGAGATTTCACGGTGTTGAGCATTAGATGCCACGCCTTAGACTCTACGGTCCAAGGGGTCAACCGTGCGCACTGAGTGCTGTAACAGGACCAGCCCCTGCTCACCAGCCACCTTCATCTCTGAGGAGCTTCATCGCTTTAGTAGAGTTCAGGGAGCAGTCAGTCTATGCTTGGTGAAGTTAGAAGGTGGAGACATGCAGAAGGGAAAGACGGGGCTCTGAAGAGTCCCCCAGGCCAACCGGGGAGACCACCATTCTGAAATAGAAAACCAAACAGCCTTCCGGGCCAGACAAGGGTCAGAAACACGCCAGGGCAGCTGAGGGCAGGAGGGGCGAGGGGGTGGGAGGCTCATGCAGGAAGATGGGAAGCGCCTCAGGGAAGGCCTTGGACTTGACCTGACGATAGACGGAATCCCATCTCCACCCCAGTCAGTATCGCCTCAAGGCCGTGCAAGTCTGTGTGGGATGTAACCTGTCATGACCTTTCACCCCAGACAACCCCATGCTCTGTCATCACCAGAAAATACTGGCCTCGGCTTCTCCCTGAAGAGCAGGTCATCAGACAGCGACTCCTCCAACACACATTCCAGACACAGCGTGTCCAGTCAACCCGGTTTCCTTTCTCCCAAAACTGTATCCAAATCCTACTCTTCCTCTGAATAAATTACAATGTCAGTGGAAAACACAATCATTCTTCAGTCCAGTCGCTCAGTCGTGTCTGACTCTTTGCGACCCCATGGGCTGCAGCATGCCAGGCCTCCCTGTCCATCACCAACTCCTGGAGTTTACTCAAACCCATGTCCATCGAGTCGGTGATGCCATCCAACCATCTCATCCTCTGTCGCCCTCTTCTCCTCCTGCCTTCAATCTTTCCCAACATCAGGGTCTTTTCCAGTGAGTCAGCTCTTCACATCAGGTGGCCAAAGTATTGGAGTTTCAGTTTCAGCATCAGTCCTCCCAACAAATATTCAGGGTTGATTTCCTTTATTGACTGGTTGGATCTCCTTGCAGTCCAAGGGACTCTCAAGACTCTTCTCCAACACCACAGTTCAAAAGCATTAATTTCTTGTGTGCTCAGCTTTCTTTGTGGTCCAACCCTCATATCCATCCATGACTTCTAGAAAAACTTTGACTATATGGACTATAGCTTTGACTATATGGACCTTTGTCGGAAAAGTAATGTCTCTGCATTTTAACATGCTCTCTAGGTTGGTCATAGCTTTACTTCCAAGAGCAAGTGTCTTTTAATTTCATGGCTGCAGTCACCATTTGCAGTGATTTTGGAGCCCAAGAAAATAAAGTCTGTCACTATTTCCATTGTTTCCATTGTCACAGAGACTAACGAAACATTTAAGTGTTTTAATTAATGACTTTTCAGCATCCTTAAGGGAAGGGTCCTGGATATTATGTCTCCATGGACAGAATTTGAAACTCCTGTTAACAAGAGAATCGAGTTATTTAGAAAGAGACTATGGACACTGACATATGGGGCTTTGAACTTCACTGTGAGAAGGACCTGGAAGCCCATGATCAGAGGTGGGAGCTGAGGTGTGCAGACACGAGGCCTGGGACACCAAGCCCTGGAACACGAAGCCCTGGGACACCAAGCCCTGGGACACCTCACAGCCTCCCTCTGGACCCAGGGCAGTAGGACATGGATGCTGCAATTCCAGTTTGAGTTATTGCATCTCTGCCCGCCTCCTGAGTGACCACATGAGTGAGTGAAGTTGCTCAGTCGTGTCCAACTCTTTGCAACCCCATGGACTGTAGCCTACCAGGCTCCTCAGTCCATGGGATTTTCCAGCCAAGAGTACTGGAGTGGGTTGCCATTTCCTTCTCCAGGGGATCTTCCTGACCCAGGGGTCGAACCTGGGTCTCCCACGTTGTAGGCAGACACTTTACCATCTGAGCTACTAGGGAAGCCCATAGGACACCAGAAACTATGTTATCAGCTCATGACTTCAAGTCCCAAGTCTTAGTTGAGGATGCTCTCCCTCTCTGGTCACTTCTCAGCAGAAAAAGGACGTCCAGATTCCTCTTTGCCCTGAAATCTGGCAAAGTTGCCTCACCTCGTGGTTCTCAGCCTTGAGCAGATTGGAGGCCCCAGGGGGCTCCTTGAACAGACCAAGGCCCCGCCTTCTGATGCAGGTCAGGGTCGGCGTCTCTGCCAAGCCCCAGGAGATGCTGATGCCACCTCCCGGGGACCAAGTTCTGGGGACCGCTGTGTCCACTCAGCAAACAAGGTGACGTGCTGCCGGGATGGACCCCACTCCAGGGATGGACGCCACTCCAGGGATGGATACCACTCCAGGCCCTCCCAGTGGCCACCAGCGAGCCCTGGGCTCCTCTGCCCCGCGGGCGGGGACAGCACCTCCATTCAGCTGCACATGCAAGGCGGGCGACCGCAGGCTTTCGGAAGAGCAGAGGGTAGGGGCTGTGCTCCTTTGTGGCTGGACGTTACATGGCGGCATCTCAGGACCCCGGTTGCACTACTTGCCTGAGACCCCCGTCTCCATTCTGATTCACTCAAGTTTTCTCCATTGACAGCAAATCAGACTCGGAATGTTTTGAAAAGCTCTGAGGCAGGTCACAGAATCCAAAAAGCAAGGCCCAGGATCAGACCCCGGAGCCCTCAGGCTGCTGGAGCCCAGGTCACAGCAGGGCCTCCAGGAGCACCTGGGGGCCTCGCCCTGTTTGCTGGCTGGGAACTCTGGGGGCTGGCTTCCAGGGGAGAGCACTGGCTTCCAGGGGAGAGCGCTGGCTTCCAAGGGAGAGCATTGGCAGGCCTCACGTGTGGGCCTGCAGGAGGCCTTAGCAGAGGTCACTGCCCCACCAGGTCCTGCTCCAGGGTCAGCTGTAATCCGGGCCCATGTGCTATGGGCTAGACGCCTGCCCAGAGCACAACAGTCTGCTGTGAACTGAGTTACCAGTGCTGAGGGAGCTGAGACCTGACCCTTCAAGGGTCCGCCTAGCACCCTGCTAATTAACGCAGCACAAGAGGGAAAACTGAATTTTTGGTTGCTAAAAAAAGGTCAGTGTAGAAAAAAGTGGGAATTCAGTCCAATCACGTAGCATCTATGATAAGGCCCCTTCCTCATCTGTCACTGCTTGCAGAGACCTGCCATGCGTCTCAGGCTGCAGCCCGAGGGACCCCAGGGACTGTCCACACTGTGGCTAAGCCAGCCTGTCCTTCACAGGCTCTCTCTGTAGCCAACCCTGCGTCCTTTCACACACGAAGTCTTTTTGAACAACTAACCATGGTTTTCATGTGGATTGAATGAAATAGCTCCTGGGAAGCACTTGGAGTTTGCCAGCTGACACATATGCACACTGAAACCCATCGTGTATTTCCTCACTCAGCTGGTATGTGCCGGGTCCCAGGACACCTGTGGGCGTTGGCCACACCTGGTCACAGGTGCTGCACATGGTCTCCCCTCTGGGGCCCAGCACCACCTGACTGCTGGCCTCTGACACGGACACATGGAGGAGGAATCACGTGCTCTGTCTGGGGATGAGCCGCTTGCATCTGCTTCTTGCACAGAATGCAGGACGGGTGGGAGTCAGGTTTGTCCTCTAGCTCTCCTCTGCGTGACTACACACCGGGGATCCATCCGTCCTCTCGGTTACAGGCATCGGTGGTTGTCAGTCTGAGTCTGTTACAAAGAAAGCTGTTGTGAACATTGTTGAGTGTGTCTCATGGACCCAGTGACTCATTTCTTGTTGTCACACTTAGGACTGTGGGTCAGAGGGTGGGCATACTGTAAAAGTGGTGATTACAGCTGCGATGGTCAGACCACTGTCTATTCCCACAACCTTGGTGGGAGGTGCTGCGACGGCTCCACCAGGAACAGCATCCTCAGCTTCCTGGGTCTCTGATACTCAGTGAATGTGAGCTCTCCCTCGTTGCAGGCTTGATTCACATCTTCTCAACAACCGGGGATCTTGACCACATCCCCGTGCTCAGGACTCCAGGGTCCTCTTCTCTGCAGCTCCCCTGAGAGCTCCTCTCAGCTGTTAAGTTGGCTTCTCTCTTGCTGGTTGGTTGTAGGGATTCTTTACTGTGTACACCAATAGAAGTCTCCCATCTTTTCACATTCTTAATGCTGCCATTTGACAAATGGACGTTCTTGATTCTGATGATACCAGTTTTTAGATTATTTTTATCTCTTTTTTTGGTATTTTTGGGTCCTCCTATGAAATCTTTAGAAACAGATGGGGAAACAGTGGAAACAGTGTCAGACTTTATTTCTGGGGGGCTCCAAAATCACTGCAGATGGTGACTGCAGCCATGAAATTAAAAGACGCTTGCTCCTTGGAAGAAAAGCTATGACCAACCTAGACAGCATATTAGAAAGCAGAGACTTAGCCAACAAAGGTCCATTTAGTCAAAGCTATGGTTTTTCCTATGGTCATGTATGGATGTGAGAGTTGGACTATAAAGAAAGCTGAGTGCAGAAGAATTGATGCTTTTGAACTGTGGTGTTGGAGAAGACTCCTGAGAGTCCCTTGGACTGCAAGGAGATCCAACTAGTCCATCCTAAAGGAAATCAGTTCTGAACATTCATTGGAAGGACTGATGCTGAAGCTGAAACTCCAATACTTTGGCCACCTGATGAGAAGAATTGACTCATTGGAAAAGACCCTGATGCTGGGAAAGATTGAGGGCAGGAGGAGAAGGGGACGACAGAGGATGAGATGGTTGGATGGCATCACTGACTTGATGGACATGAGTTTGGGTAAACTCCGGGAGTTGGTGATGGACAGGGAGGCCTGGCGTGCCGCGGTTCATGGGGTCTCAAACTGCCAGACAAGACTGAGCAACTGAACTGAACTGAAGAAATCTTTGCCTTTTGAAGACCATGAAGATATTTGCAAGAAGAATTCCTAGAAGGTGGTTAAATCTGACTTGACAAATATGTGAGGGAGTAGTGGGAGACAAATCAAGTAAGGTGTCTTCTTTCCACTTCACTTATTTGCTCCTCGCTCTTCCAATTAATTAATCACAGGAGAAATACTGGTCTAAAGGATGGCGGCACCCTGGGGTAGGAACCAGAGGGTTGAGGTGGACATGGAGCTGGCGTGGGTGAGGGGACAGAGAAGTAAGAGCAGAGTCTCTCTCATCTGAGGAAGAGAAGCAACTGCACACAGAGGTTCCCCAGGAAAAGCAGGCTGTCTGCATGCCCAAGGTGCCAACTTTAAGGAGATGATTTATGCAGGTCTCATAGAAAAAACGCTCAACCAAAGGACATGGGTTCAAGTAACTTCTCCAGCCTGGCATAAACAACCACGCCTCCCGCCAAGATCACACAGCCAGGCCAGGCCATGACATTCCAATGCGGACGCGTCATGGTGATCGGCCCAGGCTCAGGATTTATACCAAATTCTGCCTCTGAACTTTATTTTGCTTTTCTCTCCAAATCCCAGAGAATGCATTCTACTCTGATTGTTTTGTTGTAAGAGGAATGACTTGGATTTCTGGTGAGGAAAATTTGAACAGACAGTTAATTTTACTAAAAAGTTTCTGCGTTAATCATGGTACACATTCCAGTACAGAGTGAACAAGTGATTGTCCTTTTCATTAGATCAAAGTCAAATTGCCCCTGTTGTCAGATCCTTCACACACAAAAACCATAGATGATACATGAATAAAGGGATCTTAGGGCATTTTAATATTGTCTTTGGGAAAATACAAGACACTTCAAATCAAAATTGTTTTTTCTCTTTTCTTATTTTTCACTAATAACATTTATCAGAAAAGAAAGACCCACAGTGACATTAAATATCTTTTAAAATATTAAAAATATACACTATCAATGCATCCCCACCTTTTTAAATTTAAAATAGAGATTTTTTTCATATCACATTAGACTGCAGCAAAGACATAAGATGTTCATCTCTTCCCTGCCTTCGCTCCTCCCCCATGTCCCCACTTCTCAGGACTAAGATTCTCTCTCACTCTTTTTCCCACTGAAAGACCTGGTTTTAATCCTGACGCCGCTGCTGTCCGCTCTTGCAGCTCACCTTAAGCGGATCCCGTGGCGCAGCATGGGCGTGGGTCTGAGTCTGCAGGTGATCTACGTGCTCCCTGACTGTTCCTCACATGCCCTCCCACGTCACCGGCCTGCGCTTGAGTCCCTGTGCTTCTCTTCTTCCCAAACCATCTTCCTGTCAAAAGTGTCCCATTTCACCCCTTCTCTCATTTCACCCATCAGGGCCTCCCCCATGTGCCAAGAAAGAGAGAGCCCCCTGGAGCCCCCGTTCTGTACCCCACTGCCGCTGCACTTAGCCTCCCAATTCTTCTCACCTGCTCGTCGGAGTCACTGAATTTGCTCACTCTCTGCCTCTCGGCCCGGACCTCGGCCACATTCCTGGATAAATGAGTCCACAGGGACAGGCACCCAAGCCTGGTCCTCCTGGCTCAGCTGGCTTGCCGGTCCCCAGCAACCCTCAGCCTCTCTTCTTGCAGACATGCCCGGACCTTGGGGTCACCCAGAACTTCACCTGCATGGTCACGAGCTGAAGACCTGGCTACCTGGTGACAGCTTCCTCTTTCCTCCCAACATATCTAATGGCTTCATCCCATTGGCTCCTGAGAATGCAGCCATGGCCCAGTTGAAGAGCCAGGGCTCACCAGAGGAGCAGAGTCAATGGGAGATTAATCTATCCATCCACCCATCCATCTATCCATCTGCCTCCCTATCTATCCATCCATCTGTCTATCCATCCATTTATCTATGTCTCTATCCATCCATTCTTGAATCTATTCATCCATCTGTCTATCTATCCACCCATCCATCTATCCATCCATCTGTCCATCCATCTATCCACCCACCCATCCATCCATTCATCCACCCATCCATCTATCCATCCATCCGTCTAACCAGTTTGTGTATACATTCTTAGTCACTCAGTCATGTCCAGCTCTTTGTGACCCTTTGGACTGTAGCCTGCCAGGCTCTTCTGTCCATGGGATTTTTCAAGCAAGAATATTGAAGTGTGTTACCATTTCCTTTTCCAGGAGATCTTTCCTATTTAGGAATCAAATATGCATCTCCTGAGTCTCCTCCATTGCAGGTGGATTCTTCACCCACTGAACCATCAGGGAAGCCCTATCTATCCAGAGAGGTTTATCTTAAGGAATCGGCTTACAAAATTGTGAGGGCTGACAAGTCTGACATCTGGGGCAGGCCTGCAGACTAGAGACCCAGGGAAATCCTGGTGTTGCGGTCTTGAGTCCTAGAGACTCAGGCAAGGTATCCATGTTCCTATCTGGAGGCAGAATTCCTTCCTCCTGGTGAATATCAGATTTTTCTCATAGTGTCTTCAACTTCCTGGATGAGGCCCACCCACACTGTGCAGGGGCATCTGCTTCGCTCAAAGGGAACTGATCTAAATGCCAGTCTCATATAACAAGACCTTCACAGCTACCCTCGATGGAGGCTTGACCCCATGCTGGGCACTGTAGCCCAGCCAAATGGGCTCTGAAATTCACCAGCCACCTGTGCTGTGTTCTCATCAGTTATTATCCACCTGAAACTGAGGTCCTATCCTTCTTTCCAATGCCCCAAATAACATTCTCCCTGACTCTTCATCTCATCCACTTGGAGAAAATCCAGCCTGAAATGAACCTGCTTTTTTTGCCTACATCTGAGCAAACATGCTCCTGGAGAAAACCCACAGCACAGGGAGGATCACACAGACCCAGCCCCAGTGCTCCCGGGCCTCCCTGACCTTGCTCCCGCCTTCCAGGCTCCTCACCTCCACTCTCTGCACTAAGCCCCCTCACTGCCTCGGAAACACAGGATCACAGAGCCCCCTTCTCAGAACCCAGCTCCCACGTCCCCCACCCCGATTCCCAGCCAAGCTCCCTTCGGCCACACGGGCACCTGCTCGCCTGCTGCTGCCCCCTGCCCCCACGCACTCCTCAGACCCCCCATGGCTCTGCCAGGTCCCCAGGAAGGAGCTCCGGTCGACCCCTGTTGCTCTCCACGGGTGCACACCCTGGGGTCCGCATCAGTGCTTGCTGCAGAGCCTCCCCCGACGTCTCTCAGGACTCTCCTCGGGCACTGGGACCCCCCCCTTCTCCTTGTCCGGTGGCTGTTTTGTTCCTCTGTTTCCCCAGCTTCTCTAGCGCTGCTTCTCCTTCAACACCTCAAAGTGTCTGCACTCCTTGCAGTTCCATCGGGCACTGGGGTCCTCAATCCTGTGAACTCCTTCATCCAGGCTGCAATGCAAACACCGTCCTGTCGATGAGTAAAAACACATTCTCCCAAATCTTTCTTGAGCATCAAAACAGACCGGATCTTCTTCTAAAATAGAAGAAAACGTCTAGCAAAACCAAACAGAAGTGAAAACCCCACAGCTGTCCTGCACAGGTTCACTTTAGGACCACGATGGATGAGCCATCACAGCAAAAGGGGGACAAGAGGCGGTCCCGCTCAGGGCAGGCCAGGGCTCCCAGAGCCACCGAGCCGTGCTGCGGCCACTCCCCACTGTCCACTGCAGTCTTAGATTTGGGGGAACACTCAGCAAGGCCTGGGCTTCATCCCCTTTGTCAGTGAGACGGGGAGAGTGCCTCCCTCATCCGAGGGAAGGGAGGACATGGACGGTGCTCAGAGGATGGCAGCCTGTGTTGCAGCCAGTGGAGACGAGCGCCTTCCTGAGGACTGCCGGGTCGGCCCGACAGGGAGTGTCCAAAAGGACCCCGCCCTGCTGGTGTGACCCGCCAGGCCGCTGCGCCTGCAGCCAAGGCCCAGGAGTCGGGGCACAGCCTCGGTGCCCCTGGGGTGGGGCCTCAGGGGATGAATGCCCAGCACCGCACACCTCAGAGCAGTTCTGCAACCAGGAGGCAAAATGGGAGCCACATGCCAGCATGCAGCTGCTTACATCTGGGATTTTCAATTTTATAATTACACACATCAGGTATTTCAGCAACATCTGAACGGGAGTAAAATTGTAGTCAGGTGTCACAGATGTGCTACAGAAGAGAATGCACAAATCTTCAAGGCAAGAATGAGGTGGGGCAGATGGAGATACCTGTGGGGCACTGCAGCCTCCTATGAGCCTAGGGTGGGATGGGCAGCTAAAGCCCCCTCCCTACAGGGTGGGGGCCGGATGTGCTGTGCTCTGTCACTCAGTCCTATCCAACTCTTTGTGACCCCATGGACTGTACCCCGCCAGGCTCCTCTGTCCATGGGGATTCTCCAGGCAAGTATGTTAGAGTGGATTGTCATTCTCTTCTCCAGGGGATCTTCCCAACCCAGGGATTGAACCCTGGTCTCCCGCCTTGCAAGCGGATTCTTTACCATCTGAGCCGCCAGGGAAGCCCAAGTAAACTGGAGTGGGTACCCTATCCCTTCTCCAGGGGATCTTCCTGACCTAGGAATGGAACTGGAGTCTCCCGCATTGTAGGCAGATTCTTTACCAACTGAGCTATCAGGGAAGCCCAAGAATACTGGAGTGAGTAGCCTATGCCTTCTCCAGGGGACCTTCCCGACCCAGGAATGGAACTGGGGTCTCCCGCATTGCAGGTGGATTTTTTACCAGCTGAGCCAGGGGGCGGGAGGGTCTGTACCCAACACTAAAGAGGAGGAAGCTGCAGGGCTGTCAGGACTCTGGACGTGTGCTCAGGCCTGTCCGTGCTCGCTCCTGCAGGGACGGGGCAGCAGATTGAACTCACTCCTCTCCTGGGGAAAGTCAGGTGACTTTGTCTACAGCCAAGATCACAGCCCAGAGCACTCTGCAAGCAGCACCGGAGCAGACCGCAGGGGAATAAGCGGCCAAATCAGAGAAGGACCCGCGCGGCAGAGGCCGGCAGGCCGTGGGGTTGTGCCCGTCCAGAGGCCTGGACGCTGGCCAGGGAAGGTCCCAGGCCAGCTCGGCACCGGAAGTGACGCAGGCCTTCGTGCTCATCCAGGCCAGTGCGGCCAGGCCTGCGCCCGGGGTCCCGGGCGGTACAGGGAGCGGGGCGGAAGGCAGGCGGCCCCCAGCCCCGCCGGCTCTGGCCCAGCAGTGGGGGCTCGCCGTGCGGACAATGGAAGGAGCCAGCCAGACTGGAGGTGGTTCTCCGTCCGAACCACGTGGAAGACCTCCTAAGCCCAGCGGAAACTGGATCTGGGCTCAGATCCTTCGCGGATGGAGCAGTGTGGCGTCTCCGCTTGGGGAGTAAAGCCTCTTACAGGTTAAATGATGCTTGAAATAGTCACCCAGTGCCACAGATTTAAGTTATCCAAACACATGGATCAAATTTTCCTCAGAATTACCATGCTTCAAAAACTGAGCAGAAAAATGCCTGGCAAGACTACGTTTGAAATCACTTTTCCAGATGCTTTGTGTTTAATTAGAAATGTTTGCTGAATCCAGAAAAGTCTATGGGCTCACCCCTGTCAACCAGATTGACCAGAGTTGTTCTCACACAAATCTGAGCAGTGTTGCTACCATCATCCTGCAGTGACAAAAATTCCATGGACTGTAAGAATTTCAAATGATACCTTTGTCACAGTTTCCCCTTTTCTTTCACAATTAAATAACTTCATAGATGGCTGGATGGCATCACTGACTTGATGGACATGAGTCTGAGTGAACTCCGGGAGTTGGTGATGGACAGGGAGGCCTGGCGTGCTGCGATTCATGGGGTTGCAAAGAGTCAGACACGACTGAGTGACTGAACTGAACTGAACTAAATGCTGAAGCTGAAACTTCCAATACTTTGACCATTGGATGCAAAGAGCCAACTCATTGGAAAATACCCTGATTCTGGGAAAGACTGAAGGCAACAGGAGAAGGGGGTGGCAGAGGATGAGATGGCTAGATAGCATCACTGACTCAATGGACATGAATTTGAGCAAACTCTGAAGATAGTGGAGGACAGAGGATGGGCTGTGCTGTCATCCATGGGGTTGCAAAGAGTCAGACCCTACTTAGCCACTGAACAAGGGAAGGCAAAGTCTGTTACTGGAACTTATTTGTAAGGTTCTAATTTTTAAACGAGGATTTTCAAGTATTATTTTGTAATCAGTTATAAATTTAAACATCCAAATCGATGTGGGAAAACCCTGTGTGCATCAGATCTCCCACCTTGACCCCAGGTGTGGTCACTATCTGGGTCCGTGTCTAAATGGTGACTCTTCCATACAAACCTACCAGGGACACTCGTGGGTGCGGATGCGTGGGTGGAGCCACCTGTTTGTGCACATGCAGACAGATAGGTGCACGGAGTGTGTGCACACACGTCTGTGAGGACATCCTAAAACGCAGGACGTTACGTAAGTGTGTTGAGCTTAACTGCGGGAAGCTCAGTAGCCAGCACCCACTGGTGTGTGCAGAGTGGTGACAGCACCCCCCACTGGATGCTCCCAGGATGACCCAGTCTCTGGGCTGTGGTGACCTCAGCTCCCAGAGACACTCCCAGCCAAAGTGTCCCGTGAGGGTAGCTGTGAGCAAGGCCTTGGGCCCTGCAGCGTTTGCTGGATGGTTTAATTGTTTCCTGTTGCTTAAGTGAAGTATAGCCAATTTACAACATCGTGTTAGTTTCAGGTGTACAGCATAGGGATTCAACATTTTCATAGATTTCCCTGGTGGCTCAGACGGTAAAAGCGTCTGCCTACAACACGGGAGACCTGGGTTTGATCCCTGGGTTGGGAAGATCCCCTGGAGAAGGAAATGGCAACCCATTCCAGGAGTCTTGCCTGGAAAATCCCATGGATGGAGGTGCCTGGTGGGCTACAGTCCATGGGGTCGCAAAGAGTCAGACACAACTGAGCGACTTCACTTTCTTTCACTCTCATACTGCATTTAAATTTATTACTAAATAATAGCTGTTTCCTGTGCTGTGCTGCTGCTGCTGCTGCTAAGTTGTTTCAGTCGTGTCCAACTCTGTGCGACCCCAGAGACGGCAGCCCACCAGGCTCCCCTGTCCCTGGGATTCTCCAGGCAAGAACACTGGAGTGGGTTGTCATTTCCTTCTCCAATGCATGAAAGTGAAAGGTGAAAGTGAAGTCACTCAGTCGTGTCTGACTCTTAGCGACCCCATGGACTGCAGCCCACCAGGCTCCTCCGTCCATGGGATTTCCCAGGCGAGAGCACTGAGTGGGCTCCCCTTGCCTTCTCTGAGCCTGTGCTGTGCGATGCATTCTTACTGCTTATCTACCTTATGCACCATGGTCTGCAATTCTTATGCACTACCCCATCTCCCCGTCTCACCCCTCTGGTAACCACTAGTTTGTTCTCTATATCTGGGAGTCTTTTTCTTTTTTTTAATTTATTTATTTTGATTGGAGGACAATTACTTTACAACATTGCGATGGATTTTGCCATGCATCAGTGTGAATCAGCCATAAGTGTACAGGTGTCCCCTCCGTCCTGAACCCCCCCCCACCTACCTTGCCGGCCTACCCCCCAGGTTGTCACCGAGGACCAGCTCTGGGTGCCACGCTTCACACGTCAGACTCGCACTGGTTATCTATTTTACATGTGGTGGTGCATATATTTCAATGCTCTTCTCACAAATGCTCTTCTCCACCCTGTCCTTCTCCCACTGAGCCCCAAGTTCTGTTCTTTACCTCTGCATCTCCTTTCCTGCCCTAGACATAGGATCGTTAGTACTATCTTTTTAGATTCCATATATATGCATTGATATACAGTATTTGTGTTTCTCTTTCTGACTTACTTCACTCTGTATAATAGGCTCTGGGTTCATCCACCTCATTAGAACTGACTCAGTCATATACTTTTTTATTTCCAGATTTCACACATAAGTGATATTATACAGCATTTGTCTTTCTCTGATTTCACTAAGCAAAATACCCTCTAGGTTCATCCATGATGTTGTAAGTAGCAGAATTTGTTCTTTTTTAAGGCTGAGTAATATTTCATTGTGGGGTCTGAGGCAGTGCTGGTGGTAAGGAACCCTCCTGCCAGTGCAGGAGACATAAGAGACACAGGTTCCATCCTTGGGTCCAGACAATCCCCTGGAGGAGGAAATGGCAACCCACTCCAGTATTCTTGCCTGGAGAATGCCATGGACAGAGACGCCTGGTGGGCTACAGTCCATGGGGTCGCAAAGACTCAGACACGACTGAAATGACTTAGCACATATACATGCAATATTCTATTGTATATATGTACCAACCACATCTTTTTCCATTTATCTGTTGATGGACACTTAGGTTGCTCCCGTATCTTAACTTTTGCAAATGATGTTGCTATGAACATTGGGGTGCATGTTTATTTTTGAACTAATTTTTGTTTCTTTCAGATACATACCCTGACTGGAATTGCTAGATCATACAGTAGCTCTAGTCTTAGCTTCTTGAGGAAATTTCACAGTGGTTTCCACTGTGGCTGCACTAATTTGCATTCCCATTAACAGTTTGTGAGGGTTCTCTTTTCTCCACATCCTCGCCAACATTTGTTATTTGTGGTCTTTCTGATGATGGCCATAGGTATGAGGTGATACCTCATTGTGGTTTTGATTTGCATTTCTCTGATAATTAACAAAGCTGAGCATCTTTTCATTTGCCTGTTGGCCATCAGTATGTCTTCTTTGGAACAGTATCTACTCAGGTCTTCTGCTCAATTTAAATCAGATTATTTTCTTGATTTTGCATTATATGAGCTGTTTATATAGTGTGGATATTAACCCCTTATTGGTCATATTATTTGCAAATATTTTCTCCCATTCAGTGGGTTATCTTTTCTTTTTCTCAATTATTCCCTCTGCTGTGAAAAATCTCTTAAGTTTGATTAGGTCCCATTTGTCTATTTTGGCTTTTGTTTCCTTTGCTTTAGGACACAGATCCAAAGAAATAATGTTACAATTTATTCAGTGAGTGTTCTGCTTATGTTCCTTCCAGGATTTTTATGGTTTCAGGTCTTACATTTAGGTCTTTAATCCATTTTGAGTTTATTTTTGTATATGGTGCTAGAGAATATTCTCATTCTTTTACATGGAGCTGTCCAGTTTTCCCAGCACCACCTATTAAAGAAACCATCTTTCCTTCATTGTATATTGTTGCTTGCTTTGCTGTAGATTAATTGACCATAAATGCACAGATTTATTTCTGGGCTCTCTCACCTATTATATTGATCTATGTATCTGTTTGGGGCGGGGGGAGGGGGGAACAGTGCCTTACTGTTTTGAATATTGTAGCTTTGTAGTATAGTCTGAAGTCAGAGAGGGTGATGTCTCTAGCTTTGTTTTTTGGTTTTTCTTTCTTCAAGATTGTTTTCACAATTCAGGGCCTTTTGTGATTACATATAACTTTTTTTTTTTTACACTGGTTTTTTTTTTTGGATTTCTTTTTAAATTTTATTTTATTTTTAAACTTTACAATATTGTATTGGTTTTGCCAAATATAAGATTATTTGTTCTAGTTCTGTTTGTCATGGGTATTTTGATAGGGGATTAAGTAAATCTGTAGAGTGTTTTGGGTAGTATGGACAGTTTGACAATATTATTTCTTTCAATCCAGGAACATGGGACATCTTTCCATTTCTTTATATTATTTCAAATTCCTTCACCAATGTTTTATCATTTTCAGAGTACAAGTATTTTACTCCCTCGGTTAAGATTATTCCTCATTTTATTCTGTGTGGTGTAATTTTAAATGAGTCTGTGTCCTTGGCTTTCTCTCCCGGTTTGCTTATTATGAGCATATAGGAAAGCAACAGATTACTGTGCACCAGTCTTGCATCCTGAAGCTTTGCTGAGTCTGTTATTAGTTCTAACAGTTTCCCGGCAAGACTATAGCGTTTTCTGTGCATAGTAGCATGTCATCTGCAAGCAGTGGCATGTCCATTTCTTCCCCTCCAATCTGGATACCTTCTGCCTCTTTTTCTTGTCTGATTACTGTGGTTAGGACTTCTAAGAAAAAGAAGAACAAACAAATCCCAAAGTCAGCAGAAGGAAGAAAATAATAATGATTGGATAGGACATAGATAAAATAGAGACAAAAAACCCAGAAAGGGTTGATGAAACACAGTACTGTTTTTCTTAAAGATAAGCAAAATTGATGAACCTTAGCCAAGCTCAATAAAAAAAAAAAAAAAAGTGAGAGTACCCAAATAAAACAAAAATAAGAGGTGAAATAAAAGCCAATACCACAGATATAGAAAAAATCATAAGAGAACTCTGCAGTTATCTGCCAACAAATTGGACAGCCTGGAAAATGAACAAATTTCTAGAATCATATAACCTTCCAAAACTGAATCAGAAAGAAACAATCTGAACAGAGAAATCACTAGTAATGAATGCATTTGTAATAAAAGAAAAAGAACTCCCTGAAAATGAAAGTCCAGAACCAGGCAGTTTCACAGGGTAATTCTACGAAATGTATAAAAAGAGCTAACACTTATACTTCTCAAGCTAGTCCCCGAAAGCTGAAGAGGATGGAACACTCTCAGGTTCTTCCTGAGTCCACCATTAACCTGATACCAAAACAAGACAAAGACAACACCAAAAAAAAAGAAAATTACAGGTCAATATGTCTGGTGACTATGGATACAAAAATTGTCAACAAAATATTAGCAACCTGAATTCAACAATATATAAAAAGCATAATGCCCATGATCAGGTGGGATTTATTCCAGGGATTCAAGGATGATTCAGTATTAACAAATCAATCAAAATGATACATCACATTAACAAAAGGAAGGATAAAAACCACATGATCATCTCAATAGTCTCAGAAAAGGTATTTGACAAAAATTCAACATCCATTCATGATTTAAAACTCATCAAAGTGGACATACAGGGAACACATCTCAGCACTGACAGCACACAGCCGGCATTGCACTCAATGGTGAAAAGTTGGAAGCATTCCTGCTAAATTCAGAAACAAGACAAGGATGCCCACTTCTGCTTGCTAAGCTGTTTTGTGACCAGGCAGAAGGTGGGCTGAGCTATGTCCCCTGCTCAGGCTGACCTTCCTCAAGCTGCAGGTCAGAGCAGATCACCTCTTATGATGGACAAGTCTCCTCAGCCAATTCAGGGTATGGTACGTGGGAAAGAGCAGAGACCTCATCTCCCCAGTCAAGAAAACCAGACAAAGTTCCAGCCAGATGCTGGTCAGAGGGGTGTGAAGGGCAGAACCAGGAATACAGAGGCCTGCAGTGGTGCCCAGCTTTGTCCACAGTGCCCTGCACACCTCCCCCGTGAAGTGCAGCCCATCTTGTTTCCCTTGCATTTTTTGTTTATTTGTTCATTTTATTGGAGCATAATATCCTCTAGCTTCTTGATAAATGGTGCCTGGGCAGCAAAATCTTTAAGAGTTGCATATCTTAAAATGTTTTTCTTCTATCCCGATACTTGTTGGATCATTTTATTGGGTGTGGAATTTAATGTTAGAAATTTCCTTCCTTCAGAATCAAGAAGTTGTTTCTTCATTTTCTCCTTACTTTCAGGTGTTCAAGAAGCTCAACGCCTTCGTGCCTGCTCGTTTCTCTTCGCCATTCCGGCATCTTCCTCTCGCTCCCAGGTGTTCTGAAGTCCAATTACACTTCATCAGTGTGGGCCTGTCTCCATCCTCTGTGCCGAGGACATGCTTAGGAACGTGCTCTCCATATGGCAACTCATAGCTCACTGGCCTAGGAAATTTCTTCCAGTTACTTCGTTGCTATGTGATTGTTTATCTGGTTCCTTATTTTCCCTTTCTGTAACTCCTTTGGTTTGGATGTTGAATCTTCTGGGAAAGTCTTTTAACATTCTAATATTTTGCTCTAATATATTCCATCTTTAGTGATTTTTTTTAATCTTTCAAATCTTCTAGTGAGTTTTTAATTTCTGCTGGCAATAGAAAGCATTTTTTCCCTGAGTTTTTATATTTTTCTGAATGCTCCTTTTTTTATAACACTCTGTTCTTGCTTCAGTAAGGACAAGCTTCTTTTCCTCGTCTCAGCACAATTCCTGCTCTTTCCAGGTTGTGTTTCTCAACCTGTGCTTTTAGGTCTTGTCCCTCATGCTGAGGCTTCCCGTCAGTGCATTCCATCCCTGAGGTCTGTTCATACTGAGGTCCAGGCAATGGAAAAGCTGGTTGGAGGTTCAGGGGGATGAGGGGCATGTGTTATGTCTGAATTATTGTAGGGTTGTTGGAAAGCACCTGATGTCTGTCATTCCAGTTCTCTATTGCTGAGGAGCAGAAAGCCTCCAGATTCCCTGCTTGTACCTATCAGCTGCCAACCTGGGGAGCTAAATGGTGAAGGGCTGAGAGAGGAGGAATCCTCACACACAAACCTCAACATGCAAGTGAGAACTATGTTTTCAAAACGGTAATCGTGCCCTCAGTAGAACCTGGCATCCCTTAAATGTCAAGGTTTCTGCCGAGAGAAGGGCAGGGCAGGTGTCCAAAGATGCAGACAAGCGGCAGGGATCAGCCTTTGAACTTCTCTCAAGCAGTCTTTCCATCTTGCTGTGTTAAGGTGGGAAGCTCCCAGATCCAGAGGAGTCTGATGCTGCCCGGCCTGAGACTTTGGAGGATTCTGCTCCATGACTCACTGCTGTGTCAGGATAATTGCCCAACTTCTCTCCATCTTCCAAAATCTTATTGCTATTTTATCCACTCCTATCTATTTCATCCTTGTGAATTTTCTTTTTAAACAAAATTCCCTTATCTTAGTTTGTTGTATTTTCACAAGGGATGAGACCTGAGATGATGTGCATTTACAACCAGTTGTCCCTAAGCTATAAATTGCTAATTCAAATGTTTACATACAACTCTTAACACATCTGGAGATTATTCTGGTATATAAGGAAGATAATATTCCAACTTGATACTAACAAAACCTGACTTTCTCAAATCCCAGTTTTTCAAACATTTACCCTTTGCCACAGTAAGAACACGATGCTGCTGTTACTATAAATTAAGGTCTTAAGTCTGTTCAGGGCAATTTGAAGATTAGGTATCCCTTCATATTGATCTATAAGTCAGTTACCACAGCAGAGCATCCAGAACACACACCACAAGCTCACACATGCAGACGCTCACAGATGTTCATGCACACGTGCACACACGCTAGTTGGCTTGCGTGTCTTGGCAGGTTGTCTCCAGGGAGGAAGGGGAGGTGGCAGGAGGAGCCCTTGTCACCCGGAAGGCTGTGCTGACCCGTGGCTCACGTGGCCACTTTCAGGAGTCGGCCTGGGTTTCTGAGGAGAGCAGACATCGTCTCCCGAGTGTGGAAAGAGCACAGTGTGAGCAGACGACCAACTAGTGGTTCTCACGTCAGCCTCCAGCTACAGCTGAACAACTCACGGAAACAACCCAGGACTTTGAGCACTGAAAGCGTTTGCACAGCATGGTGTCTTTGGGCACACACTCCAAGCCCAAATCCAGCACTTTATCAGTGTTCAAGCACAGGCTTTGCCCAGCAAATAAAAAAATAAACACAAACAGAAAAAATTAAAGTTAAGATAATTTCTTCTGATTAGACAAATCTGAAGATTCATGTTGTTAATACAGAAATGCTTCTAGTCATGATTAGTTGTAATATATTTTATGCTTTTCTTTGGATCAGAGAGGAGAAAGGAAAACACAAAAGGAACAGGAAATTTAAAATTATTTCCTATGGTCTAGGAGGAAGAAATTGCCTATGGCTGAGTTGGAGAGAAACTTCTGAAAACTGGATTTATTCTGCCAGACAGGGCTTTTGATTCTAAGCTGTCCTAAAGATATGGACAATCCAGAGAAGCACGCAACTCAAAGCAATGATTCAGGATAAGCTGGAAAGAGGCCTTCTAGTGAAGCCTAAAATATATGATTAAAAAGCAATTTAAGATAGTTAAGACCATGAGGAGTTTGGACTAGAGTAGGGAAATTTGAGTTTTAGTCCCAGAATCTGCTTTTAATTAGGTCTGTAACTTAGGGAATTAATTTCTCTTTCAAAGCCTTGGCTTCCTTATCTGAAACACGGAGGCCAATGCATACAATCCCTGAGGCTTCTTATGGCCCTGAATTCTGCAGTGGAAAGTTGAGGTCAGGACACACTGTTACAGGGAGGCCCCTGGGGTGAGTGACGGCCCCGGGACATGGAGCACGAGGGGAGTGCAGGGTTCTCATCCCAGCCTCATGGAGCCTTTCCTTCATCCATCAAAGAGCTTCCGAAATGCAGACGGCTGATCCCTGTTTACATATCTCAATTTCGAGAGAGAAAGACAGAGAGGCAGCAGGGTGGCCAAACCCCTCCCCCGAGTGCGACGGACCACAGGGCCCTCCCGGAGTCCCCCCTGAGGTTCAGAGGCCCTCCCGCTGCACGTCCCCTCCTCCCGCTCCCCAGAATGAAGAGCGTGGCAAGAGAGCTGGAGAAGACTCTAGGTTTTATCAGCTGCGAACCCAGTCCTGGGAACTTGCTTATGAATTTCTAACATCCAGTATTTGCCAAAGAGGATGAAGGGCATCGCAGGTGCGGCATTGGACACAGAAGTAGTGACCCACTTGTCCTACTGTAGAAACTGGGGCACTTATTGTAAGGATATCAGGTGATGCCTGGAGCCAGAGGAGGAATGGAGCTAGGCGCCCTGCATGGGTCACTGTTTCCTGCATGGACTTGGGCAGACTCTGCCCTCTGTCTCCCGTCTGGACCACTCTGTTTTCCGCACGGGCAGACTCCATCATTTGCCTCTCTTGTCCGTGTGGGAGACATCAGATACCACAGCTTCAAGTTTCCTCATCAGCCCTGACTCTCAGTTTCCGGAACGTGTGATCTGATGGGCCCACTTGGGTCAGAGGGACAGAGCTGGTCCAACCAGCTGTAGCCCTGGAGGGGTGGGGAGACCTCCATTCCCTCAGACACGGCACTAAGATGGGAAGTTCTGAGAACCACGGAGCTCACAGGCCCAGGAAATCTTCCTGCAGAGGCTGCCATGTGGAGAAGACTATATTTTACTCTAGAGGGAAAAATTCAACTGCTTTTTAAAAAATATTTCCCCTGTTTAAAAGTATTTTTCTTTCCCCCAGGAAAACAGTATGGTAAGTAGGAGAAAAAATTCATCTAAAAATTCTCTGTATGCAAATCTTTATCCCAAATATTTTGGCCACACCAAAAATGTGTTATCTGTTCATAAAACTATTTTGCATTTTCACTTTGGGAACCAGCTTGTGCTGAATGATTCGATGTCAGACTCCTGGAAGGAGGATGTGTGGCGACTAGACGATGGAGGCAGGTAACCCACCTCCAGTCGGGCAAGTGTCCAGTGCTGGGCAGTGGCTGCCATGTTCCCCGGGGGGCCTGGGTTCTGTCCCCACAGGGCAGGCCCACAGGGTCATGACCTGAAGGTGGACAGGCTTGGAAAGGGACAGTCGCTTCTCTCCTAGGTGGCCAGGCAGCAGCCAGCAGCCACGGGTCTAGAGCTGGAGCCCGGGGCCCACAGACAGGAGCCGTGCCAGCCAGCGGGTCACTGCCCAGCAGGAAGGAAGCGCCTGTCACATCAGCATAGAGCCAGCTCCCTCGAAGTGGGGAGGGATCGTGTGCAGGAGGGCCCGGGCCCCAGGCAGGTCCCGCTCCTTCTCTGCTCAGCCAGGCCTGGAGAACACCTGTGGCCTGGTGGGCCCTCCTCTCTGGGGCTCCGGTGCCCTCCCCGAGGAGGCTCCTGGGCCGGGACCAGCACAGACCCCCGGGGGGACACAGGGTGCCTGCAGAGCCCCCTCTGCTTCTTGAGAGGGCTTGTTCTTACGTCTGTAAGAGGTTTCGTTGTTGTTGTTTAGTTGCTCAGTTGTGTCTGACTCTTTGTGACCCCATGGACAGTAGTCCTCCAGGCTCCTCCGTCCATGGGATTCTCCAGGCAAGAGTACTGGAGTGGGTGCCATTGCCTTCTCCAGGGGATCTTCCCAGCCCAGGGATCGAGCCCGTGTCTTCGGCATCTCCTTCACTTCACTTTACCGCTTCACTTCACTTTACCACCCGGACACCTGGGACACCACACAAGATTTTGAAGCACCCTGGACCCAGCGTCAGCCCTGCGACTCTGAGCCCCTTGAAATAAGGCGCCCCCTTTGTTCACGTTGTCCCCCAGGCACACACTGGCAGCTGGGACAATCAAATTCAGGGCCTGACACACCAGTGGCCAGCTGGACATGTGCCCCAGGGTCACGAGAGGAGCATAACCTTTTGTCCATGCTGCCCTGGTGGAGACCTGTATTTCCCAACTCCATGAATAGTGTGAGATTGTTTTGTCTTGCGACATTTCCCCGACAATGAACGGCAGACACCTTTCTTTGATTGCACACGTGAGCCACCCGGGAGCTGGAGCTGCCCAGCCCTGTTCTCGGTCTGCAGAGGAGCAGAGAGGTTACGAGATGCATTTCCATCCTGTGTCCCCCCACTCCTGGAAATGGGGCAGCTTGCAGAGGCCGTTCAGATCAAAACCACAGGGCGTGGGCCGAGTGCACTCTGGTCCTGGGGACGTGTCTGTGACTGTCCAGAGGCCACGGGGCCCTCTGTCCAGGAAACGAGGCTGGTGCCTAGTCATTATGAAGCTTGAGGGCCAGTTCCTCAGAAAGCACGTCCACCAGTCTCACCCCACTGCAGGCCCAGTCCCCGCATCTGAACTCGGCCGACGGGACGGGGAGGAAGAGGCACCCGCCACTGCTACGTGCTGTCCATCCACGAGTTAAACGTGTTTCCACGTGGCCCTTCATGTTCTTTCTCCCATGTCTTCTCAAGCAATGACTTCATCCAGGGTCACGTTGGGTTTTCTACCAAGGTGTCTGTTGCTTTTCGCCTTCTTTGTTCAAGTTCTCCCTGTAAACATTTTAACAGGCCATGCTGGGTGCTTTGCTCTTTTGCACGTGAAAACTTGGGATTTGTACATGAAAGTGAAAGTGAAGTCACTCAGTCGTGTCCGACTCTTGCGACCCGTGGACTGTAGCCCACCAGGCTTCTCCATCCATGGGATTTTCCAGGCAAGAGTACTGGAGTGGGTTTCCATTTACATATTCATGCCTAAATCTTCCCCCTGATCACATGACTGATTGTGCCAGACACAAGATAACCCCTCCCGCCCAATGTGCTACTGTTTGCCTTTCTGACCCCATGGAGTTTAGTCTGGATGTGGGGTTTAAGGACTTCGCTAGTGGCCCAGATGGTAAAGAATCTGCCTGCCAGTGCAGGAGACCCAGGTTGGATCCTCTGGAGAATGGGGTGGCTTTAATATACAAGTCAGTTTTATTACCAACTCTTCAGCCACTTCCATTTTATTAGTGAAAATAAACCGCTTTTCACCCACTGATCTGCAATATCACTTTAATTTTACACCAAATCCCTCCATGTTCCGGGCGTCTGTCTAGACGCGTGTTCTGTCCTTCAGCCATTGCTCCTGCGGGACCTTGCAGCCTTACTTCAGCCCTTCTTAAAGCATGTGGCTGTCTGGCTGAGCCTACATGCCCTTCCAGTTCAGGTTCAAGAGTTTAGCATATTTATTCTTCCCTATAAGCTATAGATTAATTTTGTCATGATCTCCTAAAAATTCATTAGTGATTTTATTAGAACTCTATAAAAATGTTATCAGAGAAGGCAATGGCACCCCATTCCAGTACTCTTGCCTGGAAAGTCCCATGGACGGAGGAGCCTGGTAGGCTGCAGTCCATGGGGTCGCGAAGAGTCAGACACAACTGAGCGACTTCACTTTCACTTTTCACTTTCATGCATTGGAGAGGGAAATGGCAACCCGCTCCAGTGTTCTTGCCTGGAGAATCCCAGGGACGGTGGGGCCTGGTGGGCTGCCGTCTATGGGGTCACACAGAGTCAGACATGACTGAAGCGACTTAGCAGCAGCAGCAGCAGCATAAAAATGTTACAGCCTCCTTTTAAAAATGCAAATATTTACATATTTTATGTCTTTTCCATTTATTCAGAGCTTCCTGATGAAAAGTTTTATATTTTCTTCCTAAAGAGATTTTACCTTAGCACAGTCATTCTTAAGAATCTTTCTTTCTGTGAATAGAATCATTTTTGTTATATCTTATGGTTATACAACTCTCTTCAGTTTTCCAATCAGATAATACCATTTTCTTTTTCTTGGGGATGGTCTTCCTTCCTGTCTCCTGTACAATGTTACGAATCTGCGTCCATAGTTCATCAGGCACTCTATTAGATCTAATCCCTTGAATCTATTTCTCACTTCCACTGTATAATCATAAGGGATTTGATTTAGGTCATACCTGAATGGTCTAGTGTTTTCCCTACTTTCTTCAATTTAAATCTGAATTTGGCAATAAGGAATTCATGATCTGAGCCACAGTCAGCTCCTGGTCTTGTTTTTGCTGACTCTATAGAGCTTATCCCTCTCTGGCTGCAAAGAATATAATCAGTGTGATTTCGGTGTTGACCATCTGGTGCTGTCCACATGTAGAGTCTTCTCTTGTGTTGTTGGAAGAGGGTGTTTGCTATGACCTGTGTGTTCTCTTGGCAGAATTCTATTAGCCTTTGCCCTGCTTCATTCTGTATTCCAAGGCCAAATTTGCCTGTTACTCCAAGTGTTTCTTTACTTCCTACTTTTGGATTCCAGTCCCCTATAATGAAAAGGACATCTTTTTTGGGTGTTAATTCTAGAAGGTCTTGTAGGTCTTTATAGAACAGTTCAACTTCAGCTTTTTCAGCATTACTGGTCAGGGCATAGACTTTGATTACCTTAATATTGAATGGTTTGCCTTGGAGACAAACAGAGATCATTCTGTCATTTTTGAGACTGCATCCAAGTACTGCATTTCATACTCTTCTGTTGACTATGATGATTACTCCATTTCTTCTAAGGGATTCTTGCCCACAGTAATAGACATACTGGTCATCTGGGTTAAATTCACCCATTCCAGTCCATTTTAGTTCACTGATTCCAAAAATGTCAACGTTCACTCTTGCCATCTCCTGTTTGATCACTTCTAATTTGCCTTGATTCATGGACCTGACATTCCAGGTTCCTCTGCAACATTGCTCTTTACAGCATCAGACCTTGCTTCCATCACCAGTCACATCTACAACTGGACAGAGGTTCGTGACATTGTCCAGGAGACACGGAGCAAGACCCTCCCCAAGAAAAAGAAATGCAAGACAGCAAAACGGCTGTCTGGGGAGGCCTTACAAATAGCTGTGAAAACAAGAGAAGCCAAAAGCTAAGGAGAAAAGGAAAGATATAAGCATCTGAATGCAGAGTTCCAAAGAATAGCAAGAAGAGATTAGAAAGCCTTCTTCAGCGATCAATGCAAAGAAATAGAGGGAAACAACAGAATGGGAAAGACTAGAGATCTCTTCAAGAAAATTACAGATACCAAGGGAACTTTTCATGCAAAGATGGGATAAATAAAGGACAGAAATGGTATGGACCGAACAGAAGCAGAAGATATTAAGAAGAGGTAGCAAGAATACACAGAAGAATTGTACAAAAAGGATCTAAGATCTTCATGACCCAGATAATCATGATGGTGTGATGACTCACCTAGAGCCAAACATACTGGAATGTGAAGTCAAGTGGGCCTTAGGAAGCATCACTACGAACAAAGCTAGAGGAAATGTGGGAATTCCAGCTGAGCTATTTCAAATCCTAAAAGATGATGCTGTGAAAGTGCTACACTCAATATGCCAGCAAATTTGGAAAACTCAGCAATGGCCACAGGACTGGAAAAGGTCGGTTTTCATTCCAATCCCAAAGAAAGGCAATACCAAAGAATGCTCAAACTACCATACAATTGCACTCATTCCACACGCTAGCAAAGTAATGCTCAAAATTCTCTAAGCCAGGCTTCAGCAATACATGAACCATGAACTTCCAGATGTTCAAGCTGGTTTTAGAAAAGGCAGAGGAACCAGAGACCAAATTGCCAACATCTGCTGGATCATGGAAAAAGCAAGAGAGTTCCAGAAAAACATCTATTTCTGCTTTATTGACTATGCCAAAGCCTTTGACTGTGTGGATCACAATAAACTGTGAAAAATCCTGAAAGAGATGAGAATACCAGACCGCCTGACCTGCCTCTTGAGAAACCTATATGCAGGTCAGGAAGCAACAGTTAGAACTGGACATGGAACAACAGACTGGTTCCAAATAGGAAAAGGAGGACGTCAAGGCTGTATATTGTCACCCTGCTTATTTAACTTCTATGCAGAGTACATCATGAGAAACGCTGGGCTGGAAGAAGCACAAGCTGGAATCCAGATTGCTGGGAGAAATATCAATAACCTCAGATATGCAGATGACACCACCCTTATGGCAGAAAATGAAGAGGAACTAAAGAGCCTCTTGATGAAAGTTAAAAAGTTGACTTAAAGCTCAACATTCAGAAAACTAAGATCATGGCATCCAATCCCATCACTTCCTGGCAAACAAGTGGGGAAACAGAGGAAACAGTGTCAGACTTTATTTTGGGGGCTCCAAAATCACTGCAGATGGTGATTGCATTCATGAAATTAAAAGATGCTTACTCCTTGGAAGAAAAGTTCTGACCAACCTAGACAGCATATTAAAAAGCAGAGACATTACTTTGTCAACAGAGGTCTGTCTAGTCAAGGCTATGGTTTTTCCGGTGGTTATATATGGATGTGAGAGTTGGACTATAAAGAAAGCTGAGTGCTGAAGAATTGATGCTTTTGAACTATGGTGTTGAAGAAGACTCTTGAGAGTCCCTTGGACTGCAGTGAGATCCAACCAGTCCATCCTAAAGGGAAGTACTATATTGAAGCTGAAACTCCAATCCTTTGGCCACCTGATGTGAAGAACTGACTCATTGGAAAAGACCCTGATGCTGGGAAATATTGAAGGCAGGAGGAGAAGGGGACCACAGAAGATGAGATGGTTGGATGGCATCACCAACTCAATGGCCATGAGTTTGAGTGAACTCTGGGAGTTGGTGATGGACAGGGAGGCCTTGTGTGCTGCAGTCCATGGGGTCACAGTCAGACACGACTGAGCGACTGAAATGAACTGAATACCATTTTCAGTGTCGACAGCTTTGGTTTTCTTCTTTCCTGCACATACACACCACCTGCTTCCTGTGTTGGCCTCTTGCTGTCTCTAAATAAGTCCTGCCTTTCTTCCAAGTTCTCTGTCCCCAGGGCTGCAATGGTAACTAACAATGTCATCTGTGGGGTTCAGACTAACGTTCCCTATCAAGATGGAGCCTATTATTAAAAAGTTGTCTAAATAAGAATATAAATATTTTTACAGCTAAATATTTAAGGCATAGAAAGATACTATGATTTTGATGTTCTCCAGAATGCAGAAAATTATTTCAAAAAAGTATTTCAAACTATTAATAAAATATAAAAAGATTTGTCAGCTAAAAACAAACAAACATATTGAGATGTACATGTAGCTAAAGAATAAAGGGCAGGTTTGGAGCAAAACTAATATTGTCCTGGTTTATTATCATATGAGAGGCAGCACAAGCATAATTAACAATGTTGGAGGCTAGTCCTGGGGCTACTTCTCCGTGCTGAGCAGCACAAGACACCCGAGCGGATGTGAGGCCCAGAGGCAGGGGACGCCCAGCCTGTCCGGGACACGGTGATGGAGCGAGAGCTCGGCGCAGTCCTTGGGTGGAAAAGGAGCCTCTCCAAACTGATAAAAGAACACTTACAGCAAACACATTTTAACAAAAAGAAGGGGGAAAATGTTTTCAACATCCTGACAGGAAACAGCTAATTAATTGATTGCATCAATCTAGCTGGCGTGTCTGCAGCCATGGATCCCAGGAGATAGAGGGATGAGGTGACAGCTGGTGAGAGAAGCACATCTAACTGTGGCTGTCCAGCAACTGGCTTCTAGGTGGGAAGACAGAGAAGAAATTCACCAGCCATGTGGATGCAGGAAACAGTCACCAGAACATCCTCCCTGAATGAAAATCCTCGAGGAGGTGATTTGACACTGACGATATAGCTGAAGGTGATGGAGCTTGAATTGGTGAATAACTCTGGAAAGCTGCTGGACAGAATCTAATGATATAGCACAAACGCTTCCTTGGGTTAGCACTTCCACTCCTAACAGGGCCCCACAGGCAACACCTAAATGTATACAAGGGTCTTTCACTCTTGACCATGGTGGGGGAACCACTGGTTTTTTCCCTCCTACTTTAAACGACTATAAAATGAGACAAATATTTAAACTATAAACATTATCAAAATCTTGCAAAAACAAACAAATAACCTTGAAGAATTTGAAAGAGTTGACAAAAAATAAAAGAGAATAAAAACAAAAACCACAATTAGAGTAACTGCAAAACAACACTGGAAAGAGACAGTTTTGTGGACATGGTTTATCACACATTTAGAAAATAGTAAATGTTTACACTGGACTTCCCGAGGTGACTCAGTGGGAAAGGAATTCACCTGCGAATGTAGGAGATGCAGGTTCAATTCCTGGGTTGAGAAGATCCCAGAGAAAGAAATGAGAACTCATGCCAGTATTTTTGCCTGGGAAATCCCATGGACAGAGGAGCCTGGTGGGTTCATGGGGTCCAAAGACTTGGACACGACTGAGCGTGCATGCACACTAATGTTCCTACTACCACATTCCTAGCACTTAGAAAATGGTCACAAAATCACAAAAATCCATTTTTTGAAGTAAGTGTTACCCAGTTACCAAAACCTAACAATTGCAAATGCATTTAAGACTATTAAGACAACAATTTGAATTGGGGTATCAGTACATAACCAAAATTTATCTATATTACTATAGCAGACATTACTTTTTTGACAAAGGTCCATTTTGTCAAAGCTATGGTTTTTGCAGTAGTCATCATGTATGGATGTGAGTTGGACCATGAAGAAAGCTGAACACAAAAGAGTTGACGCTTTGGGGCTGTGGTGTTGGAGAAGACTCTTGAGAGTCCCTTGGACTGCAAGAAGATCAAACCAGTCAATTCTAAAGAAAATCAATCCTGAATATTCATTAGAAGGACTGATGCTGAAGCTCCAATATTTTGACCACGTGATACGAAAGGCTGACTCCTTAGAAAAGACCCTGATGCCGGGAAAGACTGAAGGCAGGAGGAGAAGGGTATGACAGAGGATGGCTGGATAGCATCACCTACACCATGGGCATGAGTTTGAGCAAGCTCCAGGAGATGGCGAAGGACAGTGAAGCCTGGCATGCTGCAGACCATGGGGTCACAAAGAGTTGGACGTGACTGAGCAACTGAACAGCAATAACAATCTATATTTACACATGAATATCAACACATTAAGACAAAGCTGGCCTTATTCCAGGAAAAAAGGTGTTTGCTATTGTAAAAGTGTATTTTATAGAATTTATGACCTATGATTATCTTGACAGCTACCAAAGAAGCATTTAATAAAATTCAAAATTGTAATTCATTAAAATTATAAAGAAGGTATGCTCCTAAATTGTTGTGATTGACTGCTTCCAATAGTAACTTGCAACAGGTATGTGATCAGTTCCTGTTAACATAATTAACAAATTCATGGGTACTTCAATGAATGGATGGACCCAGTTTTTTTTTTTAATAAAATCTGATTCAAATTGCGGGATACTATCTTTTTTCTTGGAAAGTTTTTTATTCTAATAAATGGTGCCTATAGACCAGAGCTGCTTCGTGTTGTTTGTCTTAGTCAACACAAAACCACATTAGTGCCATTTTACATGGGGAAGGGGGGAGGTGGGGCGGATAGGAAAAAGCAGAATCACTACTGTGAGTAAGTTTTATGTGTAGAGAGGTAGCCCTCTCTACCTCATCCTTCATCCAATTTCAAAACTTGGCGTGTGTGAAGTTACCAGTCACCTCCCAGGACTCCTGGTGTTGGAAGCGAGATCCTCGCTCTTGCTGAATTATGGGCTGGAAAAATCTGGTCTCCTTATGTGTTTTCCATGTGGTTAGCTGAAGCTTTCTCTGCTCCAGCACTGAGAAGGCCAGCACGTCTCCCCTGGCGGTTTTAAAGGTTTTATAAAGTGGAAAATATTTTGCATCCTTGGACTATCAAACTAGAAAGAGTGAGGGATGCTGCTATCATGCTTAGTGCCCATTTATTTTTCTGCATGTGCTAACCTCTCGAATCGATATGAGTTTAGGGGTGTTGCAGTTTGCAATCTCACCACTTAAAAATAGAAAGGTGTGTGCCCGTCTTTGTGAAAACTTTGAGGAAAATACCTTCCCGTCCTTGTTACAGCGATGCCTCTTTCTCTGCGTTCCATTACCTTCCCCACATGTCATGTGGCTTTTAGTAGAAAAAAGAAGTAGAAAAATGTAAATTAATCTTTCTCCCTGCTGAGAAATAGGAGGAGGATGGAGTCATTCACAAACTGAAACCAAGCATGATAATTGCTGCTCTGGGGCTGTCAGACACAGGGCCTGCTGCTGTGCGCTTCTTCACCAGCACCAAGAAAAAAATCAAAAGCTCTTACAGCCGGAGCTCCATGAAGTTTTGTTTTTTTTTTCATTTTTATCTCAAGTAGTTCAGTAACACAGCTAAGAGTTGTTAATAAAATGGTGAAGTAGATGGTCCTAATAATCCTCTAAACCTCAGGGTTGAAATGAAATTTTCCTCATTTCTAACGGCCTTCCAGCCGAACTAGGACTTGGCAGGATTACCAAAGCCACCCTGAAGTCCTTCCCTTCAGCATCTAAAGTTTTATTTTGTTTAGTTTGCCTCTTGGCCATCAGAAGTACACTTTTATTTCCCTGAGGTCACTCACGTATTTGCTTAGCCCGTTTGACTTGAGAGTTTGCAACAGTGAAGACAACTGAAAGATAACAGCATGTTAATTCAGGTTCTAACGCGGCTTTAGGGGTGTTATTTTACTCTGAGACGTGCACAACGTCTCAGAAGGTTTGACTTGGGAAAGGGTTCTTTACAATTGCTTTGCCAGATGACAGCGGACTGAGGCAGAATGTGACGGGTCAAGGTGGGTGGGGAGGAAAATTCTACCAAATACGGTTTTGCAAGAGACAGGTTTCAAAAGTGGAATTTATTTTCTAGGAAACTTTTGAGCAAGGTTAAATGAGTAGTAAAGAACTTGAAAATTTATATTTCCAGCCACCCAATCTTACATTTTGTTCAAGTAATATTTATTTTTATATCCCCAAATACTTTCTGGTAAGGGAAAATTAGGTCCGAGTCCATACAGCCAATGTAATGAATGCATGAGCAGTTTTCCAGGAAGGGTGAGCACACAGCACTGAAGATAGCGAGGCCCATAAAGTTAGTGCATTGAAATCAACCTATAACAAATGAGGCAAGAATATATGGTGAGGAAAATATAGTCTCTTCAAGAAGTGGTACTGGGGAAACTGGTCAGCTGCATACAAAAGAATGAAGTTAGAATGTGTTCCAACAGCATATGTAAACACACACACACACACACACACACACACAACCCTCAAAAAGGATCAAAGATCTAAATATAAGACTAGAAACCATAAAAAACCTAGAAGAAAACAGGGTAGAATGCTCTTTGACATAAAGTGTATTATCTTGGATCTGTCTCCTAAGGCAAAGGAAACAAAATCAAAAGCAAACACATGAGACCAAATTAAACCTGAAAGCTTTTGCACAGCAAAGGGAGCCATGGACAAAATGAAAAGACAACATACTAAGCGGGAGAAAACACTTGCATATAATGACAGACAAATGGCTCATACAAATAAACATCCAGAAAAACAAACAAGCTGATAAAAACTGGGTGTAAGCTTCAATAGATACTTTTCCAAAGAAGGCACACAGATGGCCAACAGGCACATGAAAAGATGCTCAACATCAGTAATCATTAGAAAAATGCAAATAAAACCACAATGGGATGTTACCTCATTGTGGTCTGAATGGCCATCATCAAAAGATCACAAATAATAAGTGCTGGTGAAGATGCAGAGCAAATGGAACACTTGTGCGTGTTAAAGTGAATGTAAACTGGTGTAGCCACTGTGGAAACCGGTATTGAGGTTGCTCAAATGCTAAAAATAGAACTATCATTTGATCTAGCAATTATAAACTTGGGTACATAGCCAAAGAAACAGAAACACCAATTCAAAAGATACATGAACCCCAGTATTTACGGCAGGACCATTTACAATACCCAAGCTATGCAAGCAACTTAAGTGTCCATCAGCAGATGAAAGGATAAAGGAGATGCAGTAAATAATGCTGTTTTTCATTCACTCAGTCATGTCTGACTCTATGTAACCCCGTGGACTACAGCACGCCAGGCTTCCCTGTCCTTCACTATCTCCTAAAGTTTGCTCAAACTCAAGCCCATTGAGTTAGTGATGACATCCAACCATCTCATCCTCTGTCGCCCCCTTCTCCTCCTGCCCTCAATATTAAAAGCATCAAGGTCTTACCCAATGAATCGGCTCTTCAAATTACGTGGCCAAAGCATTGGAGCTACAGCTTCAGCATCAGCCCTCCCAATGAATATTAAGGGTTGATTTCCTTTAGTATTGACTGGTTCAATCTCCTTGCAGTCCACAGGACTCTCAAGAGTCTTCTTCAGCACCACAGTTCAAAAGCATCAATTCTTTGGCACTCTGCCATCTTTATGGTCCAACTCTCACATCCGTACATGACCACTGGAAAAACCAATAGCTCTGACTATACAGACCTTTGTCAGCAAAGTAATGTGTTTTAATACATTATCTAGGTTTGTCATAGCATTTCTTCCAAGGAGCAACTGTTTTTTTAAATTTCAAGCTACAGCCACCATCTGCAGTGATTTTGGAATCCAGGAAAATAAAGTCTCTCACTGTTTCCATTGTTTCCCCATCTATTTGCCATGAAGTGATGGGACCAGATGCCATGATCTTAGTTTTTTGAATGTTGAGCTTTAAGCCAGCTTTTTCACTCTCCTCTTTCACCTTCATCAAGAGGCTCTTTAGTTTCTCTTTTCTTTCTGCCGCATTTGTGGCTCCTCTTTGCTTTTTTAGGCTGGTGTCATCTGCATATGTGAGGTTACTGGCATTTCTCCTGGCAATCTTGATTCCAGCCTGCGCTTCATCCAGTGCATTATTTCACACGATGAACTCTACATGTAAAGTAAATAAGCAGGGTGACCATATACGGCCTAGACGTACTCCTTTCCCAATTTGGAACCAATCAGTTGTTCCACATCCAGTTCTAACTGTTGCTTCTTGACTTGCATACAGGTTTCTCAGGAGGCATGTAAGATAATCTGGTGTTCCCATCTCTTGAAGAATTTTCCACAGTTTGTTGTGATCCACACAGTCAAAGATTTTAGTGCAGTCATTGAAACAAACAGATGTTGTACTGGAATTCCCTTGCTTTTTCTATGATCCAACTGATACTGGCAATTGTCTGGTTCCTCTGCCTTTTCTAAACCCAGCTTGAACGTCTGGAAGTTCTCAGTTCACATACTGCTGATGCCTAAGTTGAAGGATTTTGAGCATTGCCTTGCTAGCCTGTGACGTGAGTTCAGTTGTGTGGTAATTTGAGCTTTCTTTGGCATTGGAATGAAAACTGACCTTTTCCAGTCCTGTGGCTATTGCTGAGTTTTCCAAGTTTGCTGGCATATTGAGTGCAGCACTTTCACAGCATCATCTTTTAGGATTTGAAAGAGCTCCCCTGGAATTCCATCACATCCACTAGCTTTGTTTGTAGTGATGCTTCCTAAGGCCCACTTGACTTCACACTCCAGGATACCTGGCTCTAGGTTAGTGACCACACCATCATGGTTATCTGGGTCATTAAGACCTTTTTATACAGTTCTTCCGTGTATTCTTGCCACCTCTTCTTAATATCTTCTGCTTCTATTAGGTCCATAGTGTTTCTGTCCTTTATTGGGCCCATCTTTGCATGAAATGTTCCCTTGGTATCTCTAATTTTCTTGAAGACATCTCTGGTCTTTCCCATTCTATTGTTTTCCCCTATTTCTTTGCATTGTTCACTTAAGGTTTTCTTCTCTCTCCTTGCTTTTCTTTGGGGAAATAAAATAAAATAATATCATTTGCAACCACATGCAGGGACCTGGAGGGTATTGTGCTAAATGAAATGTCAGGCAGCAAAAGACAAATACTGTATGATAACACTTACATGTGAAATTTAAAAAATAAAACAAACAAATGAATATAACAAAACAGAAAGACACACACAGATATAGAGAACTTGCAATTTTTAAAAAAACTAGAGAAGGGAAGAGCAAGTTGGGGCGATGTGATTAAGAGACACAAACTACTATGTATAAGATAGATGAGCAACACGGACATGTTGTACAGAACCAGGAATACAGCTGTTATTTTGTAATATCTTTAAATAAAGTTTAATCTACAAAACACTGAATCATTATGTTGTACATCTGAAACTAACACTGTAAATCAACTCTACTCCAATTAAATAAATAAATAAGTTAATTAATCAAATGTCTGTTAGAATTTTGACCCAAATTAACTGGGTCCAAGGGACTCTGGCTTTTGCAAAGAGTTAACATTTTGTTCAGGGTCAGTGGACAAGGCTTGTCATTACCTCAGTGAAGGAAATGAGCTTTGAATAATTCACCTCTAAGTACAAGATTTGGTGTGGATTTTTTTTTAAGGTATTCTTTAGGAATTTCCTTGCTTTGCAAAGTATATTTATTGTATTTGGTGCAATTTGTTGTATATCAATTTTACATAAATAAAGTTGTTGAAAACACAGTCAAACTCATTTGCTGAAACGAGTGAGTGGTAAGAGAAGCTTTTGCGTCTGTAGTACATACACTGGGGGAAAGGCTGAGAAATAACTGTCCAAGCCTTCATGTCAAGAACTAGAAAAGGAACACCAAATGAAACTGAAGAAAAGATAAACGAAATCATAAAGCAAGGAAAGAAGTCAACGTATTATTACAACATATTTTTGTCTGTGTTTGTACCTGCCTGTGGTCTACTAATCGCCTGAGAGTCTACAGGACACACAAATTCCCAGAAATGACTGTTCCTTCGTGTTCTCATGGAAACCTTGTTTGCTTTCTCTTCTCCGACAGTTGACATACAACTGACCCAACTTGCAGAGTTGTAGCCAAGTCCAGGATGTTTGAGCTAAAGTCTGGTAAGGAAAAAATGTAGGGTGCTAGATATTGGGGAAACTTGTAACTAAATGGTTTGGTGACACTATAAATCATGGTACATCAAAGTTAGTAAATAAAAACTGGCAACTCTAGAATAAAAGAGAGGGGAAACTGGATGAATAAACTCTGTCATTAGAACCAGGTCAAAGTGGAGTAGGAAAGGGTGGAGTGGGAGTCTGGGGTGAGCAGATGCAAACTATTACATACAGAATGGATTGTAAGTCAACTATATTGCAAGGTTGTTTAACGAAAAAAGACGCCGGGATTCTTGGCCCCCGGAGGAGAAGAATTCAATCCGGGGCCAGAGACAAGGCTTGATCACTCAGAGCTTTTGTGTAATAAAGTTTTGTTAAAGTATAAAGGAGATAGAGAAAGCTTCTGACATAGGCATCAGAAGGGGGCAGAAAGAGTTCCCCCTGCTAGTCTTCAGCTGGATGTTATAGTCACTGCTGCTGCTGCTGCTGCTAAGTCGCTCAGTCGTGTCCGACTCTGTGCAACCCCATGGACTGCAGTCCACCAGGCTCCTCCATCCATGGGATTTTCCAGGCAAGAGTACTAGAGTGGGGTGCCATTGCCTTCTCCTATATAGTCACTAGCAGTCTGTTAATGAAAGAAAGGAATGTCTTAAAACTCTTAATGGCACCAGGCCCCTCACCCATAAAATGGATTTTGGGATAATCTTGGCACCAAATGGTTCATCCTGGGCCATAAAATGATTAACTTGAATCTTGAAGAAGGGCAGATCACCATACAATAGTTTCGTTTACATAGATTAGGGGAACAATATCTGAGTATAACATACTGATTTGTCAAGTAGGTTCTGAGCCATTTGGCAGAACCGACTTGAAGACAGAGTTTGGGGTAAATGCATAGTACATTAGCATAGCTTAAGACAAACATTTCCATAAGGAAAAGGCATTGATTATCTCTAGGTTTGAGAATAGTTAACTTCTTTCACCTGGTGAAACCAGGTGTCATTAGGGCAACACAGTATTTAAAGAGAAACCTCCTTTTAAATTTGTATCAGTTCAGTTCAGTCGCTCAGTTGTGTCCGACTCTTTGCTACCCCATGAATCACAGCACGCCAGGCCTCCCTGTCCATCACCAACTCCCGGAGTTCACCCAGACTCACATTCATCGAGTCAGTGATGCCATCCAGCCATCTCATCCTCTGTCGTCCCCTTCTCCTCCTGCCCCCAATCCCTCCCAGCATCAGAGTCTTTTCCATTGAGTCAACTCTTCGCATGAGGTGGCCAAAGTACTGGAGTTTCAGCTTTAGCATCATTCCTTCCAAAGAAATCCCAGGGCTGATCTCCTTCAGAATGGACTGGTTGGATCTCCTTGCAGTCCAAAGGACTCTCAAGAGTCTTCTCCAACACCACAGTTCAAAAGCATCAATTCTTTGGCGCTCAGCCTTCTTCACAGTCCAACTCTCACATCCATACATGACCACTGGAAAAACCATAGCCTTGACTAGATGGACCTTTGTTGGCAAAGTAATGTCTCTGCTTTTGAATATGCTATCTAGGTTGGTCATAACTTTCCTTCCAAGGAGTAAGCATCTTTTAATTTATGGCTGCAATCACCATCTGCAGTGATTTTGGAGCCCCCAAAAATAAAGTCTGACACTGTTTCCACTGTTTCCCCATCTATTTCCCATGAAGTGGTGGGACCAGATGCCATGATCTTCGTTTTCTGAATGTTGAACTTTAAGCCAACTTTTTCACTTTCCTCTTTCACTTTCATCAAGAGGCTTTTGAGTTCCTCTTCACTTTCTGCCATAAGGGTGGTGTCATCTGCATATCTGAGGTTATTGAGATTTCTCCCAGCAATCTTGATTCCAACTTGTGCTTCTTCCAGCCCAGCGTTTCTCATGATGTATTCTGCATAGAAGTTAAATAAGCAGGGTGACAATATACAGCCTTGACGTCCTCCTTTTCATATTTGGAACTAGTGTGTTGTTCCATGTCCAGTTCTAACTGTTGCTTCCTGACCTGCATACAAATTTCTCAAGAGGCAGGTCAGGTGATCTGGTATTCCCATCTCTTTCAGAATTTTCCACAGTTTATTGTGATCCACACAGTCAAAGGCTTTGGCATAGTCAATAAAGCAGAAATAGATGTTTTTCTGTAACTCTCTTGCTTTTTCCATGATCCAGCAGATGTTGGCAATTTGATCTCTGGTTCCTCTGCCTTTTCTAAAACCAGCTTGAACATCAGGAAGTTCACGGTTCACATATTGCTGAAGCCTGGCTTGGAGAATTTTGAGCATTACTTTACTAGCGTGTGAGATGAGTGCAATTGTGTGGTAGTTTGATCATTCTTTGGCATTGCCTTTTTTGGGATTGGAATGATAGAGAAGGAAAAAAATATTGCTAGTTTGTTTCCTTCTGCCGCTTAAGAGAGATAAAAATGTCTGACACTTGCAGGCTATTTTCCTCCGTTTGAAGACCCCTGGCCTTCCTGCCTGTTACCCTCTCAATATCTCAATTAAAAAAAAAAAAAAGGTAAAATTATCTTTGATAAAGACAGAGCAAAATCAGAAATGTTGACTGAAAGCATGACCTTTCTTAAGAAGGAAGCTTTTCTACTTTGTTAAGCAAGTGGCTACTAACCTCTCTCTTGCCCTTTCCATTCCCCTAACACACCATGTGCTCCTAGGATGCAGATCTGATGTCTCTATTATTCTTAAATGATCTGATAAGGCCTCTCATGGAATGGCTGGTTCCAAACGTTGAGCAGGAGAATCCAAGATGACCTCAAACAGCCTTCTGTTAATTTTGTTCTGGTTGTTGGCACTGACGCTGAGGGGTGACTTTCGATAAGTCTGGAGATACTAAAGACATCATCTTTTTGAGGCCTTCAGTGACTTGAGGAAAACAAATGGTTACACTCAATTAAGCATTTGTGAAAAGCCATAAATTTGTGGTTATAATAGAAAATGGGCAGGTAATAGAAAATGTGCTAGAGAATGTCCCTTGGTCAAAAAAATAAAGGATTAATCATGAAACCATATAATAATTAACTGAAGTATTTGGATATGATAGTTGATAAGTCTCAGGAGGTGGATTATAGGGGAACACACATGTAGTTATGATCCTGGACAAAACAGAACCACCCAGGTAGAGGAGGAACACAGCCATCAGGGGTGATGAGGAAAACTGGTTCATATCGGCTGCAGAAGCCTGGACATTGATACGTTGCTGTCATCCCAGAGCACAAGGCCAAGCACTTCTTCCAGATAAAGATCCAGCTTTGCCAACACTGGTGGGGTTCAAACACCAGGAGAAACACATGCTAGCAAATGCCCGCCAACCTGTACCTCATCCAAGGTCATGGGGAGGTCATTCAGAATGATGGGAGGTCATCCGTGAGTATTAATGACAAACTTGTTCTTTTCTGACCTTTTAGTCAACTCCCGTGGTGATGGTACAGCTGGAGACAGTGGGGTCCATACAGACATGCTCCTCTCAGTTCAGTCACCTTCTGGAGACGGTGGGGGCCATGCAGACATGCTCCACTCAGTTCAGTCAGTTTCTGGAGACAGGGAGGGCCTTGCAGATATGCCTCTATCAGTTCAGTCACATTCTGAGACAGTGAGGGCCATGCAAACATGCTCTGTTCAGTTCAGTCAGCGTGTGGAGACAGTGGCGGGCATGCGACATGCTTCACTCAGTCAGTCAGCTTCTGAGACAGTGGAAGCCATGAACACATGCTCCTCTCAGTTCAGTCAGGTTCTGGAGACTGTGGGAACAATGCAGACAAGCTCCCCTCAGTTCAGTCACCTTCTGAGACAGTGGGGCCATGCAGACATGCTCCTCTCAGTTCAGTCACCTTCTGGAGATGGTGGGGGCAATGCAGACATGCTTCACTCAGTTGGTCAGTTTCAGAGACAGTGGGAGCCATGCAGACGTTCTCCTCTCAGTTCAGTCAGCTTCAGGACACAGTGGAGTAAATGCAGTCATGCTCCTCTCAGTTCAGTCAGCTTCTGGTGACAGTGACGGCCATGGAGATACGCTCTTCTCATTTCAGTCTGCTTCTGAGACAGTGGGGGCCATGCAGACACGCTTTGCTCAGTCAATGAGCTTCTGAGACATTGGGAGCCATGAAGACCTGCTCCTCACAGTTCAATAAGCTTCTGGAGACTGTGTGGGTGATGCAGAGAAACTCCCCTCAGTTCACTCAGATTCTGAGACAGTAGGACAATGCAGACATGCTCCTCCCTATTCAGGCAGTTCTAGAGACATTGGGGGCCATGCAGACATACTCTTCTCAGTTCAGTCAGCTTCTGGACACAGGGGGAGGCGGGGAATGCCAGACATGCTTCTTTCAGTTCAGTCACCTTCGGGAGACAGTGAGGGCCATACAGACATGCTCCGCTCAGTTCAGTCAGCTTCTGACAGGGTGGGGCCATGCAGACATGCTCCTCTATGTTCCATTAGCTTCTGGTTATAGTTTGTGCCATGGAGACATGCTCCTCTCAGTTCAGTCAGCTTCTGAGACTGTGGGGGCCATACAGACATGCTTCACTCAGTGAGTCAGCTTCTGAGACACTGAGGGCCATGAAGACATGCTTGTCTCAGTTCAGTCAGCTTCTGAGACAGTGAGGACCATTCAGAAATTCTCAGTTAAGTCAGGTTCTGGAAACAGTGAGGGCCATGTAGATATGCTCCTCTCAGTTCAGTCAGGTTCTGGACACAGTGGGGAAATTCAGACACACTCCTCTCAGTTCTGTCAGCTTCTGAGACAGTGGGGCCATGCGGACATGCTCCTCTTAGTTCAGTCAGCTTCTGAGACAAACTTGAACAGATTACATTGTCAAAGGCTTCAGGTTTGGTTCACAAGTAACTTACTAGGTTAGCGTGGTGGTGTGGTGTTAATCGCTCAGTCGTGTTCAACTCTTTGCGACCCCGTGAGCTGTGGCCCACCAGGTTCCTCTGTCCTTGAAACTCTCCAGGCAAGAATACTGGAGTGATTTGCCATTCCCTTCTTCATGATCTATCCTACCCAGGGATTGATCCCAGGTCTCTCACATTTCAGGCCGATTGTTTACCATCTTAGCCACTAGGGAAACCCACTAGGTTAGGGTATGACTGTCAAAATATGCTCCATGAAGGCTGATTCTTGGTGATATTAACACATAACCCAAAATATTAATGATGGGCCCTACGGCCAAACATGTATGGGAAATTCTGGTTCAACACAAAAATAAAAATGTATTAACTGGTTTCCAGGAAGATTTTTCAGAGCTTGACCTTAACAACTTCACTTGAAGACTCGGAACAGGTGCAAGTGTGCAGCATGAAATGCCTTGTCTCTTGATGCGTCTTCAAGGGGCTGCACAGAGTCCAGTCATCTGCACATTCAGTGACTGTCTTAGACCCCCAACTGGTTCACAAAGCCTTCTTTGGGGCTGATCCAAAGTCACTTTCATCTGTAATTACTCAGTAACTCTTCATCCCATGCAGAGGAAAGGAATCACCCATGAGTAGTGCTCACAAGAGATAATCTCTTATGATGGGATTACCTAATCTGTAACCTAAGGTTCCACCTCCTTCACTCACTGTCACCTCTGAAATTGCCAAAGACTAGATGATAATTTGGTACTAGTTTTATGATAAGTTCAACAAAGAAATTTATATTAGTACATTGACCTAAATTTAAATTTCCAAGTGTAAAATCCTACCTGCACCACCTCTTCTGTTAAACAGCTGAACAAGTGGCAGCCACAGTGGGGCAGGGTCCTAGAGGTGAACGCAGGACAAGTCACAGGACCCACTAATGTTTGTCCAGAAGACCCAGGCATGGAGCCTTTCGGCAAACACTGGAGGTCAATGTTCTAAAGGAGAACAAAGTCAGAATGGGGCAGATACACTGTGATGTCGATCCAGGGGCCTGATGGACAGCAGAAGATAGGGTGATGAACAATGGGCAAGGACCAGATGAGTTAAGAGAGGCAGGATGTGGGTGCTGAAAGGATTCTGGATGTGGAGTGCACGCACCTGCAATGGCTTTTTGTGCGGCCCTTGGCCAGCTCACACGGGAGTGCCGCGTGCCTGAGAGTCCCTGACACTCAGCAGATGCAGTGGCCAAGGCTCCATAAAGCCACACTGAAATGACACTTTCAGAGAAGAGAGGAAGAAACTCTGCTCGCTTTGTTCCCAACCATAATAAATCTACCTTTTCTTTTAGGGATTTTGAGTTTTCAAAAGGTGTACATGGCTGATGTAATTTTTTGGTTCAGTCGCTCAGTCATGTCTGACTCTGCAACCCATGGACTGCATCACACCAGGCTTCCCTGTCCATCACCAACTCCTGGAGCTTACTCAAATTCATGTCCATTGAGTCAGTGATGCCATCCAACCATCTCATCCTCTGTCGTCCCCTTCTCCTTCTGCCTTCAATCTTTCCCAGCATCAGGGTCTTTTTCAATGAGTTATTTCTTCACATCAGGTGGCCAAAGTATTGGAGTTTCAGCTTCAGCATCAGTCCTTCCAATGAATATTCAGGACTGATTTCCTTTAGGATGGACTGGTTGGATCTCCTTGCAGTCCAAGGGACTCTCAAGAGACTTCTCCAACACCACAGTTCAAAAGCATCAGTTCTTTAGTGCTCAACTTTCTTTATGGTCCAACTCTCACATCCATACATGACTACTGGAAAAACCATACATTTAATTAGATGGACCTTTGTTGGCAAAGTAATGTCTCTGCTTTTTAATACGATGTCTAGGGTGGTCATAGCTTTTCTTCCAAGGAGCAAGTGTCTTTTACTTTCACAGCTGCAGTAGCCATCCGCATTGATTTTGGAGCCCAATAAAATAAAGTCTCTCACTGTTTCCATTGGTTCTCCATCTATTTGCCATGAAGTGATGGGACCAGATGCCATAATCTTAATTTTTTGAATGTTGAGTTTTAAGTCAAATTTTCACTCTCCTCTTGACTTACATCAAGAGGCTTCTTAGTTCTTCTTCACTTTCTGACATAAGGGTGGTGTCATCTGCATATCTGAGGTTATTGATATTTCTCCCAGCAATCTTGATTCCAGCTTGTGCTTCATCCAACCCAGCGTTGTGCATGATGTACTCTGCATATAAGTTAAATAGGCAGGGTGACTATATACAGCCTTGACATACTCCTTTCCCAATTTGGAACCAGTACATTGTTCTATGTCTAATTCTAACTGTTGCTTCTTGACCTGCACACAGGTTTCTCAGGAGTCAGGAAAGGTGATCTGGTATTCCCATCTCTTTCAGAATTTTCCACAGTTTGTTGTGATCCACACAGTCAAAGGCTTTGGCATAGTCAATAAAGCAGAAGTAGATGTTTTTTCTAGAACTCTCCTGCTTTTTCTATGATCCAGCAGATGTTGGCAATTTGATCTCTTGTTCCTCTGTCTTTTCTAAATCCAGCTTGAATATCTGGAAGTTCTCAGTTCCTGCACTACTGAAGCCCGGCATGGAGAATTTTGAGCATTACTTTGCTAGTGTGTGAGATGAGTGCAATTGTTTGGTAGTTTGAACATTCTCTGGCATTGTCTTTCTTTGGGATTGGAATGAAAACTGACCTTTTCCAGTCCTGTGGCCACTGCTGAGTTTTCCAAATGTGCTGGCATACTGAGTGTAGCACTTTCACAACATCATCTTTTAGGATTTGAAATAGCTCAGCTGGAATTCCCACATTTCCTCTAGCTTTGTTCATAGTAATGTTTCCCAAGGCCCACTTGACTTCACATTCCTGGATGTCTGGCTCTAGGTGAGTGACCACATCATCCTGGTTATCTGGGTCATTAAGACCTTTTTTGAATAGTTCTGTGTATTCTTGCTATCTCTTTTCAATCTCTTCTGCTTCTGTTAGGTCCTTACCATTTCTGTCCTTTATCATGCCCATCCTTGCATGAAATGTTCCCTTGATATCTCCAATTTTTAAAAGAAATCTCTAGCCTTTCCCATTCTATTGCTTTCCTCTATTTCTTTGCACAGTTCATTTAAGGAGGCCTTCCTGTATCTCCTTGCTAGTCTGTGGAACTCTGCACTCAGTTGGGTGTATCTTTCCATTTCTCTTTTGCTTTTCACTTCTCTTCTTTCCTCAGCTATTTATAAGGCCTCCTCAGACAACCGCTTTGCCTTCTTGCATCTCTTTCCCTTGGGGATGGTTTTAGTTACCGCTCTTGTACAGTGTTTGAGCCTCCACCCATAGTTCTCCAGGTGCCCTGTCTCCCGGGTCGAAGCCCTTGAATCCATTCACCATCCCCACTGTACAATCGTAAGGGATTTGATTTAGCTCATGGCCTAGTGGTTTCCCTACTTTCTTCAACTTAAGCTTGAATTCTGCAATGAGTTCATGATCTGAGCCATGGTCAGTTCCCAGAAATTATGTTATAAAAATTAATCAGGCCACTTACTGACATCCGAATGCCCTTTGTCCTCATTATACGTGATCTTACCTTTTACTTCTCAAGGGTCTTTCTCACAGGGACCCTGTGGTGCCCAAGGGTGTTTTCCCTGTTGATTTCCATCTCAGTGAGCCCGGTCAGCACTGTCAATAAATGCGTTTTAGGATTCCTCCTTAAGGGAACCACAACCAATGCTTAATCCACAGGTCAAAAAGACTAACCTTGGGTCCCCCTTCCCTTCTCATCTAGGGCTTTGTAGACACATTAAGGGAAATAACTACCTGTCGTCAAGGAGGCTTGGGGACAAGACATGCTTGGCCCAGGTGCACACACAATTTAGACCCAGGAGTGGAGCAATGGGCATGGTTTTCTCTTTTCATGAGAGTGTTTGAGGAAAGGCAGCAAGACAAACCCTGACCAAGAATGAAAGAAATAAAATAAAAAAGCAACAAACTTAATACTTCAGAATACACACAATGGCTATTAAACAGCTATAAAAGCCCATGGAAAATAAATAAATGGAATAAGCTTGTGCCTTTCATTTCGGATTTCATGAATTCCAATGTTCTAAGTTCCCAAGAGGACACAGTTACACATGGGCTCCAGGTTCAGGCAGGACCATATGTGCCTTGAGTCACTGGGAAGAAGTGTAGACAGAGGTCTTGATTCCAGAGACCTGCAGCCACCTACCTTCTGCTCCGTGTGGAGCTAGCACAGCACAGGTGGGAAGCGCTGCTGGCAGCCCACCAAGACCCCACCCAGTTTTCCTGGTCCACAGAGACGTTCCCTGATGCCCACGCGGCAGAGGTGGTGGCCTCACACTCCAGCCTTGGGGCACATGGTAAGGCTCTGCCCTTGCAGTTGCTGATGAGGGCAGGAGTGTGTGGCCCAACTTCAGCCAATGAGTCATGAGGGAGCAGTCCAGCTGAGAGGCTTCAGGAGAGAAACACAAATAGAAAGAAACCATTTTTTCTTCTCGGTGTTCTCAGGCCCGTGTCTTCTCACGGCTGAACACCACATGCTCCCTCGCCTGCTGGTTCTTTCTTCTCGGTGTTCTCAGGCCCGTGTCTTCTCATGGCTGAACACCACATGCTCCCTCGCCTGCTGGTTCTTTCTTCTCGGTGTTCTCAGGCCCGTGTCTTCTCATGGCTGAACACCACAGGCTCCCACACCTGCTGGTTCTTGTGCTTGCACGTGATGCCAAAAACTGCGGTCTGTGCAAACTGCAAGCCGTGGGAGAGGAAAGACGAAAAGGCAGCCTGTTAGCAGCAGAGCAGGACGCTGGAAACATCCTGGGCCCTGAGTAGTGGCCGCCAGCTCTGTTCACTCAGTTTCAAGCCACTCTACCACCAGGCTTATCGTCATGTGAAATAATGACTTTGATATTTTCTTTGAGTCATTTTTAGGTGTATTATATTTTCTGTATTCAAAAACATGCTAACTGCTCAGAGTAAAGCCAAGATTATATTTATAGCTGAAGATAAAAAATTAGAGAGTATAGAAAATTTCTGCCACTACAAACATATATAAACCAGAAGCCATCCTTGAAATAATCTAATAAGCATAAATTTAATAAGAATAAATACAATAAAAACCTATGTACCCATCATTCCACCCACCTCTATTGAATGTCATTTTATAATATTGTTTAGGGGTTTTACTATTGAAAAATAAAATATTATAGATAGAACTCAAGTCCCAAGTTTTCTCTTCACTGGAAAAGATAATAAAAATTGTATGAACGAATATAAATAAGCTTTTCTATACAGATATAACTTTGATAAAAGAACCTAAAGGAGAACTTCTAAAATCCCTCCAGAAGAGTATAATTAGTATCATTCAACTAAGGCTAAAAGGACATAAACCACAGAGCAACTTCAATGGTTTTTGCGTGAGAAATGATTGACATTGTGTTTCGGGTATGGTTTTCTTGTTTCCTCTGTTGCTAACTCTAACAAGATCACCTTGACTCTAAGCTTTGCTTCCAAAGAGCTAATATGCTCCTTTACCACTATCTGTAAAGCATCTAGAATGCTTGAGGAAAGTAAAAGTACATATACGGCACTTTTCTTGCCATAATGCCATTGATCAACAAGATTAAATGTTGCATTATTTTGGCAAAGAACACTGTTTCAGGCCTGGGGTCTAGGCTGTTGGAAGAAAATAGGGCATATTATTATCACATTAAAAGTAAGTATAAATAGTTTACAAGAGAAAAAAAAAGCTGTTTCGCTGTTTAGAAACTCAAAAGATTTAAAATTGAACTAATTGAACTTCTAACATCAGATATAATTAATAGGTACTGAGAAACTGTTATTGAAAACCTTTTTATGCTCAGATGACTTACATAGGAATGTGGTAACAAATTAGGGAAGAAAATCATGGACATGTTCAACCTTCAAGTATTATGGGAATAACACCAAGAAATGTTCACCGAACTGACCTTTGGTTTCTAAAGTTAATGCAAATATTTGAATTTTACTATCTCCCAACAATCAATAGTTAGAAACAAATGTGCAAGCAGATTCCACCACTTTACAAGCAGACTTGCAATCTGTAAATGTTGGAAGTCCAAGAAACAAGCCAGCTGTAAAAGTACAGGACAAATTAAAACCTACCAAGTCAGTGCCCCTGAGGACTGTTTCATCTGACAGGCCTCGTAATTCACGACCTGCAGAGGAATCTCTTCTAGCAATATGGGTTTTCTCTGAAGACCCCTAACAGGGATTTGAGCGCAGGCCCACAGGCTGCAGCTTGCCGAGGCGTTACTGAGAACTACCGTCATGCACAAGTCAGGGCCGAGCTCCACTCCTGAGTATCTGTGTCCGCACAGGGGAGGTGGGAGGGCCCGGCTGGAGTCCCTGAGCCAAGAGCCATTTGTGCTCAGGTTATGGGGTTTAGAGACTGCAGGTTGCTTTCCCAGCGAAATGAGGGATCGTTCCCAATTCTCCCATCTGGTGTGGAATCTCCACCATAAATATTTAATCCTCTCCAGCACTGCACATGGATAACACTCTGCTGTCATCAACGGCAGCTTGTCCAGAGGACACCCAGGAGAGGCTGAGTCAGTTGTCCCAGCACAGCCCTCTTCGTTGGTCATTCTATTGTTCAACAGTTCTTGAAGATTCAGTATGAAATACAATAAACTAGGAAATTGGGCAAGAATGAGAAACCATGGGAGGGAAAAGGAAGAGAAGAGGGAAGGTCTTATATTTAGATTCTAATGGAAACAAAGATTGGCTCTAACACACTGTTCCAAATGGCCCACAGGTCTCTCAGGCAAACCAATTCTGCGAACCACCTCAGCAGAAGCTACCACAACTTTTACACATGACTTTCGTTTTAGCTCCCATTTCAGGAGGAACCCAGCAAACACTTTTCCTCTGGACTCTACCAGGCAGGAATCCCCTTTTCACCATCTGAGGTCTCTACTCATTGAACCCCATGGCCTCTGCCGATTCTAAGTGCAGTGTGTGCATTACCCATTCTCGATGCGGTCCGTCTCCCTAGCACACAGGTGCCCCTGTGCTCTGCTCCCTCATAACTACACTCTGGGTCCTGGCATAAGGCACTTCTCTGGAAACACCCAGCACTCACAGCTGATGCTCAACAGCAACAAAAAATGCTTCTTCTGGCTTTGTTTTTCAAAGTTTGGGAAGTCTTCCCTGGTCTATGTGCTCCTGGACATCAGCAATGTTTGCAGGACTCTTGGAGGCTTCGGGGCCCCCAGCAGTTCCAGTAGTCTTCAAATAGCTGCTATTTGTAACCCAAATGTTGGGAAGACACACAGTGTGGTGAATGCAGACGGGCGTTCAGGGGACCACTCACTAAATGACCAGTCATGACAACAGTCCTCCGCACCTTCCCCTGGACCAGAGAAGTGAAGGGGCATCAAGAGAATTAATATTTTCCTGTAATAATAACACTGCCAATGTTGAGATAAAATTCTTTAGGAACTGCCTAAACCTCCAATGCTTTGCTTAGTGTTTCTCCAATCAGAGTCAACAAGGGAGGAAGGGCAGCTGATGGAAGTCAAAGGATAGACAAGGATGCAACTTTGGGAACCTGGCTTCTATGGACAGGCTTTACGCAAATTCGACGTATTACCAATTAACAGACATATTACCGATGTATAAGAATATTAACAGACTTATTACCAATGTATAAGAATTCATTTCCTTCAAGAGAAGTTGAAATGTTTCCAGTTCTTGCTCTGGCTAAGAAGATATTGAGAAGCTTTGAGTCAAAACTTCCAGCACTGCCTGAGATTCAGTAGCCACTAACTCTGCCCCTGAAGAGGTCCGGTCTTGGTCTTCAACTCCTGAGAGTGATCTGCAACTGTCTGGAGCCTTGAGCCAGACGCAGTAACAAGATGGTGTAAGGTATGGGCCCCAGGGCCTGCAGCAGGGGATTTACGGACAGATATGCCACGAGGACAGTTAGTCATGCCTATGAAACAGGGTCCCAGTAACAATTCCACACACCAAGGCTGGGGTACTTCTGGTTGACTGGCCATCACACACAGATGCCCGCAGAGTCCTGGTTCCACAGGGAGAGGGCCACAGAGGCTCCCCTCACGGTGCATCTCCAAGACCCTGTCCTACACACATCTCCCCATGGCTGACCTTGGTCTGTGTTTTCTCTGCATTAAATCATAACTGTAAATATCCAATTCTCAGCAAGTCCTTCTAGGGACTTGTTAAACTTGACAGAGGTTTCAGGCCCTGAACCTGCAGTCAGTGTCAGAAGTGAGAGGACTGTGGCCTCTGACTTCCTGGTTGTCTAAGCCCTTTGCATCAGGGTAAGGTTTTGGCTAAGTCAAATTGAATCATTTCTCTGCTTAAAACCCTCAGCGGTCTCCCATGTCACCTGAGGTCCTCCCAGAGGCTTCACCACAAGTCCACGCTGACAGGTCTTCTCTGAGACCACCCCCAACTCCCACATCTCTCTGCTCAAGCCCTGGGCCTTCCTGCTGCTCACTGACCAGACAGAGCAGCGTCCTGCCTCAGGGCCTCTGTGGCCAGTTCCTCTGCTCTCCCCTCAGTCATTCCAACTGCCCGCCCCTCATCTCCTCAGATATCCCTATTGTGAAGCCTGGTAGCCATGAACAGACCACTTGTTCTGTCTCATTTCTCTCCAAACACTCCAAAATTCACGTTTACATGTCTTGTTTAATGTTCTCTCTGTGAGTTCTATTCTCCATTGAACTTCCACACTTAGAACAGAGTACACAGGATGCACTCGGGAAATACTTGTGGATGGTGAGATGAATGAATAGTGCCTGCCCCACACCTCACAAAGCACTGGGAGGAGAGAGATCACACCCGAAACCAGGCAGCTCAGCAAATGCACACACACTCTTCTGGGAGGAGAGAATAAGACAGGATGAGAGGAAGAAGTTCCAGACTCCAGGGCATGGGGTGGGGGGTGGGGGGTAGAGCATCTGACTTGATATGGATGGGTCTCATAATTATATCATTTTATATAAAGTTGTCATAAACTCCAAGGAGAAGCTGCCTTCTGAAACTTGGGAAAGGAAAAGTGGGTGAGTGCTTGTGATTGAAAGTTACCGTGGGAAATGTAGCTTAGGGTCAACAAGGGAAGAAGGGCAGTTGATGGAAGCCAGAGGACGGATGAGGACGAAACGCTGGGAACCTGCTTCTACAGACAGGCTTTACCCAAATTCAAGCAATGAGACCTCTAAGCTTCGACAAGAGATAAACTAGATGTTTTGAAGACTCAATTCACTCAAAAACTCAGATACGATGGAGAATGGTATAATTTTTAAGAAATAAAGCTTTATAACCACAAGAAAGAAGCACTGAATTCAAGTGAAGTTATTTTTAAAGTTGCTAAAGTGAAAAACCCAATGAAAAATTCTTGACTCAATTTTTATTTCCTACAAATATGCAAATTAGCCAGTTTAATCACTACCATCATATTGGGAAAAAATCCATTAGAGCAAGAAAGAAGAGGTTCCTCACATGAGATTTTTCCGGTGAAATAAAAATCATTTTCTTGACCTCAAAATCTGTTCTACTAAACAAGTCTAAAAGGCCCATGGCTCCATTTCCTAGGGCATCAGAAGTCTCCAGGTGCTTCCCAACCTGCCTTCTGCCTTAAGAGACAGGGGATGCTGTGACTCCTCCCACAGCACAGGAATGCACACAGCTGAACTTGGGGGAAAGGGAGTGTCTTCATAGAAAGCCTTGAAGCTTGTGACTGGCAAAGAGCAGATTGTAAGAAATACACATTTCTGCCCCATTCCCATGACCCCTTATGACTGTATCATGCCACGTCCAAGGGTCACCCGTTCACTTCTGACAGAAGAAAAGTATTTCTCTGTGTGTGGATCTGCTCTGACAGGTAGAGGACAATGCCACCTCCAGGCTTCCTACATGCTTGGCACAGTGATGACCTTATGGGATGAAAGGGGTATTGTGAATGCTGAGCAGCTGGAGGGGCTGAGAGCAGGGAGACACTGCAAGGGCCAGTGTTTGCCAACCCACCGATGACCCAAGAGTGGACGCAGCAGGAAAACCAACGACAACACATCAGTATTTGTGGGGTGACTCCCAGGAAGGAGATCTGGGTCAAAAAGGTTAGGGAGTGACATCACCACACAGCAGGGCTTCAGTTCAGTTCAGTCGCTTAGTTGTGTCCGACTCTTTGTGACCCCATGAACCGCACAACACCAGGCCTCTCTGTACATCACCAACTCCTGGAGTTTATTCAAATTCATGTCCGTTGAGTCGGTGATGCCATCCAACCATCTCATCCTCTGTCGCCCCCTTTTTCTTCTGCCTTCAATCTTTCCCAGCATCAGGGTCTTTTCCAATGAGTCAGTTCTTCGCATCAGGTGGCCAAAGTATTGGAGTTTCAGCATCAGTCCTTCCAATGAATATTCAGGACTGATTTCATTTAGAATGGACTAGTTGGATCTCCTTGCAGTCCAAGGGACTCTCAAGAGTCTTCTCCAACACCACAGTTCAAAAGCATCCATTCTTCGACACTCAGCTTTCTTATAGTCCAACTCTCACATCCATACATGACCACTGAAAAAACCATAGCTTTGCCTAGATGGACCTTTGATGGCAAAGTAATGTCTCTGCTTTTTAATATGCTGTCTAGGGTGGTCACAACTTTTTTTCCAAGGAGCAAGCATCTTTTAATTTCATGGCTGCAGTCACCATCTGCAGTGATTTTGGAGCAAGGAAAATAAAGTCTGTCACTGTTTCCCCATCTATTTGCCATTAAGTGATGGGACCAGATGCCGTGATCTTACTTTTCTGAATGTTGAGCTTTAAGCCAACTTTTTCACTCTCCTCTTTCATTTCATCAAGAGGCTCTTTAGTTCTTCTTTGCTTTCTGCCTTAAGGGTGGTATCATCTGCATATCTGAGGTTATTGATATTTCTCCCAGCAATCTGGATTCCAGCTTGTGCTTCTTCCAGCCCAGCGTTTCTCATGATGTACTCTGCATATAAGTTAAATAAGCAGGGTGAAAATATACAGCTTTGACATACTCCTTTCCTACTTGGAACCAGTCTGTTGTTCCATGTCCAGTTCTAACTGTTGCTTCCTGACTTGCGTATAGGTTTCTCAAGAGGCAGGTCAAGAGGTCTGGTATTCCCATGTCTTTCAGAATTTTCCACAGTTTGTTGTGATCCACACAGTCAAAGGCTTTGGCATAGTCAATAAAGCAGAAATAGATGTTTTTCTGGAACTCTCTTGCTTTTTTTGATGATCCAACGGATGTTGGCAATTTGATCTCTGGTTGCTCTGCCTTTTCTAAATCCAGCTTGAACATCTGGAAGTTCATGGTTCACTTACTGTTGAACCTGGCTTGGAGAATTTTGAGCATTAGTGTGTGAGATGAGTGCAACTGTGCAGTAGTTTGAGCATTCTTTGGCATTGCTTCTCTTTAGGACTGGAATGAAAACTGACCTTTTCCAGTCCTGGGGCTTAAGCAGGGCTTAAGTCAGAGCATTTGTTACTGTGGAATCCAACTGAATGTCCATCATTCTAAAAACGCCTGCTGAGGGTGTAAATTGTGGAATCCATAGCGTCAGGGGACAATCTTCTGGGACAATCTTCTAAGGGGCCAAGTGATACTCAAGTCACACTGGGACAAAAGAAAGAGGAAGAAAGCGCTCTGATCTGTGCACCTCAAGTATGACTGAGTTTCGCATCCTCCTTCTCAAGACACTTTTCGTCTATATATGTGACGTGTGTGCTGTGAGAACGTGCTGAGATGCTCTCCTTCCCATGCTGTCCTTGCACTGACATTTCGACCAAAACAAGGAGACGCTGGTGCTCAGCATCCTGCTCTGGGAACAGAGGAGAACAAGAGTTTGCTCCGGGCCTTTTTCCGTGTTACTCGACACTGTCCTGCATGTTACACTGTCATGAGTCATGTCGTCATCAGGATTCACAAGACTCTCTTCTACAGGCACCCTAGTGGTACAACGTCCCCCAAGTGGCCTCCTAGGTGGACCCCCCACAACCATTCATGCATACTAGTGCCTGTAGCCTCCCAAGTGGCCTCCAGGTGGACCCCCCCACAACCATTCATGCGTACTGTGGGGTGACAAGGCCAAGCTCTGAGGGGTTCTTTCTGTGTCACCTTCATCTGCAGGAAGATGACCTCATCGACCCAGAGAAGGCACATATACCTCTTCTTTGAGTTTCACACTGAGAAGTCACTTACAAGAGTGGGGACCAACTCTAGTGAGTCAGAGTTGGTTTGGGGACTGACTTCTGAGCATCTGGGCCATGGAACACTGTCCGTCTCACACATCAGTCATACTGGAAGCTCTGGCTCATAAGGAAAAGCTTACAGGCCCCTCACATAAACCAGAGGCACAGGTTGTGCATCCCAGGTCCAACTCCAGATATTACCTGATGGAACTATTAGAAGAATAAGGAAGCCAGGCTTCCCTTCACCACTGATTCCTCCAAGGGGGTATAAAACTCTCCTTAACACATGTACATTCATGGCGGATTCAAGTCAATGTATGGTAGTTCAGTTCAGTTGCTCAGTCATGTTCAACTCTTTGCGGCCCCATGAATCACAGCACGCCAGCCCTCCCTGTCCATCACCAACTCCCAGAGTTCACTCAGACTCATGTCCATCGAGTCAGTGATGCCATCCAGCCATCTCATCCTCTGTCATCCCCTTCTCCTCCTGCCCCCAATCCCTCCAGTATCAGAGTCTTTTCCAGTGAGTCAACTCTTCGAATGAGGTGGCCAAAGTACTGGAGTTTCAGCTTTAGCATCAGTCCTTCCAATGAACACCCAGCACTGATCTCCTTTAGGATGGACTGGTTGGATCTCCTTGCAGTCCAAGGGACTCGAAAGAGTCTTCTCCAACACCACAGTTCAAAAGCATCAATTCTTCGGCACTCAGCTTTCTTCACAGTCCAACTCTCACATCCACACATGACCACTGGAAAAACCATAGCTTTGACTAGACGGACCTTTGTTGGCAAAGTAATGTCTCTGCTTTTGAATATGCTATCTAGGTTGATAATAACTTTCTTCCCAAGGAGTAAGCGTCTTCAATATTGTAAAGTAAAATTAATTAATTAATTAAAAAAAAATCAAAAGTAGCTACAGTCAGTTTGAGTTAAAATCACTTAGTTTTATTGCATAACCAAGCTTTAGAATAATTAAATTTTTGAGCAAGTTTCAGCTTTGGAATTCTGACAAGCCCTCTGTTAACTGATTAAATATTAAGATTTGTCTTATTAATTATGTCTGTTTGAGCTGGATTATCAATTGGGAAATTAAGGAAACTGGCTTTGCCCTGAGTTTATCAACTGAATTACATGTGAGATGCCACTGGGAGCTACCGCCAATAGAGCTGGAACTGAAGTCAGTTTTGAAAACAAGTTTTCTCTGGAAATGCATTATCCTGAGGCGTCTGTGGAAATAACTGCTGTAGCAAGGTGGACACGCCCGTCCACCCCCGGTTCCCATCCGAAAGCGGCACAGCACTTGGCCTACTGAGCGTCAGTTTGGCTTCCATCGGTTTATTTTGGATCACAGACCACCTGGGTGAGAAGCCAAGCCCCGTGGTTATTTGCTACCAGATAAAGGTCCAGGTGTCACACAACAACTGGAGGAAATGAGAAGGTACAGAGAGCTGGCCACCAGGCGCAGGCCATGCCAGCCTTACCGACCGGGTCACGCGGACGTTCCCGCGACACTCAGCCCAAACCCTGCAGCCACGCCTCTGGGTCCCTCTGGCTCGGGGGTGGTACAGCAGCTGGACCACGGAGGGGCCTGTGCCTGCAGAACACATCTCCCGACTCTCACCCCCATCCCTCTTCAACCCAAGGGAGCTTCCTGACAGTTCGGAACCCAAAGCTGGAGAAGCCTGGGTGGGGTGCTGGGAGGGGGAGTGGGGTGGTGGGAGGCGGTGGGGTGGGGGAGAAGCAGGCATTCAACCTGAAGCAGCAGCATGTGGGGAAGCAGCCTGGCGGCCGCTGGAAACACTCCGCCCCGGGGTCCCTGCCCCCGCAGAGGCCTGTGGGGCATTGGTTCGGCGCCCCCAACCCCCACGGCTCCCTGGGTCCTGGTCCTGGCACGCCTCTCGGACACCCCAGTGCCAGTGACAGAGCCCGCTCGGCCGCCTGCGCCTCCCCAGCGGCCCGCCTCACCAATGCGCCCTCCTCAGAAGCGCCCTTCCCAGACCTCCAGCCTCGCCATGCTCTCCCTGAAGCACTGCCTGTCCGGGTGTCCCCTGGAGGAGAGCCACCCTCCTGACACAGCACCACCTCCACCGCCACCTGCCTGGCTCACACCTGAGGCCAGCCTGCCTTGCGAGGTATCCCCGGCTGGACAAGGACGAGGCTGTGACTCCCGCAGCGGCACCGGCCGGAGCGCGTGCACCAGACCTGGGACGGGCCCAGGCCGCACGCAGTCCCTTCCCCCGACTCCGCGTCTCCACTGAGGCCGCAGCTCCGACTGCCTTTCCACCAACCCCGACCGCTTCCGCCCCACCCGGCTCCGCCTCTATCACGTCTCGCGAGACTAGCCCCTCCGGCCCTTTCCTGCCCATTTCCGGTCTTTCAGCCACTTCCGGCCCGCATGGATATCGCTCTTCCCTGGCGAAGACCATAGACGCTCTGCTGCTCCAGCTCCGTTGGCTCATTTGTGAGGCCTGGTTGGCATCTGCTGAGGCCACAGCCCGCTGGCCCACCCGCCCTAGAGGGGCCCGTGGCAGGATTTGCCCAGTGACCGGCGGTGTCTGTCCTGTGCCCTCTGCCCAGTTCCGTGTGGGGCCCAGGTGGACCATCCTTGGCCACTGGAGTGCGGTGGCGCCAGCCTGCCGAGGGAACTGCCAGGCGCCGTGTTCCTGATGGGGCGGGCATCCAATGTGGATGGGGCACCCAAAGACCTGGATGCCCGGCCTGGAAGGGCGCAGGCCATTTGCACGGTGCCAGGGTCAATACATGGCTCTCCTTCAAGAGTGGACCCTCATTAGAAGCCATTTAGCTCTGGTTTTCAAACAAGTAGCTGTGCAGAGCTGCCGTCTTCCAGTTTTGAAGGAAGTTGCAGTGATGCTGGTGGAAGCAAAGAGGGGTCCCAGAGGACGGGCTGGGCGGGGGCCGTGACAATGGCCCCTCGTCGTGGGCCTCTGCACGGGGTGAATGTACAAAGGGCCTGGCTGGGGGCAGGGCAACCACTCTGTGACCAGCAAAGGCAAGGCTCTCCCTCGACTGCAGGAACCTGTGGCTTTAAGTGCGGTCACCACACTGGGGGTGGGAGGGAGAAGGAGGGCAACAGAGGGCCCGCAGAGGACAGAGGTCTGTGCTCCCAGGGCCTCCACACAGCCAGGAGTGGAGACCAAGGAGGCCCAACGGGCAGTGCCGACTAAAACTTACTAGACGTTTTCTGGAATACCCGAGTCTAATCCCCGCCTTCAGTCTCTGCAGATACAAAACAGAAGACTGAATCATCTGGGTGAAGTCTTAGGGGGAAAATATAAAGTCATTCAGAAAGCATAGCACTCAATTTTTAATCTATTTTTTGCTAAATATTTAATAGAGTGGAAGCTCCACCCCTTCCAGCATGTATTTTCTCCATCACACGACGAGGAAGCCTCTCTCTTGCTCTGTGTTCTGTCTCTGATGTCTTTTGCACTTTCCCCTGCATGGGCTCACAGTCTATGAATGAACCAAGCACAACGAGCCAAGGAAAGAGTTAGGTGGCGTCAGGAGGTTCAGAGAATCGTTTAGACTGTGGGACCATGACACAGTTCTGGACACTCCATACATCACCACCCCTAGTGCCGAAGCTCTTAAGAAAGAGATGGGCAGCATCTCCCACACACGTATGATCACAGGATCTCCTTCCCAAAGCACCTCCTGTGGCCTTTGTGCTGTGGACACAGGCCAGGAAATCTGAGCTGCGTGGCTGACGCTCAGGCCTTCTCAGCTCACAGCGTGAGCAGCCGGGGTCAGATGAAGCCCTCGGAGGGAGTGAACACATTCATAACATCACCCTTCTGCTCAGTTCCCCCTTGAGCAGAGTGGCTCATGCCTGGCTGTGGGGTGCAGGGAGACAGGGCAGCTGGAAGAAGCCTGGTGTGCTCGCCCGAGAGACGAGGAGACACGTTTCCGTAAGTGCTCCCAAGACTATTCTGCTGGTGTCAGAGCTGAGCAATGGTGTGGGGCCAACTGTGTGTTTATGGGTCAAAACCAGTTTTCCAGACGAGTGGCTTTCCTGCAAGTCATGTTTCAGGACCAGGTCCTTTTTGTCACCCAGGTCCCCTGGTCTGAGCTGCAGAAGGGTAGAAACAGGAGTTGTGTCCCTGGGGCTGTAGAAGTCAGTCTAGGAGTGTGGTCACCCTACCATATCCTGGCCCAGATGCAGCTGTGGGCTGCTCCCTCCTTCAGGAGAGCTGGGGCTCAGAAAGGAGCGTGTGCTCAGGAGAACAGGAGGGACAGTAAGCATCAGCCTGTCTGCTTCGGGGCAGGAGCCTCCGAGAGCCCTGGGAAGAGGCTCAGTGATGAGCATCGGTGTTTGGTTGGCTCACGGCAGTGAGAGGGGCCTGTGAGGCCAGACCGAGGACACCTGTGGAGGCCACGCCAGCAGGATCTCTGGAGAACCGGATATGTTGATATATGAGAGGAAGAGGGGGTCGAGCGTGGACAGCCCTGCATCCTCATCCTCTGGGGCCTGGTAGGGGCTTATTAAAGACCCACAGAAAGAATGGATGCCTTGGAGACAGTTCCTACAGAAACAGCCACCACAGGAACAGGGACAGGAAATAGCTCAACACAGCACGGGAGACACTTGACTGATACTCCCAAACTAGGCTCCCAGCTCCTTCTGCCACAGAGCTGTCCCCATCTACAGAAATTACTATAAACTCAAAAGAGTAGTTCAGTTCAGTTGCTCAGTTGTGTCCAATTCTTTGCAACCCCATGAACTGCAGCACGCCAGGCCTCCCTGTCTATCACCAACTCCCAAAGTTCACCCAAACTCATGTCCGTTGAATCGGTGATGCCATGCAACCATCTCATCCTCTCTCGTCCCCTTCTCCTGCCTTCAATCTTTCCCAGCATCAGGGTCTTTTCAAATGAGTCAGTTCTTCACATCAGGTGGCCAATGTATTGGAGTTTCAACTTCAAAATGAGTCTTATTAGTAGAACTATGAGCTCTGTGATCAGCTGGGAGAGTGTTTCTGGGTTCGGGAGAGGCTATTGCTGTCACATCATAGGTGGCTCCCCTGGAATGGGCATTCAGACACAAACCCAGAAGCAGAATGCCTTTGAAGGAGTCGGCTTCACACAAAGCACCAGTTCAGCCTTCCATTTATTTGTTTCTCCACACGTGATCAGGACATTTATGCTAACACTGAACAAAGACGCCAGAGAAGGCAATGGCACCCCACTCCAGTACTTTTGCCTAGAAGATCCCATGGACGGAGGAGCCTGGTAGGCTGCAGTCCATGGGGTCGATAGAGTTGGACATGACTAAGCGACTTCACTTTCACTTTTCACTTCCATGCATTGGAGAAGGAAATGGCAACCCACTCCAGTGTTCTTGCCTGGAGAATCCCAGGGACGGGGAAGCCTGGTGGGCTGCCGTCTATGGGGTCGCACAGAGTCGGACACGACTGAAGTGACTTAGCAGCAGCAGAACAAAGATGCGGTATCGCATCTGAGCCTTTGCTGTCCCCATAACAGTGTCCGTCACGCCTGTTAGCATGGATTCCGTGGGATGCCATTCTGTGTCCTCACAGTATGTTCTCCTGAGGCTGATAATTTAGACTCAGGCAACTGCCAAGCTCACTGGAATAAAAAAACCACATCCACACGAGTCTGCAAGTGTTCTCCACCCACCACTACCTCTTCCTCTTCTGCCCTATTCCCAGGTCACTCACGATTTCATATCCTGCTCTCCTCCAGGAGCCCTGTTTGTGGCTCAGGGTGTTGGCAGCAGAGATGACCCTGATGGATGGTGTCAGGGGCCCCCAGTGTGAATGGGCTTCCTATGAACCTGGAGAAGCCTTTCTGGGTGTCCTGTTGGCCGCACAGAGCAGTGATGCTGCCAAGCCCAAGGGACTGCCCACGTCCCAGCTGCATTTGGGAAACCCTGGTCTGAGGTCAGCACCCTCGAGGGAGCAGGACATCCTCAGGGGAGGGCAGGCCTTGGTCTGCTGTGGTTGAGACTTTGCAGCTTTGAGGGTGAAATCGAGGCTAAGGGCCTGCACAGCAGCAGCCAGCCCTGGAGGGCGGGCACCTTCCTGGGGCGAGACCTCAGCACCACTCTCAGCCTTGGGTCGAGGGCACCAGCCGGCACAGGCTCCTGCTGCTCCACCTCGTCTTCTGCCTCCTCTCCGCTGGGAGAGTCGGGACTAACGGGGGAGCCAGAGGCCCCTGGCAACCTGCAGAGCCTGCTACCTCCCAGCTACCCCCACCCCACCCTGTTCAATCCTCCCCTGTAGCCTCAGGCAAGGATTAGGTGTGTTGCTGCTTAGAAGGGGATTGGGCACCCAGGGAGACCGGGCTTATCCCCATGAGCATCTTCAGATACAGAGAACCCAAGCCTATCATGATTGGCTGGAGCTGGGAGGATAAAACAATACCAAATCACCATCAGAAGAGGAGCTATATGCTGACTCTAGCTTTGAGGCCTAGTTCTCAAGTTTCTAACATTGCTGGCTTTGCCTCAATGCAGAGTGAATGGAAAACCTCAATGTGACTGAAGTGAGCCCATGGCTCCCTCTGCTATCAGGAAATCCCTAATACATGCTTATTGGAGATGTTTCTGGGGTCTCTGCTCTGCCTCGTGACTGCGAGCCTCAACCCTGGATCGGGGCTGTCCTGGTTCCACGTCCAGGCCTCAGGCCACAGGCACCATCCTCAGGCTCAGTCTCCCTGGCTGTAAAACGGGGTCAGTAACAGGCAGGAGGCCTGGAGGAGGTCAGTGGTGCACAGAGGCATGTTTCAGGTGGTGCCCGGCACCCAGCAGTACTGGCTGGTGTCAGGCACTGTTGTTATTATTACAAATGGAAATTTAAAAACACGATTAGTCATCAGCGTGGAACCCTCCCTCTGCCACGTGTAAGACTCCAGGGCCGAGGCGGACTGTGCAGAGCACGGCTCCCACGCCAGCCCCTGCACCTGTCTTCGGGCGCCGCCCTCCCGCCCAGCGGGGTCTGGCCCAGGGCCTCCTGGCTGCAGCTGGAGGCGGGGCTGTGGCCGCCCGTGGCCCCTGGGGCCCCACACAGTCCAGCGGCAGCAGGTGACGGCTGAACCCCTGACCTGGGCTGGGCAAGTGGAAAGTTTCACTTCCATGAACTCATGAGCCCCCGAGTCCTTGCATGGCGGGGTGGGTGCAAGGGAGAAGGTGGCAGTGTTGGGGGCCCCTCTCCCTCTGCTACCCACAGTGCCCCCCAAGTCTGTTTTCATATGTGCGGCTTCACCATGGGTGTGGTTTACTTATGAGCAGGCCCTGCCGTTTAGAGAAAAACCATGGAGTCTGCAGACCAGAGAGCCGGACTCACCCCTGTGCGCGGTGGGACTGCGTGGAGGGCCGGGCTCAGGCCCCCGCTGCTCCGCAAAGCAGAACTGAACCCCAGGCAGCTGCCCCATGGAGCAGCCAGAGATGTCGGGTCATGACGTCCAGCACAGGCTATGGGGGCAGAGCTGATGGCGGCCGTGTGGGTCCCAGGACAGGGAGGGCCTGGGGGCACCGGCTTGGGGGAGCTCTAAAGCGTGGGGCTGTCAGGGGCCAAGGGGCCGTGGGGACAAGGGTGACTTGTTCAGGGACGGTGGTTCAGATCCCGGCCAGGAGGGTCACATGAGCCACGAAGGCAGGGGGCAGGGCATGAGGAGGGTCTGGCCTCTGCCAGCGCCTTGGGGCTCCCAAGCTCCCACGCACAGAACACAGAAACGCCTGTCCGGCTGGCATTGGGCAGCAACCCCGGGGATGCAGGAGCATCTGCGTGGGCAAGACGATCAAAAGCTCATTTCTCTGTTCCTTATATTCTATGACCTTGAAAGAAAAGGTAAAACATTCGCGACATTCTTGAATGCTGAGAATGAACGACTCTTCCAAAACTACCTTCTCAAACTTTAATGAAAACTTTAGTGTGTTCTTGCAGATATCACTCTTTTACATCAGGCTTTGTAAATAAATTGGCTACAGTGATCTGTTGACTCAGAATTTGTACTGAATCATTCTGATAATCACCATTGGTTAACAAACAACAGTCCTTGTTCTCCTGAGCAGACAAGTTATCACATCTTCTAATTGACTGAATGTCCCGTCTTGCCATTAAACAAAATCGGAAAAATTGATCTCATTAAAATAGATTTCAAATGTGCGATCATTTATGAACTTACTTTTTTTCTCTCATTGACAGAGGTAGTTGAAATTTGAAAGTGCAAATGGATTTCTATAATTCAGTGGATCTTTAAAGTTCAAGGATTTCAAAATAATGAAACTCTTCCCCACGAATATGCAGATGTTTCTCTATTAAATTTGTTCTTTTGGCTTCAGATTGTAACACCAACTACACCTGAGTGCAAAGTCATCCTTAACATTACTTCTCCAAAGCTGGACTTCTGCTCCACATTTGTGAACTTTTTCACTGAATGTTAATACGTTTCATTATATGTACTTTGAACCTCACATATGTCAGTTAAGTGAAACAATTTTTGTAAGTCAATACTATCATAAACAAATCTGCAAACAATCTCATACAAAATGTTTGGTTTTTTTTTTTCTTAATTCGTTCTTTTCCTTTAAAACATTTGGTTAAACTTCGTTAAGCAGCCAGGCATCTTGAAATTCCAGAGTGGTCTTCAGACTTTGTTTCTTCTCATAAAGATAAAACTAGATGGACCAGTTTGGCTTGGATTTTACTAATTCACCATTTAGATAGCACTTGCAGTGTGGGAATTAAAGCAACAGGAATATTTTTTTAATATACAGAGCTTCTTTCTGTGATTAAAACTGTGCACTCCTTGAACCTCAGGTTTCCAGAGTGAACTCTTGGTTCTCAACCTCCCGTCTCCTCTGACTGCACCCTCAGGACTCATGGTCAGACAGATGCAGGTGGGGTTTCCATCGACCTCATGTGTTTCAAACACTGCTTTTGATACCCATCCAGATACTTGTTACGGTACTGCCTTCAGGACAAATTATGTTCTTCCAAGAATTTCTCTTCAGGGATTCTACTGGGGCTATCAACAGTTACTCATGTCTACACACACAATCATCCATCTGCAACAGGAGCTTTTTGACTTGACAGTCATCTGGATCAGTCTTGTCTCCGTGTTGTCAGATGTGAGCCTCCCGAGAGCACGAAGGAGGCATCTCTTCCATCCCCTTTGCCTCGCTGCGCCCGAACACGGTGACTGCTGCTGTGGCTGCTCAGTGGATGAGCCCGTCTCTAGCTCCTTAGATTCAGTTCGATAGTCTTTTAACTAATCTCTTAAAATAGATTTGTTTACTGAGACGTGGATGGAGAGGAGGTGAGGCCCAGCACACAGGTGTCGGAGGGGCTTCCGAGGTCTCTAGCTAGTGTGAATGGATGGGTGATGAGGCCACTGACAGAACAGAATCCTGACAGAAGCCAGCTGGAGATGACAGAGAACGAGTCCAGCTTATGATGTGAGTCTGAGTTGCTTCTGGGGTTGACAGAGGGGAATATCCAGCAAGCATTAAGGAAATGAAAATAAAAAGATCACAGGATATACGTGATCTTTGAACACATCAGTTGGACATTGCACAAATATGTTATATGTACTTCAATTATATATATATATATATATATATATGTAATGTGCTGCACATTTGTTAAAACAGCAAGACAGATTTTATCTGAGCTACTGCAATAGGGGAGAGAAACCTCAGTATGGAACTGGGCAGCGTGGAAGCAAAAAGCCTTTGGGCCACACTGAGTCCTGTGCCCTGCAGCGCCTGCAGGACTGTGGTTCTGAAGGGCCCGTGTAAGCAACACACTCCTAGGGCCCAGCCCTGCCGCCTCTCACCCGAATGTCGTCCAGTTAACACTTCAGCATCAAAGGCTGAAGACATTAGAAAGAACAAGATGCAGATGGAGGAGGGGAGTTTTCATGCACACACAGGAGAGTGGGGGCTTGGAGGATGTGGACAGAAAGGTGGACCCTCCAACCTAGAACAGCGTTCCTGGGATGGAGGAGAAGGAGGTGCACACTCATGTCCATCCAGGACAGTATTGTAAATGAACTGAGGGGCAGGAGATGTCGCAGGAAGGCCTGTGTGTGCCCAACAGCTGCCGTGATACTGGAGCAGCAGAGAGTGAGGCAGACAATGGCAGCGCCAGAGTTAAGAGTGCTTCTCTTCCAGAATGCTCACTCATCACTATCTACTTTTCACACTTACACCTATTGGAATCAGAGCTCTGGCTTTTGAACGGTGGGCTGTACGAAGAAAACCTCTAGAACAGTCATGGCTGTTGCTCTGCAGGAATGAGCGCAGCCACCCCCAGTGAGCAGCTCTGATGCCACCAGTCCCCTGAGATGGAGGCGGGGGTCCTCAGGCTGCCGTCCCTCCAGGGCCGAGCGCCTCCCTGCACTGTGTGACCCGGGTCCCAGAGCAGCGCCCGGAGCCACGGTGCGGGAGGAGAGCTGCTGAGTAAGGGAGCGGGCGACACAGCAGGGAGTTAGACCCAGTTTACTGCTGATATTGCTGTTCTGTCACATCCACTACCCAGCCTTTACTGGAAATAGGCACACACATCTGCGTCTGTCTTTTAAGAAACACTTTATTGAAACAACACTGCATACAGTGGCGTGTTCCGTTCTGACAAATGCGTTCACTTAAGAAGCCCACGTGGGTGACAGAAGGCGTGTCTGCCACCCCAGAAGGGCCTCTGTCCCTCCCAGACGGCCTGGATGCCATCGATTCCTCCTGTCACAGGCTTGGTTGAATTCTTCTGGAACTTCCTGTAAATTTCTCTTACACGGTGTACTCTTTTCTCTCTGGCTTCTTCCCCTCGGGATAATAATAGTTGAGATCCATCAATGTCACTGCGTGTGGCAGAAGTGAGCGCCTCTATCAGTGAGAAGTGTGCCCTCTGTACACAGCCAGAGGGCCTCCACTATCCTGGGGATGGACTCAGGGCTCACTCTAGTTGTGATTCTGTGACAAAGCTTCTGTGAACATCCCCACGCAAGGCATTCTGTGGACATGTGCCTTCTCTCTCTCAGATGAATATCTGGAACTGGAATTTTTGAGACACAGGGAAAATATGTGTTCAACTTTTTAAAAAGTGCCAAACATTTCCATAAACCATTCCATTTACACTCTATTGGCCTGTTTGAAAGTTATGGCCAAATCCTGACAACACTTGTATTGTCAGTCTTTTTAAGTTACTGGCATTCTAGTGAGTGTTAGATGCATCTTGCTGTGGTTTTAATTGCCTTTCCCTGATGACTGAGGTGTTGAGCAATTCTCCTTTTCACACTGCCCTTCGTATATCTTCTTGAGGTGACTGTTCAATTACTCTGCCCATTTTTGGCTGTTTATATCTTACAATAAATTATATTAGTTCTTTATGGACATGAATTTGAGCAAACTCCAGGAGATAGTGGATACAGAGGAGCCTGGCATGCTGCAGTCCATGGGGTTCCAGAGTCAGCCATGACTTAGCCACTGAACACCACAGTAATTCTTTATGTTATGCAGACACTAGCTTTTAGTATGATGTGTGTACTGTAAACATTCTTTCCCATTCTGTGACTTGCTTATTGATTTTCCTAATACTGTCTTTTGAAGATAAAAGTTTTTCTCCATTCAGAAAGAAAAATGGTTAACTTATCTCACCCCCAAATTTTCAAAGTATGGTTTCCTTTAAAACAGCTGGAGCATACTGCATTCCACATCTTTGAAACAAACATGGTACTTTGCTTGTTTTGGAGTAGAGAGTAAATCAGTGTAGTTTCACTTAGGAAGGTTTTCATTTTCATATTTTCTCACCTATCTGAGATGTGTTTCAGCCACCCAGGGCTTATTTATTATAGATGGAATGTTACTTGACATGCCTGGGGACTTGTCACGTGTGGCTCTCCAGATCCAAAAGCAAAGTTTCGGTTCTTTAGTGAAAAGTTGATCATTTTTGTGGTGCCTAGTATATCTCTGTAATCTACAAAAACAGGGTCCTCCCTGGAGAAGACGAGGCTGCTGGACATTTGAAGACCATCCCGCAAAGAAAGGCTGTGGCAGGAGGGCAGGAGGACATCAGACAGGCGGCAGCAGCAGCTTGAGAGTCGGGGTCAAGCCTGAGACACTCCCAGGAAGACACGGGGACGCAGCCCGTGCACGCAGACCAGGGGCTGAGCGCTACCGGCAAAACCGCGTCAGAGGAAGGCGACGCTGAGCCCACAGGAGACCAAGCTCCAAGTGTGGAAAACGTCTTTACTGAGTCTTGCATTTCAGAGAGAAAGCTGTACGACCTGCACACTCATCCTGTTATGTTTTTGTAATTTTCCTTTTCTTCCTGCCAATAGTTTGTTTTGTTATCCAGATGGGTAACTACAAATTTAGTACACAGTGATTCAACTTGGAGCTTCTCTGTATAAACAGTTGCTACTGAAATTCAAATGACATGTGACAGGCGTTAATGACCTCGGGGTCGTAGCCAGTGATGTGCCCACGGTGGCTCGAGCCTGCAGGCACCCAGGTCGCTGGGCGGACACCCCTGACCACCGTGCTCCCTGAGAAAGGGAGCAGACATAGAGAAGAGGTGGTCACTCGGACGATAAGAGCACCAATCTAGCAAATACTGGTAATTTAATATGGTTTGGTCTAATAGTACCAGTACCAAGATTGCTACCAGATATCTGGAGGGCTATCCTTTCAAACGTTGAGTTGTCCACGCCTCACTTGAACCCCTCCTTCCAACTGAGGCATCTGTAGGTGTCAGCACGTCCCACAGATGTCATCCTTTCCACTGTTTATCCGTCAACCATTTGCAAAACACTAATAATAGAACCTTTATTATGAAAACACCCAGGCACCTTCCTCCCAAAGTCTAAAATCCGAAGTCACTTCTACTAATGAAAAGGAATGCACTCCCACATCTGAAAAGAATGTCTTTAAACAGAATGTCAAAAATGAGCAGAAATTGTTTATTCCAGAATTTGTTTAGACCAGCCCCCTCTGCGGCAAGGCTTGGGTGGACCACAATCACATTCTTGCTTTGTTGTTTAGAAAGATACGGTATGCCAAAAGTTGTGCAAACCCATGACATATGCCACATAACATGAGTCATTTTATCTTTCAAATACCGAAGAGGAACCTTAATAGCTGTTGTGTGCCAGTTCCAGCCTGTCAATAACCGGCACTGTGACTGGACCAGCCCTTGTGGTTCTCATTATGATTGCAAGACGCTCCTCAGCACTGCTATTGGGAAACTCAAAAACTAGAGGTTCATTACTTATAGAACCTGGAATTGCATGGCACAGCTGGTGCCACACTGCAAGGTCAGGGCACAGAGAGACAGACAGAAGGAGGGAGGGAGAGACGGGTCCTGTGAGGACAAGCCTGCGGTCCTACCTTTCCTGGGGCTCCACTTGGGGCCCTAGGGTTTTCCTGGGCTCCCTCTTTACTGGGGGATTTAAAACATAAGAGCAGGAATTTAAAATGCAGGAAGAGAGAATAAATCAAGTGGTCCAATGACCAGTCACTGAAATCAAACAAGATCTTCCAAATAATGGCACCTCCATGGGGGAGGTAGGCTGGCCCTTTTCCCAGGAAGCCTTCCTTGAATCTGATGCCTGTTTTGAGGTGAGAGTCTTGGCAATCAAAGCTGAAGTCAGGCACTTGCATTACAAAAAAGAACAATCCCACCTGTTAGGCTCAACCCACCCTGTGATACCAAGTCATCAGAATCAACTGTGAGGAGGTGAGGATGAGACCACCCAGGTAGCTTATGCATGAAGTCAGGGGGAGGGGGCACTGCAACTCAGACAGCAGGGATCTGAACAGGACTCTAGTCACAACCCTGTCATAACTACACAGACAGGAGTCTGAAATTCGATCTGTAACAGCTGTGCCAAACTTGAAGGGTCCTGCAATAAAACCAAGTCAGTGACCTTGGGGTCCCAAGGAATCTAGTCAAAGATTTGGTGACACTGTAGAACACTTTACTGTCTGGCCGCTTGGTGTAAGTAGGTTTGAACCTGTTCTGAGTTGGTGGGTTGTCTTACCCTCCTAGTCCTGAGAGTAGGTCAGTTCAATCAGAGGCTGTGTCTCTGCAGGAAGTGGCGATGTAGGTGGATTCCTCACATTGGGCCTATGTGCTGCACATATTTGCACAAGGTTTTTGTTAATAAGAAATCAATTTTGAGTAAACTCCGGGAGTTGGTAATGGACAGGGAGACCCGGCGTGCTGCAGTGCACAGGGTCGCAAAGAGTCAGACACGACTGAGCGACTGAACCGAACTGAACTGAATACAAAGTGCTTCCGTGGAAACAAAGGAAAAACAAGGCTTAGTGACCGGGACAGACAATAGTCCCATTTGTGGAGTGCTAAGGCCGCCAGTCAAGATTTCAGGATGTTGGGTTTGAAGCATCTTCAGATGGAGTGAGGCCTGCAGGGGCAATCTGAGAGCTTCTCTGTTTGCAGCTTGAATGTCTCTGGGATCCTTCTGAGTGACCACACAGCGACAGGCACGGAGCTGCTATGGCAACACGAGCTGCTGTGATTTCTCTAAGTTTATATCAAATTACCCAACTTTAGCTTACATGGCTTCAAGAAAAGGGCATTTTAGTTCTTAATGATTCCAATTTGGAGGGTGGGAGACAAATTGGGAACATAGTTTGGAGAGCTGAGGCCTGAGATTAGAGGAAAAAGGGAAAACTTAGGTTCTAGTCCAGTTTACAGGTCCAAACCCAAACCCTCAAACACAGTTAACAGAACTAGAATCTGATGCCCACAACCGCACAGCAAACCTTCTACAGAAGCGTTTTCCTGCTACGATTATCCCCACTTCTACTGAAGAAAACATGGTAAGACTAATTCGTTTACAAATTAAATGTAGCCCCATTTCCACTGAAGAAAACACAGTAAGACTAATTCGTTTACAAGTTAAATGTAGCTTCAACACATTGGCTTGATTATGTATATAAGTACAGGAAGTACTCCAACTGACCGTCTTGTTTCTTTAACGTCTGCTTTGCAGACTCTTCTCACAAGGAATCTCAGATTGAACTTAAAGCCTCTGGAGGCTAGGAACCAAGCCAAGAATTTACCTTTAGACTTTGTCTGTGATACTTACAGATTTGGGTTAATTCCTCTCTTCTCAAGGTCCCCAAAATATCCTGAACTTCCTGTACCTGCCCAGAAGTGACCTCCCTTACCTGATAAGGCTGCCAGGGACCCAGTGAACAAACTATCAGGCTGGTTTTGCAAACTGTCTGATCACATCTGAGTCTGCACACATTCTCGATACTTTCTAGTCAAAGTTTTGGTAATGAAACAATGTTTCCAATTGTGTCCTGTTATAAGAAGAATGGGTTTCCCAGGTAGCACTCATGGTAAAGAACCCACCTGCCAATGCAGGAGACATAAGAGATTGAGGGTTCGATCCCTGGGGCAGGAAGATCCCCTGGAAGAGGAAACGGCAACCCACCCCAGCATCTTTGCCCGGAGAATCCCAAGGACAGTGGCACCTGGGAGCCCGGTCCCTGGAGTCAGGGGGCCGGGCATGACCGAAGCGACTTGCGCACAAAGAGAAGAGATTCTTGCTCAACGTAACTGAACTGCCATAAAAATAACAATACTCACTGAGTTTTCTAATTCTAGAGGGATCAGGTAGGGAGAAAAAAAGATAAATGTTTCATCTTTGTTCACAAAGTTATACTTTACCAAATCGTTTGTTATAAGTCATAGTTTAAGAGAGGAGATTTCTTCAAATCTGGAAAAATCAGAAGATTAAAGAATCAAAAATTTTCAAACAAAAGTCACAAAATCATAATTGTCCTCATTAGTTCATTCACTCCTATAGTTCCTGACATTGTCACACTTCCTTCCGTGTGACATGGCCATTATGATCCCAGCAGTAGCTTTTCCAAATTTACTCTGTCCTACATTTTCCCTTGATAAATCTCCGTGTCAGTGTTTTTCTTTAAGATATTATTTAGCTATCATTGACATTAAATAATTTAAAGTGTATTTTTCTAAAAGTCACATTTGATATAACTGCAATCAGGACTTTTGGAAAATTTTATATAAAATGAAAGCAATATATAACAGAAACTAACATTTAGTATAAAAAGTCATACACAAAACTGTTAAAACAATAGAATCTGGCGCACTGTTGGTGGGAATGCAAAATGGTACAGATGCTTTGAGGGTCCTCAAAAAATTAAACAAGAATTACCACATGATCCAGCAACTCCACTTCCAGGTGTTTATCCAAAAGAATTGGAAGCAATGTCTTAAACAGCCACTTGGAAGCCGGCATTCACAGCAGGGTGGCTCACAGCAGCTGAAGTGTGGAAGCAACCCCCATGTCCATCGATGGATGGACAAACAAGAAGAATGTGGCCCATCCATGCAACGGAATAGTAGCATTCAGCCCTAAACGGACGAAAGTCCTGGCACCTGCTACAGCACGGTGGGCCTCGAGCTCATCATGCTCAGTAGAACAAGCCAGTTACAGAGAGACGAATGCTGCCTGTTCTACTTACACAAGGTGCCTGGAGGAGTCACGGCATGGTCGTGTGACAGGAATTGGACTGGTGGGTGGCAGAGCTGGGGGACGGCAGGAGTCAGAATTTAATGGAGACAGGAGGTCAGTTTTGCAAGAGGAGAAGCTCGAGTGGGTGCTGGCGGCAGTTCACACGGCAAACCGTACACTTGAAGATGAAGACAGCGACTCCTGCTCAATGGGTGTCTTATCAGAATTAAGGGTAATATAAAAAGTTAAAAATGAAAATGATGTAGCTGAAATTAAGAATATTAAATAAGATTCCATGAGCTCGCTTGCCCATAGACTGCTTCACTTACTTATTTTAAGTTAGTTTTAAGGTAATTTTAACAAAGAAGAACAATATAGTTACTATAAATGGATTAAAGTATCTGAATAAGTCTGAATGTTTGAAAAATTAAAATTACTTATTCTAAAATTTTGCTCCTTGGAAACTGCAAGAAGAAACGTGTGTATTTCTGGTCAATGAAACTGCAGTAGGGAGCCCAGGAAATCAGCCCCGGGTGTTTCTGAGGAGCAGGGGGAGTCAATCTCCGGGGAGCAGTGGGGGTGGGGGTGGGTGGGGGGCTTGCAGGTTCCTGGTGGAATGGGGAACACTAGAGTTTCCTGGGGCATTTCCCCATGGACGGTCTCCAGTGTTGTTGGGTCCTTGTATCTGGAAGAGTTCTAGAAGCATCCTGACTCTTCTGGGGCTCAAGAAAGGCTTGGTTCTGGGGTCTCTGGAGGCAGGTGCATCTCTGAGGAATCGTGTGACGGTGACTGGACGCTGTCCCCTCTGGACAGTCCTCCGGTGGTGGGGGGAGCCCAGAAGCCAAGCTGTGTGTGAGGGTGGAGGCCCCAGCAGAGGCTGGCTCACCCAGCAAAGCTGGGGCGCATCCACCAGAAGGCCAGGGCTCAGGACCAGCAGGGTTGTATTCCCACCGACCCAGGGAAGTCTCCCTCTCCCCCTCCGCATCTGACTCTCAGTCCCTTTGTCCCTGTCTCTCTCTCACCCTCCTCTCTCTGCAAAGACTAAATTATGAAAGAAATAAGAGATTATTTTTTATAATCTTTTATTAAAATAGAAGAACATTCTATTTTAACTTGACCAAATTCTGTGCAGAAGTGCTGGACACCATTTCCATTTTTCCAGGGCAGGGAATCCCCAGCAAGGAGTGGGCAGGCCGCGACTGTGAGGGTGGCTCAGACGAGCGGGTGGTGTAGACACCACTGGCATCTCTCAGGACGAGGACCCAGACTCAGGCCATGTTCTGGCCCAGGCGGTGCCCAGCCCGTGGGTCAGCATCACTCGGCCTGAAACAGCTGAAGCTTGCCATCCAAGGTGGCTGTGATGAGCTGTGATGGAAATAAAACATGTGTGGCTCCCATCCCCTTTTATTACATGAGAAATCTGTGATTTCTCCTGAGAATCAGCTGATTCTCAGGAGAATCAGCTCATGGGGGACGTTTTCCTTACTGACGTTTTATAGACCACAGAGCAAAAGCGTCTATGTGTACAGCACGCTCTGTGCTTACGCTTGATTAACCCAAACTGCATTCCGGGGCCATTCTAACATTTGTGAGAGCTGTGGTCAGTCAGTCTGTCTACACTACCCAGAGGGGACAGGGCGTCCGGCTCAATGTCCCATGGCCCCAACCAACCACAGAGCTCAGGGACCAGAGGCATCTAGTGGGGGGCCTGAGGTCACTGGGACGAGGCGGCCCGTGGAGGGGACCAGGACACCATGGGCCTGTGCCCCAGCCCTCACCCACTCCTGCCTGGCAGGGGCGGGAGGCGGGGTCAGGACCCAGAACCGGGTGCCTGGCTGCCCCCCGGAACTCTGCTCCTCCCTGGGGCTGTGTTTCCAGGGGTAAATTCAGCAGAGGCCAGCCAGCCTTCAGCCCCATGCCTGTGGGCTCCAGCTGCCCATAGCCTGGGGTGGGGGTGGGGGGTAACAACACAGCCGGAGGCTCAAGTCCAAGGTCAGGGTGCTGCTCCAGCTCTGCTGAGGCCACTTCCCGTCTGGCCGCCGGGGCGCTCAGCATGTGCTCACTGCCCTTCCGCCCCTCGTGTGCCTGGGGGCTCCCTTCCTCCTACGAGGCCACCCCACGGGGGCGGACCCCACCCCGGGGCTCTTTCCAAATTCAGCCACAGCAGGGGCAGGACTTCACCACATGAACTTGGCGGGGCAGGGGCAGGGGAAGAGCAGGGCACAGGGGTGCCCCCCCCATGCCTGCTTTCCGCTTTCCTTCTCCATCTCCCGACTCTGCGTCCACCCAGCCTGAGCTCATACGGAAACGACTGCTGTGCTCTGACCGTACCCCAGCCCGTGCCCACATGGTCAGAACTGAGAGGAACTTGGACCAGACCATGCGGGGCCCTGAGCTTCACCAAGAGCACCACCGGGCGCTGGAGCCCCCGTCTCACCGGGACAGCAGTGTGCCCTTTACCAGGCGATTCCAGCAACAGGTGAATGTGGGGGCCAAGCACACGAGCCGGGGTCCCTGCGGAGCCTGAGCAGGGTCCCTGCCAGGAACCACTGCCAGCTGAGAACCTATCCCTGCTCCACGTGGTGCCGTGAGTCCAGGCCATGAGGCTGCGCCGAGCTCACGGCCCCCTCCTGAACTCACGGCCCCCCTCCAGAGCTCATGGCCCCCTCCCAAGGTCACGGCCCCCCTCCAGAGCTCACGGCCCCCTCCCAAGGTCACGGCCCCCCTCCCGAGGCCCTGGCTGGCTTCCATGTTCTCATCACATCAGCACAGGCTCATCTCAGACTCCAGCTGTCTCTTTCCCCCAAAGAAAGTGGATTTTGTGATTTTAAGCAATACAGTGTGGGTGGGGTGGGGGCCTTCCCTGGTGGTCCGGGGGCTAAGCCTGCACTCTCAATAGGAGGCCCTGGGTTCGGTCCCTGTTCAGGGAACTGGATCCCACATGCTGCAACCAAAGATCTCCAGAGTTACAACCAAGACCAGCACAGCCTAAATACACAGATCTTCCAAAATGACACGGGGTGGGACTGCTTTCATCAACCTGACTAGAGAAGAAACAAGTGAAGTGGTCTCCGTGGAAAGGCTGGGTGCTGGCAGCCAGCACAGGAGTCCCCACCCATGACAAGGTCCTGTGGGAGAGTTCTGGTGGGCAAGGCGAGCCAGAACTCGAGGGGTGCCCCTCTGGGTCTGCCTGAGCATCTACCCCTAAACCGGAGTCTGTCTGTTTTACTGCTTCATGACTTTCACCAACTCCTCTGACAGTCACGGGGGGCTATCCCCAACCACCTTTTCTCTGAAGGAAATCAACTTAGAGCTCTAGCTAATTAGCCTCCTAGGCATAATAGGAGTGTTCCAATCCAAACCCCTCAGATGGCTCTCTAACTTGCCTGACAGGTTTACCCGGACTCCTACAGCTACACATATGATTGTTTACAGTCTCCCAACTGCGAGAGGCATGGGAAGCTTAAGATATTCAAATAGTATAGAGCCTCTCGGAGAGTTAGAAATTGTCAGAATAGAACTAGTAGAAGATTTCACTGTTGAGCCAATGCTTGCTGCCAAGTTTCCACATCCCCTGGTTGTATCCTTGGAAGTGTATTAATTAATATAGTTGGTATGTAGAAAAAATAAGTAGTGGCCTTGGTGTTAACAACTTTAGACCCTTAAGGTAATAAATTCTTTCCTTTGTTGTATAAACCCACTGCACCTTTGCCCTATAGGAATGCAACTTTATCTAACACCTTCGGAGGATGGCGCCAAACTTTAAAATAATTACTCTTAGAGAAAATAAGTCTTATGGTTGACAAACCTTTGTCAGAGTCATAAAACGTTAACAGGCCTTCTGGCCAGAAGATGATGTATATCACCTAAACCATACATATATGATAAGTTTGCAGAAAAGAAAGCCTGATTTTGATAAGGAACAAAGACTGCTGACTTTGCATGATTTCACACCCCCTGTTATCCTCTATGTGCAACTTAGGGTATATAAGCCCCTGTTGAAAACAAAGCTACGGGCCTCGTTCACCGAAGCTTGGTCTCCCCATGTCTTTCTTTCTCTCACCTTCTGGCTGAATTCCCATCTGGAGCCTGGAGGCTCGCCAAGCCTACTAATTTTGCCTGGGCTTCTAAGCCCAGGCCTACTAATTTTGCCTGCCTCCTCCTGACCGGGGAGGCCTTAGTGTCTCCTCTCCTTCAGGAGAGCAGGAGGACGCCTGCAGCCTACGTGGGTGGCGCAAACTCCTTGTCTTGGAGTTCTATTGGTTTTCCACGTAAACCAAGTTATGCAGCCTCTTTTCTCCACTGAATTTTCTCACTGAGCTATCCCTATCTAACCACTCTTTATATCTCTAATTAACACTTAAGCTATTGTCTCCTGATTGCCGACGCCGTCTCCCCCTGGATCCACTGGGGCTGGGCCCCGGCAGCTGGGGAAGCCCTATCGGTCCATGGCTTGAATATTTTGTCAGTGGAAGCAGATTTCCATGACAGGGGCCAGAGAAACCTGAACAGGTGGGCGCTTCTGAACCTGCTGGGTGGGTGTTCCCTTTGCCAAGTGTCTTGACAGAGTTCTAACGCTAGCAACCTCTGCCTCCTGCAGCCGACGGTCACTCCCCCATGCATCGTGGGTAGGCCTCAGCTCAGGCGTTTCCAGGTGCCCTGCAGTGGCCTTGAATCTGCACTGAAATTCTGTATTTAATACATTGCTGTGTCTAAGGCCACCTGGGTTTCACAATGTAACTTCAAATCCAAGGAAGGTGTACTTGTCCTGCTGTGACACCCATCTGTCTGTCAAGTGACATAAAATCTGGATCAGCCCTAGAGCCTTCTCTGCGTTCACACCCTGCAGAACCGCTGTGCTGGGCCAGTCCCGACCATGCCCCCAGCACCCAGGCCACGGGGCCTCGGCCCCAGCCTCACCCTCCTTCCCGTCCTTCTTCCTGAGTCAGCATGTTGCGTCCTTCAGTATTACGGTCAAGAGTTTGAACAACTCCACCAGCCGTCTCAAGGTCAAGTTGACTTTGATCTTGGCTGCAGTGTTCCTTGTGTTTACAGCCGTATTAACAATGTCCAGTGTGGTGGGGCAGACGGGCCTTCAGAGTTCCCACAGTCACCTGGGGTGCCGAAATTACACAAAAACCCTGACACCCGGCCCTGGAACCAGAGGTGCTTTGGAGATGGTGCTGTGACCCAGCCCCAGGGGTCCCGAGCGACTGGAGCCGAGAATCAAACGGAGGCCCACCAGCAGGGTCTTGACCCCCTCCTGACAAATGCCCCATCTTAGCCAGCTCAGGACTTAAAGCACTGAACACTGAACAGTGTATGAACTACCAAAATTGAATTCTCATGGTCTGGAGGCTGGCAGACCAAGGCCTGGTGACTGTAGTAACCTGAACTGATGCTGACGGTCAGATCTGGGCCTGAGGATGTGAACTGTTCTAGAGGGACAACTTAGCTCTTACTTCAAATAAAAATCTAAAAGAAAAACTTCACATTGGGGCAGAATTACTCTCATTCACAAGTCCCAAAATAAATTCATATTCATGAGCATGTGTCAAGTTTATTTTAAAATTTCTCTTGAATTGGATTATATCAGAGACAATGGGATACCACACATATCTGGGATGAAAACAAAACAAAACAAAACTCAGCCTGCAAAACATAGCTACAAATCTCATACCAACAACAACTTAGAACATTAACAATCCTTTCTTAGAACTGATCTTGAAACCATATAAACAATTTTCAGATAGCAGTACCACTGCTATTTCCAGACTCTTGAACCATTAAGAAAAGGGATAAGCAACAAAATCCAGTGGATAAATGTATGAGATCATAATCACCTGAATGTTGTTCAAATTTGGCAGGAATTAACCTCTGAGTGTCTTTTTCCAGTAGCCATGGTGAGAGATGGACCATAAAGAAGGCTGAGCACTGAAAAATTGATGCTTTCAAACTGTGGTGCTGGAGAGGACTCTTGAGAGTCCCTTGGACTGCAATATCAAACAAGTCCATCCTAAAGGAAATCAACCCTGAATATTCATTGGAAGGACTGATGCTGAAGTTGAAACTCCAATACTTTGGCCACCTGATGAGAAGAACTGACTCATCTGAGAAGACCCCGATGCTGGGAAAGAATGAAGGCAGGAGGAGAAGGGGAGGACAGAGGATGAGACGGTTGGATCGCATCACCAACTCAATGGACGTGAGTTTGAGCAAACTCTGGGAGATAGTGAAGGACAGGGAGGCATGGCCTGCTGCAGCCCATGGGGTTGCAGAGAGCTGGACACGACTGAGGACTGAACACCTCTGAATGTCAGGTCCTCCTTGCATGTGGAACATATGCTGAGCTGGACATGACTGAGGACTGCCCTGAATGTCACCTGCACTGGTCTGAGCTGGATGCAAGGACTGCCTGAATGTCAGGTCCTCCTTGCATGTGGAAAAATGCTGAGGTGGCATGACTGAGGTGGGTGTCAGGGCCTGCATGTGGAACATAGCAGAGCTGCAGGAGGACTGGTCCTTCTGGACTGAGCTCCAGAGGAAGAGGTGGCAGGGTGGGTGCAGGGCCTCATGGAAAGCAGAGCTGCAGGAGGACAGCGCCTGACTGAGCTCCAGAGGATGCGTTTTAAAAGACATGCGAACATGAGATGAGTCCCTTTGAAGCCTGGTGGCAAAGTGCAACCCAGAATCAGGGAAAAGAAACACTCCTGATTCATCTGCAAGGACTGTAAAGTGGCCGTGAGAACACAGAGGGGGACACGAATGACTCTCTTGGTTGCCAGGGACAGAAGCCCAAATTGGACTAGCTTAACAGAAAGGCATTCTACTACATGTTACGGGATGTTTGATTTTGCCTGAAGCCGGGGTATTGATTCCTCCAGTGTGTGTTGCAAACCTGAGGGCAGTTAGTGTGAAGGCTGTAACAAGTCTGAGGTTTTCCCACAATGCATAAATATATATAGTCAAGCAGGCAAGAAAATAAGGGCAAAAATGAAAAAAAGACAGATAGTCAGGGTCGTAAGTTCATGAGGCACACTCTGTCAGCCTCAGGAAATTGCTGATTTCTGTTTTTAAAAGGTGAGGGACTTGGGCTTTAACAGTCATGTGGACGCAGAAGGCAAGGGCTTGGGGTCTCGGGAAGGGAGCTGGGACTGAGGACACTGTGTTTAAAGCTGAGTGAAATGTGGACCAGAAAGACCACCCGTATGCCCATGAAGACAAGCCTATCTCAGCTTGAGGTAAGGAAATCACCTCACAAATCCATAACCACAGGACTGCTCTTGCAGTTTTAGCTTATGCTACCTGACACAGGATGTCCAAGCGAAGATGCTTACAAAAAAAAAAAAATGTGGTCTTGGCTGGAAGACCCAGAGCACTCCTCAGGGCAAACCAAGACCCTCTTGAACCATTCCTTTAACTAAAGTCATGCAAGACCCTCAAGGATAAACTCTGATCGTGGTCATCTTTGAAGATTTCCTGTCAAGTAGAATTGGTGGACACAATAACCATCAGAAATGGAATACAAAAACTTTAGACAATAGAGTCATATCATACACAGTCTTTAAGTCAATATGCTTAAAGTGACTGGAAACCTAGTAAGGGTATAAGGCACTGCAGTAAAGACTGTAAGGACTGAGAAGAACCAGAGTGAAAACGTCTTTCCCAAGCACAGGTCACAACGCCCTTCTCCTATAATTTACTGTACTTACTTACAGTTTGCCCTTTCAAATTTAAATAGTTAAGTCATTAGATGTATGCATGTTTAAATAGAAAGAGCTTAATTTTTCTCAAAATAGCCAGTTTTTCCTTAAACATTGTACCAAATAATCTATCTTTTCCCCACAGTTCTGTGGAGTCATATTTAATATAAGTTCCCAAATATCTGTGAAATTTCTTATATATTCCTCTGGCTGTATTTCAGTTATTGAGCCAATAACACATTGTTTTCATTTTTATGGTTTTGAAGTATTTCTCATTATCTAATAGGGAAAATATGAAGCTGACTTAGCCTTTTTTTCCCCAATATATGTGTTTTGGAATAAGCTCATTGAGTAGTACTGGAATTTTGATCGAGACTGCAATAAATTGATAAATTAGTGAAGAATTGGCAACCTTATAATCTTAGGCTGTAACTTAAATTATGGAAGGATATAAAATGCTATTTAGATCTTCTATGCAGTTTGTTAGCATTTCTAAATTTTTTCCATGATCATTTTTTTTTCTGATTAAGCTCATAGATATTTTCAAGTGTTATCTGCTATAAAAAGGAAATCTTATTTATAAGTTTTGTTAGTTATTATTGGTGTATTGACCAATGTTACTAGTTATTACATTTAATAACCATGAAAACTCATATTAGTTCTAACAGCTTAATGATTCTACTGTATTAGTTTTTCCAGTTAAGTGAATGAAATAATCTGCAAATACAAGACTTCTGTCTTTCTTTCAAGCCCTTTCACTCTCATTTGCCTTTCCTTGTTTTATAAGCCACCATCTCCAATATTATGTTAAAAGTTGTTGGAGTAGTTGCTCTTGCCATGTGCTTCATCATCAAGAGAATGCTTGCAAAATCTGTCCCTTATGTTTAGTATTTCCTCTGAGTTTTGCCAAATAACCTATACCATTCTTAAATTGCTAGAGTTCCTTTTAATCTTAAACAGCAGTGGATATAAATGTTCTTTCTGCATCTACTGAGACAATACAAAATAATTTCTCTTATTCAAGTAGTGAATTAAGACCGTAGACCTTCTAATATGGAACCAATCTTGCATTTGGAGATAAATCTTAATCAAGATGTATTTTTAAGTTCAGAGTGGGATTCAGTGAGTCATGTTTTATTAAGGATTCACATAGATTTATTCATAACTGAAATGGGTCCATAATCACTTTTTCTTTTATATTCAGCTGGGGATAAAATAATAAATATCATACTTTCATTGTGAAACAAGTGGAATTCTTATACATTCATAGCTGCAGGAAATGCCAAATTGCACAGTCATGTGGAAAATGGTTTGGCAGTTTCTTATAAAGGGTCACAATAAACTGTGGAAAATTCTGAAAGAGATGGGAATACCAGACCACCTGACCTGCCTCTTGAGAAACCTATATGCAGGTCAGGAAGCAACAGTTAGAACTGGACATGGAACAACAGACTGGTTCCAAATAGGAAAAGGAGGACGTCAAGGCTGTATATTGTCACCCTGCTTATTTAGGTTATATGCAGAGTACATCATGAGAAACGCTGGGCTAGAAAAAGCACAAGTTGGAATCAAGATTGCCGGGAGAAATATCAATAACCTCAGATATGCAGATGACACCACCCTTATGGCAGAAAGTGAAGAGGAACTCAAAAGCCTCTTGATGAAAGTGAAAGAGGAGAGTGAAAAAGTTGGCTTAAAGCTCAACATTCAGAAAAGTAAGATCATGGCATCTGGTCCCATCACTTCATGGGAAACAGATGGGGAAACAGTGGAAACAGTGTCAGACTTTATTTTTGGGGCTCCAAAATCAGTGCAGTTGGTGATTACAGCCATGAAATTAAAAGACGCTTACTCCTTGGAAGAAAAGTTATGACCAACCTAGATAGCATATTCAAATGCAGAATCATTACTTTGCCAACAAAGATCCGTCTAGTCAGGGCTATGGTTTTTCCTGTGGTCATGTATGGATATGAGAGTTGGACTGTGAAGAAAGCTGAGTGCCAAAGAATTGATGCTTTTGAACTGTGGTGTTGGAGAAGACTCTTGAGAGTCCCTTGGACTGCAAGGAGATCCAACTAGTCCATTCTAAAGATCAGCCCTGGGTGTTCTTTGGAAGGAATGATGCTAAAGCTGCAACTCCAGTACTTTGGCCGCCTCATGCGAAGAGTTGACTCACTGGAAAAGACTGATGCTGGCAGGGATTGGGGGCAGGAGGAAAAGGGGATGACAGAGGATGAGATGGCTGGATGGCATCACTGACTCGATAGGTGTGAGTTTGAGTGAACTCCGGGAGACGGTGATGGACAGGGAGGCCTGGCATGCTGCGGTTCATGGGGTCGCAAAGAATCGGACACGACTGAGCGACTGAACTGAACTGAAGAAAAATAAAAATATATGCTGGCCCAAAGAGCTGTTCATGAATGTTTCTGTAGCTATATTCATAATAGACTAAAACTCAGACAACCAGAATATCCACAACCGATGAATGCATATGCCAAGTGTAATAAGCATACAGTGGAGCCAACTACTGGCAGGTGTAACAATATGAAAAAGTCTCAAAAAGCATTAGGCTAAGTAGAAGAAGCCATACACTAAACACACATGGTACTATTCAACTGATTTGACTTCCTCAAGAGACACGTAGGGAAGTGTCTGCGTCTAGACGTAGTGTCTGTGTGTCTACACTGATTTCTGTGTCATCAGCGGCCAGGATGGGAAGGGGGCGCTGACTGCCAAGGGGCTCAGGAGACCTTGAGTGAGAGGAATGTCATTCAACACCGTGTGCTGGGATTTGGGGAGCGAGAGATCCTCTAGGTATTTTAATGCCTGAAACATTAAAAGAGACATATCACACCCTTATGTGCATACAGGGGAGCAAGCCTGCAAAATGGTAACTAACAACCAGCTGTGAAAAAAGCAGGGGTGTCATTCCAGCGGTAACTGAAGAGCACAGGAGAAACAGGCCAGGGCTCTAGTCTCCAAGGGCAGACGTGCGCTCACACTCGGCACACGTGTAACTGTGACTCTTTCTCACGGTGCAGCTGCTGAAGTGCTCAGTGTTTCTGCTCATTACTTTCCCCACGATCATGACCATCTCATAGCCTCCATGTGCCTCAATATCCCCCGAGGAGACAAGCTTTTCAATGGTTCCTTTTTGTCACTGTTCCCACAAACTCTGAGACTTGTTTCTTCATTCCCTGAGAACCGTCTTCCACGTTTGTGACAAGCAGGGCAAATCACGCTGCCCTGACTACATTTTATTGTGTAAACAGTTATGAAAATAGTTGCTTTTCCCTAGACTCACGTTTCTCTAGAAGCTTCACACTCTCCCTGTTCCCACACGAAGCACACGGCCCGTGGAGGTAGAAGGCGGCAGAGTCTGGGTCTGGGTGCAAGCTGAGTCTGGCAGTGGGGCATGACCCTGGCGCTGTGCCCTCCTAGTGAGGCCGCACAAGCTCGCCTGCCTCGGCATTCCTGTGCAGGCAACAGGGTCATGCGTGATAAGTCACTCAGCTGAGTCCAGCCCTGTGCAACCCTATGGACTGTAGCCTACTAGGCTCCTCTGTCCATGGGATGCTCCAGGTAGGAATTCTGGAGCAGACTGCCGTGCCCTGCTCCAGGGGATCATCCCGACCCAGGGATCAAACCCACATCTCTTAGGTCTCCTGCATTGGCAGGCGGGTTCTCTACCATGAGTGCCACCTGGGAAGCCCAACAGGGACAAGGTTATAGAATCCTGTCCATCCTGACTGTTCTATCCATCACTGGGGATGAGAACAGCTTCCACGTTGGAGATGCTGAGAACTAGGTATGGCAAATTCTCTTGCTTTAGAATGTAAGTATCACCTCCTCTGGGACAACCAGGACTGTCTCCTACACTTTGGTTCGAATGTGAGAGCTGCTGTGTATATACTGAGCTCCATGTGCAAACTGAAGGGAAGCATTTCAGAGAGAGGGGCACCAGCCTGCAAGCAGCAGGCGAGGCCTGGTCGGACGTTCATACTCAGTCCTCTGCTGACCCGTCAGAAGTCGGATGGGCCCTTCTGGCCTTCAGCTGCTGTGAGAGCTCTGATTACAGGGCCGACTTGCTTGCTGGGGGGCTGAACCCTGTGAGTGAGGTCCTCGGTTGAACCTGGTTGACCTCGGTTGACTGGAACTAGGAGAAAGTGATTAACGAGAATAACCAAACACAAGGCATAACCATCATGCCAATAAAATCCACGTTTCCAGCATTCTTTTTCCTGCATGGACCCAGCCTAAGACACCACCTCTTCGTGGTCTGCCTGTGTGGCTATCTGCAAACCATCCTTTCACTGGATGTCTTTCCCAAACATAAATAAATCCCCAAACTCAGAGCATCCTTGCAAAAAGAGAAAAAAGAAAAATCATCGCATTTATTCTGAGCAACGAACATGAGTAAATCTCCCCTTCAATCATGCTTCATAGGTTGGAGTTTTAAGGACAATTAATGAAAAACACCACAAAAGAAGCATGTTTAGTCTAATTTGCTTAAAACTCTTAGATATGAAAATGGAAAATGGAACCCTTTCACTTCCAGAGGCCCAAGGTCTGAGCTCTTCAGAAAACCCGGCTCCACCTCCCAGCTGGAAGTGATGGGCCCACAGGAACGCCGAAAGGGAGATCCACCTTCCACGCCCTGTGACGCGGGCAGGGGTGGGGGCGTGTGGCTCATTACCCACACCTGGTAGCACAGACGCCAGGGGAGAGGCCCCAGCTTGTCGCTGGCGTGAGGAGAGGAAGGCGTATCACACTTCAGTCGTGGGCCCTGGGTCCCAGCCCAACTGAAGCCCGGATGTGTCCGCGCCAGGATGAATCAGCTGCCAGGCCCTCCAGCATGGCCACTGTTTGTCTTGGGCTGAAGGGAGCCAGGAGGTGCTTGCTTATATGCTCTGGGAGACCTTGTGGTAGACGAGGGGGCAGGTCTGAAATCTCCACAAAAAATTTAGTGTTCAGCCCCATCCGTCAAAAGAAGAAATTTAAAAATGACAACAGAGTTTCAAATGTTCTCTGAAGCAGAATTTTAAAATTATAGTCAGTGATGTGCTGTCCAATTACTCCAAATCTGACAGCTTACAAGGAGAAAGGAGCAGTGCGCGGATGGTCCACTCACAGTCGATGAACGGCCTCTCCTAGGGGGCAGTGTCCTGCATGGGCTTTGATCTTTTCTAATCCATTATTAGAACCCCCTCATCCTATGATACTCCTGGGCTTTCTCGGGTAGCCAGAATAGAGCCAAAAGGAGACCTCTCCAGCTCTCTTCCCCTTTTTTAACCTTGTACAAAACGTTACAGGCTAATGTACAATAAAATGGTAAGACCACGGATGAAGCAACCTAAATGTCCAAGAGCAGAGGAATGTGGCAGGTGTATTCGATGGAATAGTACCCAGCCACAGTGAAGAGGGGAACGACGCCATCCGCAGCGACGTGAATGGACCTAGAATGTTCACTTCACACTAAGGGAAGTAAGCCAGCCAGCCAGACGAATATCACATAGTATCACTCAGACTTGCGCTCTAACAGGTGCAGACTGACGTCTGTGAGACTTCCCTTGCAGCTCAGGCAGTAAAGAATCTGCCTGCAATGCAGGAGACCCGGGTTCAATCCCTGGGTTGGGCAGACCCCCTGGAGAATGGAATGGCGACCCACTCCAGTACTCTTGCCTGGAGAATCCCATGGACAGAGGAGCCTGGCAGGCTACAGTCCAGGGGTTTGCAAGAGTTGGACATGACTGAGCGACTACACCACCACCACCGTTTGTGACACACGAGACACACACATGCAGAGGCACTAACAGCAGCTGCTTTCCCGCCAGTCCTCACCCTCCCCACTCCCCGCCTTCTGCAGTAAGGACTCCAGCAAACTGGCCTGGTTTTGGAGCTGAAGGGACATCACTGTCCGGACACTGTGAACTCCTGCACAGAAGACACTTTCATGCCCGTATTGTTTTTTGCGTTTCCCAAAGTCAAACCCTCCACAAATCCCCTGCCTCTGCTTCTGTTTATATATCATCCTTCAGTTGGGCCACAGGATTTGGGAGGTGAAGGAAACCTTAAAAACACAAACTAGATTTTCCTCCAAGTCCCGACACTAACACGAGGCATCTCCACCCGCTGTGAAGTCGCAGAGCTGGCCAGGGAAGGGGTCCCTGCCTCACGGGCCGGCCAACTCCCCCAGGCCTCCGCAGGTGCTGCTGTGAACCCCGGGACCCTAACCAGCTGGGGGGCTGCAGCCCCAGCCGAATCCTTCGGCAGCAGCTCCACACAGAAGCTGTGCCTTCACAGCAGCAGGAAGTGCAAGGATTTCGTTTGGATTAAAGGCCTCAGACAGGATCACATTTGAAAGTGCTGGCTTCAGGCCCTCTCGGCAGAGAAGGGCTTGAGAGGGCACCGACAACCCTCGCTGCCGCCCGGATGGCCACCCCTGTGTGTCACAGGTTTCAGGAAAGCAGCTCCCCCGACGGAGCATCGCCCTCCACGGTGAGTGACCAGCCTCTCCTGCGGGCGCGGCGCCCCGGTCAGATCGCGGCCGCCGCAGCCGCCATCCTGATCGTCCAGGCCCCACGCAGGGCCCCTGGCTCCCGTCACACTCCTGGTCGAGGAGCCCAGGGTTCCCAGGGTGGGTCTGGGCGGCGGTTTCTGAACTCTCTGCTGGCAGCCCACGGTGAGCCAGGGCCCAGCTCTCTGAAGGCTTGCATGCTGTCATCCCATTACTTCTCCAGCCCCTCTAATCCAGGATAAACATTCCCATGTCCTTCCAGTTTGCTGAGGCCCACATGTGGAAATGTTTTGTGGGCGTCCTCTGGCTTCTCCAGGTGAGTGTCCCTGTAACTCGGCCCCAGCCACGCGCACTGGGGAGGGCTCTGGCCCCGGGGGGCTCTGTGGACAGGTCTGCCTGGGGTGGCCTCACCCAGACGGCGTGGTGCCAAACCAGGGGCCCAGGGACAAGTGCGTCCTGGACCGGCCCCTTGGCGGCCTTCCGAGACCAGCCTGGGGCAGGGTCCACGAGCGTGGGGCAGTCCCCACAAAATCCTTGCACTTCCTGCTGCTGTGAAGGCCCAGCTTCTGTGTGGAGCTGCTGCCGAAGGATTCGGCTGGGGCTGCAGCCTCCCAGCTGGTTAGGGTCCCGGGGTTCACAGCAGCACCTGTGGGGGTCTGGGGGAGTTGGCCGGCCCGTGAGGCAGGGACCCCTTCCCTGGCCAGCTCTGCGACTTCACAGCGGGTGGAGGTACCTCGTGTTAGTGTCGGGACTTGGAGCGTGGGGACAGTTGGCGGTGGGATGTCCCCAGCCCAGGTGTCCTGGTGAGGACGGGACTCCAGCGGTCTTGCCCTCACACCCAAAGCACCCTGGCATGGTTATTAGACCGAGTCTGATCCAGGAGCTGGGGGCTCCAGCGGGCCAGTGACAGCCTCCCCATGATGGGCCAGGGACCTGCAGCTTTCCACCCGGGGAGGCCCACAGGGAGGGGGGCTATTAACAGGTGGGTTTGGCTCCAAGACACTTTAGGGTCTGCAGGGCGAGGCCAAGAGGGACGGACCCTGCTGCTCGGGGTTGGCGTGCAGGTGAGGGTGTGGGGGTTGATTGGGGGGTCCAGGGTGTAGACAAGATTAGGGTGCCAAAGCGGGTCTGGGTGCAGAGGACCTGGATGTTGGGGGGGTTGGGTGTAGGGGGGATGGGAGGGTTGTGGGGAGGAGGGGTGTGGGTGGTGTCTGGTTGGGCGGGGGTGGGAGGGGTCTGAGTGGGGGGTGGAGGCTGCTCTGACTCTCATGACGCAGGGTTCAGGGTGCTTCCTGCTTGGAAGGAAAGGGTCCAGAAGTGTCCGGAGCCCATCCGCGCGGGTGTGAGCCGGCGGCTCAGTAGCTCGTGCAGACCCCGGCCCATGCGCCCACCCCACACCCCACACTTGCAGACGTGGCTGCGCTGCGCCCCAGCCTCCCACGCAGACGCACAGACTTGCTTCAAGACCCTGTGGTGCCGCACTATCCAATGTCTCCAGAGAAGCAGAGCTCTCACAGGCCGGAAATCTCCAGAGAGAGGAGCGCGGTGACCCTGACCCGCCTAGACTTCACCTATGTCAATGACAGGGTCCAAGTTCAGAAGTGGACCTTCCAAGTGGATGATCAACTTTATGGGCTGTTGCAAACGATCCCTACCATCAGTGGCCACACACACACAGAACGTGCTGCTGCATAAAAATGCTGGACTGAGATAATCACTCACATATTTTAACAAGTAGAGAATCTTCTGTCACAGAACCCAAGAATTCTGTTTTTGTTTTTAAAGAGAAAAAACTTACTGAACCAGATTCACTGGTAGGAGGTCCTGCTCCACAGTCCTGCACTCAGGTCCCAGCAAACGTGGAAAGAGGAGACTGCAAAAACCAAATTCAGGGACAGAGCAGTGGAGAGAGGGCAAAGGAAAGACTGACCATGCCTCTCAACCAAAAACAAGTCTGTAAATTAAAGTTATAAACACACTTAAATTGAACCCTAAGGCAGAGAGTTGAATAACAGCTGGAAGATAAATGCATTCCAGATCAATTTGAAATAAATAATAATGATAATTTAAAATATGTACGCTTATAATCCACAAAGAGATGAATGGACAATAGCAAAATGAAAAGCAAGAAGCCATTTTACAAATTGCAATGAAATATAAGAAGGTAGAAATGCTAAAGAACATACTGCAAATTTAAAAATACTAGGAAAAAATGCAGAATACTGCCTGCTGAGACAAAACATTTGAAAGAAGTTCATTAGAATATAATATTAAAGAACCATCCAAATTTCAGCTTAGAGAGACCAATTGATTTAAAAATATAAAAGATCAGTTAAGGGACATGGATGATACTTTAAGAGTTTCAAAAACATATGCTGATGTATGGCAGAAATCAACATTACGGTGTAAAGCAATTCTCCTTCAATTAAAAATAAATAAATTTTAAAAAATATGTCTGAGAGAATCCAGAGCAAACAATAAAGGCAATTTGAGAGAAACAATACTTCAGAGGTAAAGGGCGGCAAATTCCTTATCAGCAGCATTAGATATCAGGAAGCAATAATATATTCAAAGTGCTAATAATAAAATTAATATGTTAATACTATATCTAAAAATGTATATCAAGCTAACCTATCATTTAAGAGTGATGGCAAAAATGAAGACATTTTCAGATACACAAAGACCAAGAGATATTATCGCTTTCAATACCTCACTGGAAAACATGTTGTTATGAAAAACAGCCTTTCAGCAAGAGAACGTAACCCAGAGGAAGAAACAAGGTACAAGAAACAGACACAGAAAGTGATCAAGCTCCAGGCGGTAACACAGCTCGTCACACGACATCAGCTCTCGGAGTCTTCCTTCTTGTCCATGTACAAACGGAGACATGGAGTAGCCCCAGAGTTTTCATTAAACTGCGTAACCAAGTATATAAATGGCAATGTTAAGGGTAATCGTTAAAATAGGAACTACATTCCTCAGATTCCAACCAACACTGAGAAAAATATTTAAAAATCAAACTTGCAGAGGCAGAACGGGAAACAAAAGAATCAAAGTCCAATATGAAAAACAGCAAAATTCACTTGTAAACGTTTTCTATCAGTCGTCCACAGTATCATGAATGTAAATTCTCCAGTTGAAAGGCAGTAACTATGAACTTAAGAAACGCAGCTAGAGAGACTGAAAGCAGGCAGGTGAGAAAGTTACGCCACATGTATATTAACGGGTGTGAGGTTTGTTTAGTGCTGTTGATGTAAAAGAAAGTTAATTTAACTCCAAAAACATAAGTGGGGAATAAAATTGAATGAAAAATAACAACACAAAGTAAAATCCTTGGGAAGATCACAAGCTCTACACACAAACTGCATCAGATGCCTGATGCGGAAGCTGGAAGGGCTGCAAGGAGACACTGGAGCAGCAGGTTTAACTCACTCCCATCATAAACCCACAGATCAAAGGCCGGTGTATGTTAAGTTTTAGAAGATCTGAAAAGAAGCATCAAATTTGATCCAAAAGATATGACATAGTAGATATTAAGCATAATCCTGTACATATAATTCATGCATATCTTTTCCAGAAACACATGGACACCTTATGATAATTGATTGGAAAGCAGGTTACTGTGCCAGGGGCTAGGTCAATATCATACAAATCATAACCTTTGTAAATGATTCATCAGAAATCACATTTGTAAACATTTAAAAAATGCATTCCTAAGTAATTCATTGACTACAAAGGAATTTGTTATAGAAATTTTTTAAATAATTAAAAATTAAATAAAGGAAGTATTTCAGGCCAAAACTGAAACAAAACCGACGTTGGAGAGAAATCTGTAGCTTTAAATGCGAATGTTAAGAGAAAAAAGTCTGAAATAAATAAGTGAAAGATTCGACACTATAAGCAATAAGCTTAGCAAAGTACAAATGAATGATACTAAACGCAGAAGGAAAGGGAAAAAGACAAGAGCAGAAACTAGAGAGTAGGTTAAGAGACCCGAGTGAGGCCAAAGGCTGCTCCGCTGAAATGACTGCTCCAGTGCCCTTGCCTGCAGCAGCCCCACCTCGACGGAGCGAGGAGAGAGGCAGCCATCCCTGAGACAGCAGCAAGCACCCGCGGCCAGTGCAGGAGGACTCGTCCCTCTGCCTCACGGCAGCTCTGTGAACTCTCTCTCTGCGAAGCCCCACACTCAACCCGAACTCAACACACCTCCTCTCCCACCAACCCTGAGAGAGTAACCCCCACCCGTCTGCTCTCGAGTATGCCTGTGGCGCACAGCATGCGGCTCCTGTGCCTTCAAAAGGAAAGCTTGCTAACACGTGAGGCAAAATTCCAGTTTAAAATGGCCATAACAGGTTAAAAGTTCAGATATGGAGGTACTGGCAGGAAGTGTACTGACATGTAGATTTATTTTGAAATGCATCAAAAATCAGATGAGTGGATAAAGAGGAAGATAAACGGAGAGTTATGTGATGAAGCAAATATGGTAAAATATCAATCATAGAATCTAAATAGTGGGAATTCAACTGCTTCCTGCAAACTCTCTCAACTTTGATTATATTAGAATAGGCTCATAATAATGCTGGACAGCATAGCAGCCTCTGTCTTCAATGAAGGTATCTGGTTACCCACTCTTAACATCCTCTCAAAGCTTTGATGAAAATCAATTATTTTAGGCTTAGAGTTTCCATAAAAGAAATGAAAACTTTATCTTCTACTTTCTGTGTAATTTGCCACAGATCCTCAGATGAGGTCTGTCAACACAGACAGTATTCCTTGGCTGTCTTTCATCACAACAGGGCCACCTGGGGTTCCATGTGACAATGACCAGATTGGCCCTTGGCAACAAATAGCGATTATATAAAAACGTATCAACATTAACTTTGTGAGTCAAGTTACTGTGGGGTCTTCTTCGGGTCCTGATGAGCTCTAGTTAGTTAAAAACCGCGTCAGGATCTAGTGCCATTCATGGGGTCTCTCTGGAGGCAGGAGGAAGTTAACGTTGAGTGACCTCTCAGTGAACCCACGCCCCCCTGGATGAAACCACCAACCTGGACGCTGGAGCAGCAGCAGTGAGAGCCTCTCCCAGAGATGGGCACACACATCGCCCCCCGCAGGATGGGGCCCCCTGCTCAGTTCAGTTCACTTCAGTTGCTCAGTTGTGTTTGACTCTTTGTGACCCCATGGACCTCGGCACTCCAGGCTTCCCTGTCCATCACCAACTCCCTGGAGCTTGCTCAAACTCACATCCATCCATTTAAAGATGTCATCCAACCGTCTCATCCTGTCGACCCCTTCCCTCACCTTCGATCTTTCCCAGCATCAGGGTCTTTAGATGGGTTGGCTTTCGCATCATGTGGCCAGAGTATTGAAGCTTCAGCATCAATCAATATTCAGAACTGATTTCCTTTGGGACTGACTGCTTTGATTTGCCTGCAGTCCAAGGGACTCTCAAGAGTCTTCTCCAACACCACAGTTCAAAAGCATCGATTCTTCGGCTCTCAGCCTTCTTTATGGTTTAACTCTCACATCCATACATGACTGTGGGAAGAACCATAGCCTTGACTAGACGGACCTTTGTCAGCAAAGTAATGGCTCTGTTTTTTAATATGCTTTCTAGGTTGGTCATAGCTTTTCTTTCAAGAAACAAGCATCTTTTAATTTCACACTGCACTCACCATCTGCCGTGATTTTGGAACTCCCAAAATAGTCTCTCACTGTTTCCATTGTTTCCCCATCTATTTGTCATGAAGTGATGGGACCAGATGCCATCTTAGTTTTTTGAATGTTGAGTTTCAAGCCAGCTTTTTCACTCTCCTCTTTCACTTTCAAGAGGCTAGTTCCTCTTCACTTTCTGCCATAAGGGTGGCGTCATCTGCATATCTGAGGTTATTGATATTTCTCTCAGCAATCTTGTTTACAGCTTGTGCTTCATCCAACCCAGCATTTCACATGATGTACTTACACTGCATAAAAGTTAAATAAGCAGGGTCACAATATACAGCCTTGAATTACTCCTTTCCCAATGTGGAACCAGTTCATTGTTCCATGTCTGGTTCTAACTATTGCTTCTTGACCTGCATACAGATTTCTCAGGAGGCAGGTAAGGTGGTCTGGTATTCCCATCTCTTTAAGAATTTTCCAGTTTGTTGTGACCCACATAGTCAAAGGCTTTAAGATAGTCAATGAATCAGAGACAGATTTCTTTTTTTTTTTTGGAACTCTCTTGATTTTTCTATGATCCAACGGATGTTTGCAATTTGATCTCTGGTTCCTTTGCCTTTTCTAAATCCAGCTTGAACATCTGGAAGTTCTTGGTTCATGTACTGTTGAAACCTAGCTTGGAGAATTTTGAGCGTTACTTTGCTAGCATGAGAGATGAGTGCAATTGTGTGGTAGTTTGAACATTGTTTGGCATTGCCTTTCTTTGGGATTGGAATGAAAACCGACCTTTTCCAATTCTGTGGCCACTGCTGAGTTTTCCAAATTTGCTGGCATACTGAGTGCAGCACTTTCATAATATCATCTTATAGGATTTGAAATAGTTCAACTGGATTTCCATCACCTCCACTAGCTTTGTTCGTAGTGATATTTCATAAGGCCCACTTGACCTTGCATTCCAGGATGTCTGGCTCTAGGTGAGTGATCACACCATCGTGATTATCTGGGTCGTGAAGCTCTTTTTTGTACAGTTCTTCTGTGTACAGAAGAACTTAGGTCCATACCATTTCTGTCCTTTATTGTCCACATCTTTGCATGAAATGTTGCCTTGGTATTCTAATTTTTTTTGAAGAGATCTCTAGTCTTTCCCATTTTATTGTTTTCCTCTATTTCTTTGCATTGATCACTGAGGAAGGCTTTCGTATCTCTCCTTGCTATTCTTTGGAAATCTGCATTCATATGGGTATATCTTTCCTCTCTTCCTTTGCCTTTTGCTTCTCTTCTATCCTCAGCTATTGTAAGGCCTTCTTAGACAACCATTTTGACTTTTTGAATTTCTTCTTCTTGGGGATGGTCTTGATCACTGCCTCCTGTATACACCTCCATCCATAGTTTTTCAGGCACTCTATCAAATCTAATCCTTTGAATCTATTTGTCACTTCTACTGTATAATCGTACAGGATTTGATTTAGGTCATACCTGAATGGTCTAGTGGTTTTCCCTACTTTCTTCAACTTAAGTCTGAATTTGGCAATAAGGAGTTCATGATCTGAGCCACAGTCAGCTCCTGGTCTTGTTTTTGCTGTCTATATAGAGCTTCTTCATCTTTGGCTGCAAAGAATATAATCAACCTGATTTTGGTGTTGACCATCTGGTGATGTCCGTGTAGTCTTCTCTAGTGTTGATGGAAGAAGGTGTTTGCTTTGACCAGTGCATTCTCTTGGCAAAATTCTGTTAGGTTTTTCCCTGCTTCATTCTGCACTCCAAAGCCAAATTTGACCGTTACTCCAGGTATCTGACTTCCTTTTTGCATTCCAGTTCCCTATAACAGAGAAGGAAATGGCAACCCACTCCAGTACTCTTGCCTGGAAAATCCCATGGACGGAGGAGCCTGGTAGGCTACAGTCTATGGGGTCGCAAAGAGTCGGACACGACTGAGTGACTTCACTCACTCCCTATAATATAGAGGACATCTTTTTTGGGTGTTAATTCTAGAAGGTCTTGTAGGTCTTCACAGAACTGTTCAGCTTCGGCTTCTTCAGCGTTAGTGGATGGGACATAGACTTGATCACCATGATACTGAGTGGTTTGCCCTGGAAATGATCAGAGATCATTCTGTCGTTTTTGAGATTGCACCCAAGTACTGCATTTCAGACTCTTCTGTTGACTATTAGGGCGTCTCCATTTCTTCTAAGGGATTCTTACCCAGAGTAGTAGATGTAATGGTCACGAATTAAATTCACTCATTCCAGTCCATTTTAGTTCGCTGATTTCTAAAATGTTGATGTTCACTATTGCCGTCTCCTGATGGCAATTTACCTTGATTCATGGGCCTAACTTCCCAGGTTCGTGTGCAACATTGTTCTTTACAGCATCGGACTTCACGTCCATCACCAGTCACATTCACAACATGTGTGGTTTTCGCTTTGGCTCAGCCTCTTCATTCTTTCTGGAGCTATTTCTCCACTCTTCTCCAGTGGCATATTGGGCACTTACCGACCTGGGGAGTCCATCTTTCCATATCATTTTTTTTTTTTTTTTTTTGCCTTTTCATACTGTTCATGGGGTTCTCAAGGCAATAATACTGAAGTGGTTTGCCAATCCTTTCTCCAGTGGACCACATTTTGTCAGAAGACTCCACCATGATCCATCCTTCTTGGGTGGCCCTACACGGCATGGCTCATAGTTTAATTGAGTCAGACAAGGCTGTGGTCCATGTGATCAGTTTGGTTAGTTTTCTGTAATTGTGGTTTTCATTCCATCTGCCCTCTGATGGATAAGCGTAAGAGGTTTGTAGAAGCTTCCTGATGGAAGGGATTACCTGTGGGGGAAACTGGGTCTTGCTCTGATGGGCAGTAAATGGTAGATGGTAATCCAATTTCTGTTGATGGGTGCTCCCTCCCTGTAGTTTGGCCTGAGGCCAGACTATGATAGGGCTAATAAGCCCTCCTTACTTTAACAGCAGCACCTCCCAGTACTGTTTTCAGTGCCCCTGACACTGCAGCAGGCCACTGTCCACCCACACCTCTGCCAGAGACTCCTGGACACCCACAGCAAGTCTGGTTCAGTCTCCTGGGGGGTCACTGCTCCTTTCTCCTGGGTCCTCGAATGCACAAGGTTTTGTTTGTGCCCTCCAAAAGTCTGCTTCCCCAGTCCTGTGGAGGTTCGGTAATCAAATCCCACTGGCCTTCAAAGTCAAATTCCCTGGGGGTTGTCAGTCCCTTTGCCATATCCCCAGGTTTGGAAATCTGTTATGGGTCCTAGAATTTTCACAACAGCGCAAGGATTTCTTTGGTGTGGTTGTTCTCCAGTTCATGGGTCATCTGCTCGGTGGCTCTGTGGTGGGCTAATGGCGACCTCCTCCAAGAGGACTGATGCCACAAGCCTGCCTCCCAGGTCTGCTGCAGCCAGAGTCCCTGTCCCCACGGCACCACTGCTGGCCCATGCCTCCGCAGGAGACACTCAAAGGCAGGTTGGGCTCAGTCTTCTTTGAGCCCTCCAAGCATCTCTGGTGGGTATGAGGTTTGATTCCAAATGTGATTTTGCCCATCCTACCATCTTGCTAGGGTCTCTCCTTTGGCCTTGGATGTGGGATATCTTTTTTTGGTGGGATCCCACATTCTCGTGTTTATGGTTGTTCAGACCCCCTTCTGGACGCAGGCAAACAGGACTTGGACCATCTGAGTGACTGACAGGTTGTTGGCAGAACTGAGACTCAACCCCAAGTGGACAGCCTGTGTGCCCCGGACCGGACGCCATGACCACTGCTTGTGAGCTTGTTTGAAAGGCAGGTCTCTGGCCCACCCAGAGCCACTGAATTAGAGCTGCCTCTTCCAGATCCCAGGTGCTTGCAAGGCGCTGAACTCTGAGAAGTGCTGGCAGACCCAGTCCCTTAACCACACTACCAGGAACAGTGTGTGGGCAGAACCAGCTGGCAAAGCTGACTCAATAGGAGTGCAGGCCTGCCCCCAGGAGTCTGGATTCAGTAGGACTGACTGGGAGGGGTGGGAAGGAGGAGCCTGCATCCAATAAGTTCCCTCCCATGGGAATAGCATGCCAGTCCAAGGGCCACACCTGGAGAACCGCTGCTCTGTGGCACTGCCTCCCAACATGGCCTCGGGTGCCGCGCCTGTGTCAGACACAGTGCTACTAACAGCTTCCCAGCTGTTAAACTGACAGGCGATGCTTCCAGAAATTAACTCCATGGTGCACATTTGCACTTGTATAACACTATCCTGTTTTCAGTGGAATTGCAATTTCTCTGCAAGTGTGCGGTATTTCATCTGACCTAAAAGTTGAAATGCTACAACTTTACAAGCTGAACCTGGGAGACGTCCAAGCACTAATTTTTCCATTTTAATCAGAACTCCTTTGCTTGGAGAAGACTGGCACACGTCGGGACGTGGGTGATCTCCAGGGAGATGACTGTCAGCATGCATGTGATAATCCTCGTGTGGTCACACCCTCTGCTCTACACAACACTGAGCAACTGCAAATCCCAACCATTCACATGCTGACAGGACTTGAACTAAGTGATCAGAAAAGAAGTCCAGGGGCCTTGTTGGTGCCTTGTTGTTGTTCAGTGCTCAGTCATGTCTGACTCTCTGCCACCCCACCCACGGAATGCAGCACCCCAGGCTTCCCTGTCCTTCACCATCTCCTGGAGCTTGCTCAAACTCATGTCCATTGAGTCAGAGATGCCATCCAACCATCTCATCTTCTGTCGTCCCCTTCTCCTCCTGCCCTCAGTCTTTCCCAGCATCAAGGTCTTTTCAAATGAGTCAACTCTTCGCATAAGGTAGCCAAAGTATTGGAGTTTCAGCTTCAGCATCAGTCCTTCCAATGAATATTCAGGACTGATTTCCTTTAGGTTTGACTGGTTTGATCTCCTTGCAGTCCAAGGGACTCTCAAGAGTCTTCTCCAACACCACAGTTCAAAACATCAATTCTTCAGTGCTCAGCTTTCTTTATAGTCCAACTCTTACATCCATACATGTCTACTGGAAAAAACCACAGCTTTGACTAGATGGACCTTTGTTGGCCAAGTAATGTCTCTGATTTTTAATATACTGTCTAGGTTTGTCATAGCTTTTCTTCCAAGGAGCAAGCGTGTTTTAACTTGGTACCTATCTTAATGGAATTTTAATTTGGAATTAAATGAAATTTTAATTTGGTGCATGTCTTAATGGAAAAGAATAAGTAACTTTTCCAAGTATCTGAATTTACCATCTCTAACTCCTGCCTTCCCTTGTAATTGCAGAAGCCCAAAGATGACAAAACGCTGTGCCATATGAAGAGCAAGCCTGCCTGAATGAAGGAGAGATGCAGTGATTCCAAGAAGTGAAAGAAGCGATAGGACCAGTGAATTTGCAGAATCATGTTCACAGGACAAGAATGCAGCTGGTACAGGTAAAGATAGGCAAAGTAGGTAAAAATACAGTTATCATGGGCTAGCTGTACACCTACAGTTACCATTTTCAAAAAGTACACCTCTTTCAGACTAAAGAATCTGTCTGCAATGTGGGAGACCTGGGTTCAGTCCCTGGGTTAGGAAGATCCCCTGGAGAAGGGAAAGGGTACCCACTCCAGTATTCTGGCCTAGAGAATTCCACAGACTATACAGTCCATGGGGTCGCAAAGAGCTGGACACGACTGAGCGACTTTCACTTCACTTCACACTAAATCTTGTGGCACCTGCGTCACCTGATTGCTCAGAAGTGGGCTGAATACCATGGGCCAGGCGCGTTCCTTCTAAGGGGACACACCAGGAGAGAGCCAGATGCTGGCACACGTGGGATGGCGGGAGGGGGCAGCCGCTAACAAACCGAGTTACTGAGGCCATGGTTGACTGCAGCAGCTGCAGAAACGGGCTCGCAGCAAACAAGCTCGCGGAAGACTGTTTAGTTCGACTCGAGGGTGTTTATAGGTGAGGACGCTGTGGCCACATCGGCAGGTCACTGACAGCAAGGAGGCCTTTTCCTCGGCTCCTGAAGCACACACAAGCACCACTGATAGTATCTGCTCAAATGTTGCGAAGAGTCAGTCATTCAAAGCGACCCAAGGGTTAGTGATTCAGAGTGACTGAAGGGTCAGTCAGTAGTCGTCCTGGAACAGTCACAAGTAAGACTATTCCAAAAGAAGCTGAGAAAACACGGATGTGGGACGACCCGAAGTGGAATCCACGAAGTCGTGTCACAGCTGATGGTGGTGAAACGTGTGGCGGGAAAGACAGCACCTCTGAGAACGTGCGGGGTGTGAGGCTGGGGCGCTGTGCCAGCAGGGACTCTGCAGAAGGTGCGGGGAGCTACGCCACGTCCGAGAAGTGCGGTGATGAGGGGGAACTTGCCACCCTGGTTTTCTGACCGTCCACAGGGCGGTGGGGCCTGGGGGAGACACAAGCTGAGCACTGACTTCATCCCTGTAACAGCTCAGCAGCTTAGCACCCGTGAAGCGTTACCGCAGCTGTTGAGCTCACGATGCAGACGGTTTTCTAAATGAGAACTGCTTTCCACCATGTTTATCAAACACTGAAGGACTTGGAATTAGCTTGATACTATGTCTTAATAAATCTAGCCTGCAATTACAGGGCAAAACAACACTTACAGGCCAAAGTTATGCTGCGCTGAAGTCATTCTGATGACAACAGACGCCTGCGTCAAAAGTGACAGAGAGCTCGCCTGCTCCCTGTGCTGTCAGAGTCCAAACGTGCAGTGCGCTCCACTCCCGAATGCGCGAAGCAGAGGGACTTCTAAGCTCAGCCCGCAGCAGCAGCTGCAGCAGTGTTCTTCAGGCCTCGGTGCAAGGGCAGGAGAAATGTCCACATTTCAAAGTCCATTCGGCCGCATGTGAAGAGCTCCTACCTAACCTTCAACTGAAGGTGATTAATCTGCTCACTTAATGAAACATCAACAGACCAATATCAAGAGTAAAATCTAATGGGATTCTATGACTACTTGCCAAGCAATGAATATGCTCAATTAAAAGCAAATTCTTGTGGGTTGATATCAGTGTTTGGTAATACCTATCTGGGTGAAAAGACATTTTCAAAGATGAAATACATAGAATTTCATAATAGATAAGCACTAACAGATGAACATTTGCAATTAATTTTGATATAAGGAATGTTAACTTTGAACTCCACATTAAAAAAATATTATGCCTCCCAAAAATCTTATTTGATTCTTCTCATCTGCAGATCCTGTATTACAACAAAAACTGCACTCAATTTTACAATTATATTTTGAAAGTCACTGGTGAAACACTGCTGAGATCTATTTCCTTTCTTCTTATGTAAGTACATACATAACATCCTCAGTTCTCCTCCTGGCTCACGCCTGAAATATTTTCTTTCTAGCCCTTTACCAAAAAAAGTTTTCTAACCTTTGCTCTGGGTATCACCTTAGTCCCCAAATTATACTTAGTGTGCTTAGGTAATGCCTCTGTCTGTCATCATCATCCGTGAGGATGAATGGATAGATGGATAACTTCCTGTTTTGCAGTCTTAACACGATCCACGGCTGTTAGTCTGCTGCTATCAGTGAAAGGGACGTGGAGCTGTTCTGAATGCCGATGCTGGGACAGCAGGCCCTGGTCAGGGTTCCCCATACCCAGAGGACTACAGGCAGCAGCTTGCATTATTTATTACAAGGGCCTTCAATCCAAATTACAGCAAAAGTGGCTTCGCTGAGCACGTACAAAATATTATGCTATTCATTCCACATAGAGAAGCAGCAGGACCAACGAAACACACATTTTAAGACTGCCCCTCCAGCGGCGGCTCAGATGGTGAAGGATCTGCCAGCAGTGCAGGAGACCCAGGCTGGATCTCTGGGTCGGGAATATCCCCGAGAAGGGAATGGCAACCCACTCCAGTGTTCTTGCCTAGAGAATCCCATAGACGGAGGAGCCTGGTCGGCTACAGTCCATGGGGTCACAAAGAGTTGTACACGACTGAGCGACTAACACTTTCACTTCACTTTCCAATGGCAAAGCTCACTGTTTTGTCAAACTACAATGTCTTCTCATGAAATGTGAAAAATCTACACCCAGAACACTTGAAAATGTAGTTAAGTATTGTTAATCCACCCAAATAACCAAGTCTACTTTTTTCTAACCCTTTAGACCACAGAATGCTATTTCAGCTTAAAATGTAACTGAAGTACATTCCTAAGTAAAGTTTAACTGCTGTAATGTTTAAAGAGCTCCTCGCCCTGCAGTCAGCAGCCCAGCACAATGTCATCACCCCCAGGTCTACATAGGGAACTTTTCTTTCAGAAACGGATAATAGAAATGCGAGCACAAGTGGATTCTCTACTCTCAGCTGCTCAGGCTTCCAATGGGAGTTTGAGACAACTTTATAAACAGCCATTTCTGCTGTAATATATCATTGTCAAGTTAACAAAGCAAGACATTCTGTTGCTCCAGTCTTTAAAGATTATGAAATTATCCAACACTAATTCTTCTACTCCTGGCTGCTTATTTTCCCTGACAGAAGACAAAAGCAAACATCAAGTTTTAATCATTAGCAGTTCACACCCAATTTTCAACTGTGGCTTAAACAAAAAACAATAACAATAAAACTAACAGGAAGCTTTCACTATAAAGGAGTTACACCATCTTTCTGAAACCAGCAATTCAATGGAGTCACTACCCAAGCGCCACGCCACCGGTGGGTCTTTCATCTGCTCTGCCCAAGGCGTCTGTAAGAGCTGTTGCTGTTGCTGTTGTTTAGTTGCTCAGTCGTGTCCAGCTCTTTGTGACCCCACGGACTGTAGCCCACCAGGCTCCTCTGTCCATGGGATTCTCCAGGCAAGAGTACTGGAGTGGGTTGCCATTTACTTCTCCAGGGGATCTTCGACCCAGGGATCGAACCTGCATTTCCTGCATTGGCAGGTGGATTCTTTACCCGCTGAGCCACCAGGAGCCCCATGAGAGGTGTTAAGTAAGGCATTAGCTTTGTGTTTTGCTTCACAAAGTCAATCAATTGTTTAGATTGTTTTAATATAGGAAAGACAGAGAGTCAAGAAAGAGAAAGTCCACAAAATAGAACCATAATCCCAGATCCCAAAGGAACTTCAAATTGTGTTATTCCTTTTGTGTTATGTGTTAGTCGTTCAGTCGTGCCCGACTCTTTGCGACCCCATGGACTGCAGTCCACCAGGTTCCTCTGTCCATGAGATTTTCCAGGCAAGGATACTGGAGTGGGTTGCCATTTCCTTCTCCACGGGATCTTCCCACCCCAGGGATCAAACCTGGGTCTCCTGCACTGCAGGCAAATTCTTTACCGACTGAGCTACAAGGGAAGCCCTTGTTATTGTTATTCCTTTTAGCTGCTCTATTTCAGAGGAAGCTAAAATTAGTAAGGCAAAGAAGTGTGTAATATAGCTAACAAGAGACCACCAAGAACTCACACTGGCTTTCCAGACTACACACAAGCCGATTTTAATTATGTTATTTAAAACTCATTTAAAGGCAGCAAACATGAGCATTGCAACATTGGAATGCAATAGAACCATTTTTGCCTTTTTATATATTAGATATAATGACTTGAATTGCCTTTGATTTTATATTAACAGAAGGTCATATTCACTGTTTCAAGAGAAAATATGGAAAAATCAATGTCTGCCTAGTAGGTCTGATCTAGTCTCTTCCTCTTAAAACAAAGTATGTTAAGAGACAGGAAAGAGACCATGTAAAGAACTACGAAATGAGAATGCTAAAATATGGACAAAATCACCACCAACTCTGAAGAAAGTGGAAAGACTGAGAAAATAGATCTTCACAAAATGAAGAATGTTAAAAATACAAAAAGATGTTCTGATTGTTTACTGTCGTATTACAAGCTACCCCCAAACTGAGCTGTTTAAAATAATGCCTGTTCTCTCATATTTCATGGCTCTCAGGCTCGATGAGCAGGCATCCCCACAGGTGCAGCAAGAGCTGGACGGGCTTCTGTGGGTTTTGGAGAGCTCACAACCGGTGCTCAGGGTTCATTGGTGGAAACAGCCGGGAGAGCACCCAGATTCATAAGGAAGCGACAGACACTCACTGCTCGAAAGAAGCATCAAACAACCTGTAGCCATGTTTTACAATAGATTCAGAACCCACTCTTCATTCCCTGATTAGAATTTGTCCACTTTGACATATTCATATATATTCAGAGACAGCAACTTTCAGAAAATAACCAGGCCTAAGTAGGAGCAGCTAAGAATAGAATATGATACTTTGATTAGTACATTACTTATAAACAAGGTTCTAAAGGACCTCCCTGGTAGCTCAGACGGTAAAGCATCTGTCTACAATGTGGGAGACCTGGGTCCGTTTTCATTCCAAGGTCAATTTTCATTCCAATCCCAAAGAAAGGCAATGCCAAAGAATGTTCAAACTACCACACAATTGCACTCATCTCACACACAAGTACCCACTCCAGTGTTCTTGCCTGGAGAATCCCAGGGACGGGGGAGCCTGGTGGGCTGCCGTCTATGGGGTCGCACAGAGTTGGACATGACTGAAGCCACTTAGCAGCAGCAGCAGCAGCAGACACAAGTAAAGTAATGCTCAAAATTATCCAAGCCAGGCTTCAGCAATACATGAACCATGAACTTCCAGATGTTCAAGCTGGTTTCAGAAAAGGCAGAGGAACCAGAGATGAAATTGCCAACATCCGTTGCATCATTGAAAAAGCAAGACAGCTCCAGAAAAACATCTATTTCTTCTTTATTGACTATGCCAAAGCCTTTGACTGTGTGGATCACAATAAACTGTGGAAAATTCTGAAAGAGATGGGAATAACTGACCACCTGACCTGCCTCTTGAGAAACCTATATGCAGGTCAGGAAGCAACAGTTAGAACTGGACATGGAACAACACACTGGTTCCAAATAGGAAAAGGAGGACGTCAAGGCTGTATATTGTCACCCTGCTTATTTAACTTCTATGCAGAGTACATCATGAGAAACGCTGGGCTGGATGAAGCACAAGCTGGAATCAAGATTGCTGGGAGAAATATCAATAACCTCAGATATACAGATGACATCACCCTTATGGCAGACAGTGAAGAGGAACTAAAAAGCATCTTGATGAAAGTGAAAGAGGAGAGTGAAAGAGTTGGCTCAAAAACTCAACATTCAGAAAACGAAGATCATGGCATCTGGTCCCATCTGGCAAATAGATGGGGAAACAGTGGAAACAGTGTCAGACTTTATTTTTTTGGACTCCAAAATCACTGCAGATGGTGACTGCAGCCATGAAATTAAAAGACACTTACTCCTTGGAAGGAAAGTTATGACCAACCTAGACAGCATATTCAAAAGCAGAGACATTACTTTGCCAACAAAGGTCCATCTAGTCAAGGCTATGGTTTTTCCAGTGGTCATGTATGGATGTGAGATTTGGACTGTGAAGAAAGCTGAGTGCTGAAGAATTGATGCTTTTGAACTGTGGTGTTGGAGAAGACTCTTGAGAGTCCCTTGGACTGCAAGGAGATCCAACCAGTCCATTCTAAAGGAGATCAGTCCTGGGTGTTCATAGGAAGGATTGATGCTAAAGCTGAAACTCCAATACTTTGGCTACCTCATGTGAAGAGTTGACTCGTTGGAAAAGACTCTGATGCTGGCAGGGATTGGGGGCAGGAGAAGGGGACGACAGAGGATGAGATGGCTGGATGGCATCACTGACTCGATGGACATGAGTTTGAGTGAACTCCGGGAGTTGGTGATGGACAGGGAGGCCTGGCATGCTGTGTGTGATTCATGGGGTCGCAAACAGTTGGACACGACTGAATGACTGAACTGAACTGAACTGAACTGAAAGGACTATCTCTAACACTGAAAGGCAAAGGAGAAAAGGAAAGATATATCCATCTGAATGCAGAGTTCCAAAGAATAGCAAGGAGAGATAAGAAAGCCTTCCTCAGTGATCAACGCAAAGAAATAGAGGAAAACAATATAATGGGAAAGACTAGAGATCTCTTCAAGAAAATTACAGATACCAAGGGAACATTTCATGCAAAGATGGGCTCAAAAAAGGACAGAAATGGTGTGGACCTAACAGAATAGGAAGATATTAAGAAAAGGTGGCAAGAATACACAGAAGAACTGTACAAAAAAGATCTTAATGATCCAAATAACCATGATGGTGTGATCACTCACCTAGAGCCAGACATCCTGGAGTCTGAAATCAAGTGGGCCTTAGGAAGCATCACTACAGAGCTAGTGGAGGTGATGGAATTCCAGCTGACCTATTCCAGCTGATCCTAACATGATGCTGTGAAAGTGCTACACTCAGTATGCCAGCAAATTTGGAAAACTCAGCAATGGCCACAGGACTGGAAAAGGTCAGTTTTCATTCTAATCCCAAAGAAAGGCAATGCCAAAGAATGTTCAAACTACTGCACAATTGCACTCATCTCTCATGCTAGCAAAGTAATGCTCAAAATTCTCCAAGCAAGACTTCAACAGTATGTGAACCAAGGACTTTCAGATGTTCAAGCTGGATTTAGAAAAGGCAGAGGAACCAGAGATCAGATTGCAAACATACGCTGGATCATAGAAAAAGCAAGAGAATTCCAGAAAAACATATATTTCTGTTTCATTGACTACACCAAAGCCTTTGACTGTGTGGATCACAACACACTGTGAAAAATTCTTTAAGAGATGGGAATACCAGACCACTGTACCTGCCTCCTGAGAAATCTGTATGCAGGTCAAGAAGCTACAGTTAGAACTGGACATGGAACAACGAACTGGTTCCACATTGGGCTCCAAAACCACTTTACTTTCTTGGGCACTTTACTTTCTTTATGCCTTACATAAAACCAAAATCACTGCAGATGGTGACTGCAGCCATGAAATTAAAAGACGCTTACTCCTTGGAAGAAAAGCTATGACAAACCTAGACAGCATATGAAAAAGCAGACACATTACTTTACCAACAAAGGTCCATCTAGTCAAAGCTATGGTTTTTCCAGTAGTCATGTATGGATGTGAGAGTTGGAATATAAAGAAAGCTGAGTACTGAAGAATTGATGCTTTTGAACTGTGGTGTTGGAGAAGACTCTTGAGAGTCCCTTGGACTGCAAGGACAGCAAACCAGTCAATCCTAAAGGAAATCAGTCCTGAATATTCATTGGAAGGACTGATGTTGAAGCTGAAACTCCAATACTTTGGCCACCTGATGTGAAGAACTGACTCATTAGAAAAGACCCTGATGCTTGGGAAAGATTGAAGGCGGGCAGAGAAGGGGACGACAGAGGATGAGATGGCGGGATGCCATCACCGACTTGATGGATGTGAGTTTGAGCAAGCTCAGGGAGTTGGTGACGGACAGGGAGGCCTGGTGTGCTGCAGTCCATGGGGTCGCAGAGAGTGGAACACGACTGCGCGGCTGCACTGACCTGACCTCTAACAGTGGTAGAAATGCAGTCAGTCATTGATTTGTGGAACTTCTTACCATACATCAAGGGTCAGTCCTATTTGCTGGTCCTGTCTAGAAGATACAGATGCAGCAATAAAGACGCTGGGCGTTGTCTCTGACTCAGCGCTCTGAGAAATGAGGTGCCCAAGAGCACAGGGGTGCAGCAGTGCTCCAGCGGAGTCCTGCCCAGTAGCTTCTGACGGTCACCTCTGACCTACCTGACAGATGCCTAACGAAGACCTGAAGGCCAGCTGGCAATCCACACACTCTGACAGCTGACAGATTCCAGGTCTAGATAAGACTCATTTATTTCAGGTTGAATAAAGAGAAAAAACAGTAATATCAACACCTTCAAAAAGAAAAAAAATTATATACACACCCAACTGGTGGACATAAAATTTTTAAATGCAAAATAAAAATATAATCCAAATATACTCCTCAGTGTATTAAAAATGCAATACATTAAGACCAAGTTGGATTTATTCTAAGAATAAAGATTGGTTTAAAAAAAGAAAAAAAATTATCATTTCAATAATGCAGAAAGAGCATGTGTTAAAATTTAGCATCCAGGTCTTCCCTGGTAGAGCAGCAGATAAGAATCCAACTGCCAATGCAGGGGACAGTTTCAGCCCCTGGTCCAGGGAGATCCCACACGCCACAGAGCAGCCACACCCGAACGCCACCTCTACTGAGTCCACGCTCTAGAGCCTGCAAGCCACAACCACTGCGCCCACACCCAGAGCCTGCGCCCCACAAGCGGAGAAGCCGCTGCAACGAGGAGCCGTGTGCTGCCATGAAGAGCAGGCCCCACTTGCACAACGAGAGGAAGCCTACGCACAGCAGTGAAAACCCAGTGTAGCCAAAATAAAATAAATATTTTTTTTAGTTTAGCATCAGTTCAGTTCAGTTCAGTCGCTCAGTCGTGTCTGACTCTTTGCAACCCCATGGACTGCAGCACGCCAGGCCTCCCTGTCCATCACCAAGTCCTGGAGTTCACTCAAACTCATACCCATTGAGTCAGTGATGCCATCCAACCATCTCATCCTCTGCCATCCCCTTCTCCTCTGGCTTTCAATCTTTCCCAACATCAGGGTCTTTTCCAATGAGTCAGCTCTTCACATCAGGTGGCCAAAATATGGGAGTTTAAGCTTCAGCATCAGTCCTTCCAACACCCAGGACTGATTCCTTCAGGATGGACTGGTTGGATCTCCTTGCAGTCCAAGGGACTCTCAAGAGTCTTCTCCAACACCACAGTTCAAAAGCATCAATTCTTTGGTGCTCAGCTTTCTTTATAGTCCAACTCTCACATCCATACATAACTACTGGAAAAACCATAGACGGACCTTTGTTGACAAAGTAATGTCTCTGCTTTTGAATATGCTATCTAGGTTGGTCATAACTTTCCTTCCAAGGCGTAAGCGTCTTTTAATTTCATGGCTGCAGTCACCATCTGCAGTGATTTTGGAGTCCAAAAAAATAAAGTCAGCCACTGTTTCCACTGTTTCCCCATCTATTTGCCATGAAGTGATGGGACCAGATGCCATAATCTTATTTTTCTGAATGTTGAGCTTTAAGCCAAATTTTTCACTCTCCTCTCTCACTTTCATCAAGAGGCTCTTTAGTTCTTCACTTTCTGCCATTAGGGTGGTGTCAGCTGCATATCTGAGGTTATTGATATTTCTCCCGGCAATCTTGATTCCAGCTTGTGCTTCATCCAGCCCAGCGTTTCTCATGATGTACTCTACATATAAGTTAAATAAGCAGGGTGACAATATACAGCCTTGACGTCCTCCTTTTCCTATTTGGAACCAGTCTGTTGTTCCATGTCCAGTTCTAACTGTTGCTTCCTGACCTGCATACAGGTTTCTCAAGAGGCAGGTCAAGTGGTCTGGTATGCCCATCTCTTTCAGAATTTTCCACAGTTTATTGTGATCCACACAGTCAAAGGCTTTGGCATAATCAATAAAGCAGAAATAGATGTTTTTCTGGAACTCTCTTGCTTTTTCCATGATCCATCAGATGTTGGCAATTTGATCTCTGGTTGCTCTGCCTTTTCTAAAACCAGCTTGAACATCTGGAGGTTCACAGTTCACAAATTGCTGAAGCCTGGGATGGAGAATTTTGAGCATTACTTTACTAGCGTGTGAGATGAGTGCAACTGTGTGGTAGTTTGAGCATTCTTTGGCATGGAGCAGCAGCTGTGATGGTGCAGGAGTGGCAGAGAGGAGCTACCCCACGTGCAAGGTAAGGAGCAGAGGCTGCACTTTGCTGGAGCAGCTGTGAAGAGATACCCCACGTCCAAGGTAAGAGAAACCCAAGTAAGATGGTAGGCGCTGAGGGAGGGCATCAGAGGGCAGACAGACTGAAATCACAATCACAGACAACTAGCCAATCTGATCACATGGACCACAGCTTGTCTAACTCAATGAAACTAAGCCATGCCATGTGGGGTCACCCAAGACTGACAGGTCATGGTGGAGAGGTCTGGCAGAATGTGGTCCACTGGAGAAGGGAATGGCAAACCCCTTCAGTATTCTTGCCTTGAGAACCACATGAACAGTATAATTTAGCACCCATTCTTAGCAAACAAGTAAAAGGGAACTTCATTTGACAAAGAGTAATTTTTAAAAGCAATGATAATTTCAAAAAGCTACAACAAACATCAAATTTGATGAAATGCTGAAAGCTTTCTCTGTAAGATTGGGAAAAAGATTTCACCACTTACATTCAACATTTTACTAGAGAATTCAGCCAGTGTAGTAGAAAACAACAATAGATAAATGTAGTGATGAGATTTTAAAGAAATAAAACTGTCATCATTAAAAGATTATGTATAATAAGAAATAAAACTCTTATTAGTCATAGATTATATGATGCTGAAGAATAGAATCTACTAATATATTTTATAATAAAATGTTTAGCATGATTTCTGAATATGAAATCAATATAGAAAAATCAACTGTATTTCCAACATATGAACAAAAATATTAAAAATAAACTTTTAAAGACATATTTTGAATAGTATGTGAAATGTCAGGTACCTAAAAGAAAATTAACAAAAAGTATGTAAGACATTTTACACAGAAATTTATAAAACACTGAGATAAAATCTAAATAAACAGAAAAGAATGGCAGGTTCTTGGATCAGAAGAATTAATATTGTCAAGATGTATCCCCAACTAACCTATTAATTCAATTTCAATCCAGCCTTTCAGTCGTGTCCAACTCTTTGCAACCCCATGGACTGCAGCACGTCAGGCTTCCCTGTCCATCACCAATTCCCAGAGCTTGCTCAAACTCATGTGTGTTGAGTCGGTGATGCCATCCAACCATTTCATCCTCTGTCAACCCCTTCTCCTCCCGCCTTCAGTCTTTCGGAGCACCAGGGTCTTTTCCAATGATTCAGTTCTTCACATCAGGTGGCTAAAGTATTGGAGTTTCAGCTTCAGCATCAGTCCTTGCAATGAATATTCAGGACTGATTTCCTTTACAATTGACTGGTTGGATCTCCTTGCAGTCAGGGACTCTCAAGAGTCTTCTCCAACACCACAGTTCAAAAGCGTCAATACTTCAGTGCTCAGCTTTCTTTATGGTCCAACTCTCACATCCAGGCAAATTCCCCACAGGTATCTTTTGTGGAGTTTAATAATATTATTTAAAATTCATGTTAAAATGAAAATGGCAAATCATACCCAAGTCAGTTTGGGACTTCCCTGGCAGTCCAGTGGTTAAGACTCTGCACTTTCACTGCAGGGAGTAAGGGTTCAGTCCCTGGTCAGAGAACCAAGATCCTCAAGCCCCTTGTCATGGCCAAAACAATAAAGAAATAAACACAAGCCTATGACCGTTCACTTCCTGCCCTAGTTGCATAAATGAAGAAATCTGTTCACGTGTGTAGTAAAAGACATGTGGCAAGGCAGCCTCATTTGTAAAAATCAAAATAAAGGAAAATGCATTGCATGTCATGTACATTTAGAAACAAGGAATATATATGTTTTGGGGGGTGTATGTTTTTAAAGCTAAAAATAAATCCAAGGGGGTGATGATCACAAAAGTTAGAATACCAAGTATATTTTTGGAGAAATGGACACAGAACTATTGGTACAATGCTCAGTGGTAAGTCACTGTGGTGTGCACATTTGTTTTATATATATGTCTTCAATATACTTCATAATAACAAGAAAAGTAGAAAAGTAATAAAAATACAACTAAACCTGTTAGTGAAACAAGATTCTACTTACAAAAAGTGGGGAAAAATTCAAGCCAATAATAAAAAGCATGCTTAATTTTTACACTCTGTAGCTATTTCTGCTAAATTCATAAATATACCATATCCATGGTTATTGAAACTTCTCTATTGTTAGAATTTTATTGTTTTATACTTTTGCTACATCCCAAATGTCATGCTTTAATTAAACAAGAATGCTTGCTACCACCACACTGATATGACAGTACTTGGGAATGTTATCTAATAAAATACTGGAATAAAATAAAAAAAGGAGCATACATTTGGAAATTAAGTGTCAAAATTATTACTATTTCCATAAGAGTATTTACTTAAAAAATCAAGGATGCCATGTGAATAAAAATATTCAGTGAAAGAATCATCTGCAAATTGACAGCTTTTTTCATGCTAACAATATATTCTTAGGAATTATAATAGAAAAATAGACTTCATGAACTATTTCAGTATCATAAAATAAACACAAATATGCTTATGTATTTATTATATACTTATATATATCTTTGGCCACCTGATGTGAAGAGTCAACTCATTGGAAAAGACCCCGATGCTGGGGAAGATTGAAGGCAGGAGGAGAAGGGGACGACAGAGGATGAGATGGTTGGATGGCATCACCGACTCAATGGGCATGAGTCTGAGTAAACTCTAGACGATAGGGAAGGACAGGGAAGCCTGACGTGCTGCAGTTCATGTGGTCGCAAAGAGTTGGACATGACTGAGCGACTGAACAACAAAATTATAAACATCTTAAATAAAATAAAAGTAAATAAAGAATAAACTTAAAATTTGTGAAAGTGTATATATTTTAAATAATTTACAAAGAGACACAAAAGCAGAAAAGCATATCAAGTTTTTGAATGAAATCTTCAAAATTATAAGGTTCTCAGTTCACTGAAAATTGATCTATGAATTAAATGTAATCCAAGTCAAGGCCAACATATGAATAAATAACTCTGACATTCAGCTGAAGAAATAAATCACAAGAGTAACTCAGAGGAAGACAGCAAAGAGGTAAGAAAGTTGCACTTCTGTCCCTCCATAAAGACAGGGAAAACTGGCATGAAAGGACAGAATTAGCTTTTTTTCCCCCAGAAGTCTGAGAATTAATTAGAGGTTGCAGACACCATAAAAGCATTTACTCAGGAAAACAGCTGAATCCCAGTAAGAACTATAAGATTTCTGGTGTTTGACTCACCTCAGACCCATTCCGCACCCCCTCGCTCAGTGGTAGCCGTGACAGTAATCCCCTGCACTTCCTGCGCTGGACGGAGCACAGCGGACCTCGTGCATAAGAATTTGAGTCACTTGTTTTGACCTGTGTGATGTCTCCCTGGAAGCCCGGCTCCAAAGCCTTGCCTCTGCTCTACCGGAGGCAGCGTGATCCAGGGTGGTAGCCTTTGTCCAGAACTGACACAGGCCAACACGTTCGTTGCTGCTGCCTGGGTCATAGGTGACATTTGGAGCAAACAGTTCACAAACCAAAAGCCTTGGGAGAAGAGGCTGGAAAATGAGATATCGTAGGAGCCGAAGCAGCTCTGCTGTGGTCCTGGGGATTGAGCCGTGCGCTCAGCTGGGGCCGTGCACAGGCTCAGGAAAGGTCCAGAAAGCACCCAGTTCCCACCTGTGGCTGACCGTGAGGCCCAGTGCAGGAGGGGTGGGTGAGACAGAGCTGTGCACTGCTTGGCTGCATGTGGAAGATGTGTACACACACACACACAGACACACACCCCTCCTCTTCAAAGACAGGAAAATCATTTGCTTCCAGACATTTAAGGAAATCTTGTTTAATCATTAGTTGACAACTAGGTCAACTGGCTGGAGACTTCAATGGCCATAAATGACAAACAACACATACAGAATTTTCACTCAGAAAGTCAGCAAAAGACAGATAAAGGTGCCTGCCGTGAAGGGCATGTGGAATCACCCTGGGAAAGGGAGAGACTCTGGTTTCTAGTGGGATCACGTTATAATGTTCATGGAACCCGTTCTCAACAAAAACAAAAGTGTGAGTCTTGCAAGGACACAATGAAGAATGACCCATTCACGGAAAAAGGAGGCGAAGAGAAACTGTCCCCAAGGAAGCCCACAGGGACTTTGTAGACAAAGACTTTCAATAGGTCCAAGAAGCAAAAGGAAAAGAAACAATGCCTAAAAAGCTAAAGGAAAGTTTGAGGATAAGCTCTCACCAAATAGAGAATATCAATAAAGAGTGAGAAATTATAAGGAGAAATTCTGATGTTGAAAAGGACAATAACCAATATGAAAACCCACCAGAGGGACTCAACAGCGACTTACGTAGGCAGAAGAAGCCATCAACTTTAAGCCAGGACGCGACAGACACAAGGTGGACACAACAGAGTGTCCGCCCAAGGACTGCAAGAACAGAAACGAAGGAAAAGGGACAGAGTCCCCGAAACCTGTGGCACCATCACACACACCACACACACACACACTGGGAGCCCCAGAGGAGAACCTGTGGCACCATCACACACACCAACACACACACACACTGGGAGCCCCAGAGGAGAGGGAAGAAAGAGCCCCAGAAACCTGTGGCACCATCACACACACCAACACACACACACACTGGGAGCCCCAGAGGAGAGGGAAGACAGAGCCCCAGAAACCTGTGGCACCATCACACACCAACACACACACACTGGGAGCCCCAGAGGAGAGGGAAGAAAGAGTATTTCAAGAAATAATGGCTGGGAATCCCCAAATTTGAGGTAAAGCATTATGCCACATATTCAAGCAGATCAACAAACTTCACATGGAACACACTCACATATCCACACCTGACACGTCGTGATGAAACTACCCAAAGATAAAAATGAACCTCGAAAGCTGTGCGCGAGGACTGACTACAGGAAACCTGGTACCACGTACGGGAACTCGAAGCCAACGTCAAAGCTGAACGCCAGACAAATGAGAGGAAAGGCAGTGTTTGCAACAGGGTCTCACTTTCCTGTGCACATGTGCACGTGTTACACACTCACGTACGCACACACACATGCATGGAAAAGACCCAAAACACGCCAACAGCGGTTACCCCGGTGTGAGCCCTGAATCCTGAGTTCTGTTTTTCCTTTTCTTTGTTCACTTTGTTTAGTTCCTGTTTATTTTCTATTTTCCAAAATAATATATATTGTTCCTTTAAAAGTGGGAATGCATTAAGAGGTGATGTCAATTTTTTTTTCTACATTTGCATTTATTTTATTTTTATCTTTCTAATTTTATTTTATTTTAAAATTTTACATAATTGTATTAGTTTTGCCAAATATCAAAATGAATCCGCCACAGGTATACACGTGTTCCCCATCCTGAACCCTCCTCCCTCCTCCCTCCCCATACCATCCCTCTGGGCCGTCCCAGCGCACCAGCCCCAAGCATCCAGTATCTTGCATCGAACCTGGACTGGCAACTCGTTTCTTACATGATATTTTACATGTTTCAATGCCATTCTCCCAAATCTTCCCACCCTCTCCCTCTCCCACAGAGTCCATAAGACTGTTCTATACATCAGTGTCTCTTTTGCTGTCTCGTACACCGGGTTATTGTTACCATCTTTCTAAATTCCATATATATGCGTTAGTATACTGATGTCAATTCTTAGGTAAAACAAATAATTCCACCAACATAATATTTCTGTGTATCTGTATGTTAAATGTTTCATAAAATGTCTTCATATTCTACAAATTCTGGGAATAGAGGCTTCTATTCATTATGGGCAAAACACACTCGTTAAACCAGAGCAGTGAGCCATCTTTTAATTCCACTCTGGCATGTCCTTCAGTAGGTAAACCAAAGTGGTGAGTTTGGACAAAGCCTGTTGATATGGGCCCCATCTTATTAATGCAGGGAGGTTACCACCAGCACACTTTCAATGAAGTCTGCGAGCTTTGTATGTGGAAAATTTTGTTATTATACCTTTTCCTTTGGCATTCTCTGTTCTTGAATAACTTATCCCTGAATGCAAAAAAAAAGTTGCCATATTTGTATAGTTCAGACTCTGTTAGCCCTGTGCCATGACTGGTAATAACAGAATTATGTGTAATAGGAATCCTATGTGTTGAGGACAACTCCAGCACTGCAACTCATTTAAAGATAGAGTTTTCAAGTCGGGCTTATAAATCATTTACAGAGAAGCTGAGCAGGGCTGAAACTGCCGTCCAATCGGCACATTCCTCAGACGTGAGCGCAGAGTGGGGGCGGGGGCGGCGGTGGAGCGAGCGCGGAGGCCAGACCGTCAGGAGCTGAGCTCGCCCTCGCCAAATATTAGATCAACAACCATTAAACATAATACGAACCATCTTCCGTGGCCAGGGCTCAACAGCTGCGCGTACAAACAGCTACAAATACGTCCCGGGAGGCTCGGGGCCCAGCCCGCCGACGGCCCCGCGCCTCCGGCCGCCGCAGGGCCCTGGTTCCCTGCATCCAGATGCACTGGTACGTTCGTTCCCCGTGAACTGCACACACGCCGGTCCCCACGCCGGCCTCATGACATACCTACCCGTGTGGCTTCCGGGGGGGGGGGGTGTCGGAGGAAGTGGCCCAGCGCTGCAGAAACCCAGGCCGGACTCTGGGGCAGAGTCTGTGGCTCGTGTGTCACTTTCGTGGGGACCTGGCTCCGGGGTGTGTGAGCCTGGGGTTCCCTGCTGGTGAAGGGCAGCTCTGTCCTGAGGGAGGTCAGAGGTCAGTGGGCACGTCTCCCCTGCCCCCTTACCAGGCCTTCCACCTATTCTGTGGATCCGATAAAAATAATACATCAGTTACTGAAAAGGTGAAGTTTAACACTATGAGACACAGGTCTAAATTCTATGATTACAGAATTACTTTTCTGAGAAATGTCACAAACCTCCCTAAAACATAGCGCGCACACACACACACACACGACTTCTGAAATGCACACCTCATCCCCCTGCTTTCATCAGAGGCCCTGACACCGCCCAGTGTTATCTTGGCTTTTGACATTTACCGCCTGTGTTCTTCACTAGATTAAGTTTCAATGACGACAAGGATCCATCAGCCTGTCCATTACTGTTCTTCATGACACACGATAATTCTGATTGAACAAATCCATGAGTGGGTTACATCTGATACATAAAATTACATTCTCTTTCCTGTTTCAATACAAGGGGGCTGCTGCTAGCTTCCTTGGGTCAGTTTCCACACCCTCATCTGCACATATTTCTGTAAGAGAGTTAGGGAGCAATGATTTTTTTCTGCAGTTAACAGTGACCTTCAGCCTCTGTACATTTTCCTGCTCAAGCCTGTTTCGCCGCTTCCCTCCTTGGACCAACAAAGACCATCCCAACGTTAAAGTTTAGCAGGAAGACAAGCACATAACACACCACGTCGTGAAGCCCTTGGTTCTACAGGAAGTCTCGGTTCTAACAGAAACAGAGTAAGATCCCACGTCAGCTCCGAGCTGCAGAGACGCACCAGGGATGCTCTCCGCCCCCCGTGCGGCCCCAGCCCGCGGCACCACGCGCCCATGCACTTGCTCAGCCACGACTCTGGCCTGTCTTCCCTGAAGGACCTGTCACGTTTCCTCGCTGTTAAGCGCCTTCTGCAGACCTTCCCCACCTTGGGGAACCATCCACCTTTCAGGTCTTGCGTTGCCCCTGAAGCCCGGGAGGCAGGCCCCCAGCGCCCTGCTCAGGGGCTGCAGCCCTGCCCGAGGGTCACAGCCTCAGTGCAGGTGTCACAGGAGACGTCAGCAGCAGCTGGGAGCAGTGCTCATCACCAAGTCTGACCTATTTTCCTATTTTTATTCCTATTTTCATGAACTGAGGATTTAACTCCATGGCCAACCCTTCAGCTGAACACCCAAGCTTGCACAGTAATTACTCAATTACCTTTAAATTTTGTTAAACTTTCATCATATGAAACTCGCAGCTTTACATGTTTCCAGTTTGTGATGTGATAAATGTGTTTCTGTCGAGGTAAATGAATAGAGTATGTGCTTTTTACAGTTTAACTAAAATGAGAATTTGAGGCTCTTAGTTCTGACAATGCCCTCAACCTGGGCCCCCAGGACCAGGAAGCGTCAGGAAAAATAGACGCCAAGGATGAAGGTTCGCCTTGAAGGAGAGTCGTCGCTGGATCTGTGTCACCACTGGGCCGTCTAACTGTTAATACCAATTCAGCACATGTTTTTGAGCACCTGTGGTTTCTGCCAAATGACATGCTAGAGTCTGGGGCTGCAGAGTTCACAGGAGATGACAGCATGGGACAGAATCAGGAGCGGAAGTGCACAGGCCTTTAAAGGAGACAGGGCATGATGCCCACCCAGGGGCGGACACTTTGGGGAGGCTGGATCTTGAAGGACAAGTAAGAATTAGAGGAGGGAGACAAGTGGAGAGAACTTTTCCAGAAAGAAGAGCTGGCCCGGGCGGGGGGCATGGCCGCGTGAGAGCACAGCTTGCAGAAGGGTGCGGGATTCAGCATGCTGGGCAGACTTTTGGAGGAAAACATCAGAGGCCAGAGAAGCAAGTGACAGACACACGTGAGTTTCAGATCCGCATTCAGGAGCGACGGCTGTGGCTGAACTAGTGGAGAATGCGCCTACATCCAGAGAAAGGTCCTTAAGAGAGTGATGCCAAGTGGAGTCCAAGGGTTTCCTATAGACGGCAGGCTCCCATGTTCAAAGACAGAAAAGCCAGAAGCAAATGGTGTGTGCTTAGATTCCACACCTGGGCATCCCAGAGGAAAGAGTGTTCATAAAGCCATGTGGGCAGAAGAGACCTTGGGTTCCATCTGTTACAGTGACACTCCCGAAGTACCGGTAACGGGTCACCAGCCGGCGATGATTCTCAGGATGTGACTGTTCACGTGCACAAGCTTGTGTTTCCTGTCTAACTGCCCTACTGGAACCTCCTGGGCAGGATATATCCACGTCCTTGAAGACAAACGTGAACACAAGTCGTAGAGCGGGCAGCCTTACATCTTTCCTAAGCTTAGGGGGAAAGTATCCAATCTTTGGGAACTGACAATGACGCTAGCTGTGAGCTTTTCCTAGATGGATGTCCATCGTTTTGAAGTTCTATTGTTTAAATCTTTCATTAATAGCTATTACATTTTGTCAAATGATTTTTCTGTGCCTACTGAGATGATCACACATTTTCTTTATTGACACAATGTATTATGGTACATTAATTTACTTTTTTATTAAGCCAACCTTGCATTCCTGGGATAAATCTCTATCGCTAATGGTGTGTAATCTTTAATATATTTTTCTGGGTTGATTTGCTAGTAATTTGTTGAGAATTTTTGTGTCTATATTCGTAACAGATATTGGTCTTAGTTTTCTGTTCTTTTGATTTTTTTTAAATCAGAGTAATACTGATCTCCTTGAACGAGTTATGCTGTGTTTCCTGTAATTTCTTGGAAGATTTTGCGAAGAAGTGGTATTAATGCTTCTTTAAATGTTTGGTAGGAGTTACCAGTGAAGCCATCTTGTCCTGGATTTGCTTTGTGGAAAGTTTTTAAATTATTATTATTATTTAACCTTGTTATAAATCTACTAAAATTTTCTATTTATTCTTGAGTCAGTTTCACTAATTTGTACTTTTCTAGGAATGTTTCCATTTCAACCAAGGTATGTACATTACTGGGATACAGCAGCTCATTGTAAGGCAGGCAGAGATGTCTCCACTTCCACTTCTGATTTCAGTAATTTGAGTCTTCTCTCCTTTTTCTTCATCAGTTTTAGCTCTTATCATAAGTTCAACCCTTGATAATTTCATGTATTCTAACATCTGGATACACAATTTAAAGTGTAATTTTATGAGATGACTCACCTAAAAATTAAGATAGCTAATCATACACAGGTGAAATTCTAGATCACACTGAAAGGCTACCACACTGTGGGAACATCCATCTGGGACTCTAGAGACCCCTAGAACATGTGCTCTGCTATGGACTAGCTCTATAATTTTCAATAGATCACCTTTTTTCTTTAGGCTACAAATGAAACGCCACACCTGGGGGGACTGCCACTAACGCACTCCCATCAGTGGTGGAGAGCCTGAGGTGAGGCAAGTCAACTCTGTTCAGAACGGACGTCTGAGCCCAGGTCTCCTGCATGCCAAGCATGACGGATGCTTCAGTGCCCGAGTACCCTTCTCATGGGCTTCCCAGGTGGCTCAGTGGTAAAGAACTCACCTGCAATGCAGGAGACCCCAGTTCGATTCCTGGGTTGGGAAGTTCCCCTGGAGAACGGATAGGCTGCCCACTCCAGTATTCTTGGGCTTCCCTAGGGGCTCAGCTGGTAAAGAATCCACCTGCAATGTGGGAGACCTGGTTCAATCCCTGGGTTGGGAAGATCCCCTGGAGAAGGGAAAGGCTACCCACTCCAGTATTCTGGCCTGGAGAATCCCATGAACAGAGGAGTCTGGTGGGCTACAGTCCACGGGGTCACAAAGAGTCGGACACGACTGAGCAACTAAACCACCACCACCATGCTCTTTTCTTTATATTTTCTTTAAAGCTCAAAGATTGTTTTACTTAAAATTAGATTTCCTTGGGTCTAACAACTAAAAGCATGAGAATCATACAGGAGACCATGAACTATTTCAAATTCTTAAATTCAGCAACAGGGGAAAAACAGACTCATCCATCAGAAGTTCTTTTTTCTTCCTTTCTTTTATAATCTGACGTAAATCACAGAGAGCAAAGGCAAAATTTAAAAGCAATACAATATTTTCCAGTAGTTCACCTTATCCTTGGAAATGAGACTTATTAACTGTTATCCAGATGTGTTTAACATAGCTTAAAACAACTGCGCTCTGGTTTTAAACTGTAGGGTAATAATTTAACAATGTTCTATCTGCCTGAAACAAGACCACCCACACTTGAGAAATTTCCATCTTTCTTGAAGTCTGTATAACACAGAACTTGGCAAGCAAGGAAACAGCAGTAGGGAGGCCAAGATGTGGTCCGGAGAAGGCAGCTTTCTATACAGAGTGAACTGCTGCTGATAAATAGAAGCAACTATTGTTCAGTTTTCATGCCCAACACATCCACATCGGCACAGTTGCTTCCAGCAGGAAACAGCAGCACAATTCCAGATCTGTCTCCATTTAACCCAACACCTTCCCCATGCACTTTCAGCTGAGGAGTCGAGACCAACGACCGCACACAAGGAAGGGTCACTCGACAGAAGTGCATTGAGGTTGCCAGCATGCCTGCGATCCTTCATCTCTGGAAAATATTAGAGCATCTTTGTGTGCCAGTTACAAAAACAGATTCAAAAGAGTGAAAGCGAAGCCTGCACCAACAGTTCAAATGAGGGTGGACGAGGATTCTTCTCTTGGAAGATTCTCCTGAGTCCTGCATCAGGACCACACCTGCTGTGTGTTCCAGGGGACACCAGAGCAGCCAGGCCCCAATCACCCTCTCAAGCGTCCATGTTCGCCATGACCCTGCTCACACCTGCACAGAAGCCCCTTGGCTCCAGCCATGGTCACTATTGATCTGGGTATGTTTCTTTATATCAGAGTATCCCGTTGAAGTGGGCTCCCCTTGTGGCTCAGATGGTAAAGAATAGGCCTGCAATGCAGAAGACCTGGGTTTGATCCCTGGGTCAGGAAGATCCCCTGGAGAAGGGAATGGCAACCCACTTCAGTATTCTGGCCTGGAGAATCCCGTGGACAGAGGAGCCTGGCAGGGTACAGTCCACGGGGTCACAAAGAGTCAGACACGAATGAGCAACTAACACTATATCCCATTTTAAGTATAGAACTAATAACACAGGTGACAGAGATTGCTTAAAAATGAAGGAAAATGCTACAGAAAAGACTGTTCTTTCAATTCCAGCTGACTGCCCCAAGATGTTTAATGGCATGCATCAGACAGCAAGGATTCATCATGCTCCCGAGACAAGCCATGCAGGGGGTTCTGGACACCAAGGAGTGGAGTCAAGACATTGATCCGATGTCTAAACTGCACCCACGAATCGGGGCTCTCCCCTGGGCCCAGGCTTCACTACGGATGTCAAGGGTGCGGCCCTCAGGAGGCGGGAAAGGAGTGGACTTGGGGGCCAAGCCGCCCTGACCAGCCCCCCAGTCCCTGCCTCCTCTCCCCAGCTCTCGGCAAACTCAGGGTCAGGTCACACAGCGTGGCCCTCAGGAGGAGGAGGGCCTCCCTGTCATGCCTCAGGGGGTTGTGCAGCCAGTAGGCATTTTCTAGGGAGCCGCGGCTCGCAGATCCACAGGGCGTAGATTTACCGGACACGCAGCCCTAACCCACAGTCATCCTGCTAAAAGTGCCACAGAGGTCAGGGCTGTCCTCCCAGCAAACAGCGGGAACCTCTGTACCAGAAGGCAGCGGTCACCTTGGTAACAGCAGCAGTCCAGGTTGCCTGCTTCTTTCTCCCGAGCGGCCCTGCGTGACCCTAGTGGCTGAGAGAGAACCTCAGCCCAGGCCAGCCGCCCCGACGTTTTCCCGCCACTACACGAGGCAGGCGAGGCACAGCGCCCGTCCTCCGTGTGGCTTGGATTCCATGCAGAGGGGCAGCCAGGAAGAGCGTGGACATGAGCGCAGACTGTGAAATAGTAACAGGACCGAGGCCGAGGGCCAGGGCTCCGGGTCGGCGGTTGGAGGAGGGCACTCTGCAGGTGTAACCGGGGAACTGGGGTCCTCGAGACAAGAAGCTGTTGATGGCAAATTGAGGGAAACCACTATAGTCGGGGAGAAAGTGAAAGTGAAGTCACTCAGTCGTGTCAGACTCTTTGCGGCCCCATGGACTGTAGCTCACCAGGCTCCTCCGTCCATGGGATTCTCCAGGCAATAGTACTGGAGTGGGGTGCCATTTCCTTCTCCAAGGGATCTTCCCCACCCAGGGTTCGAATCCGGGTCTCCCACATTGCCAGCAGACGCTTTACCGTCTGAGCCACCAGGGAAGTCAGGGAGAAAAGCAGGGCACAAATCCTGAAGCAGAACAGCTCTGAGTCGAACAGAGACATCTGGGGAGCGAGACATGCCTGCAGGGGTGGACCCTGGGCGAGGAGGAGGGTCCTGCAGCACAGGCCTCAGGTGGGCGCGGGGCCTCGAAGGACCCCGTCCCCTCCGGCAGAGGTAGGCGCCGTCCCAGGAGGGTGTGGGGCAGGCAGGAGGGTGACACCCGCTGGTCTGTTTCAGGGACATGTCTGGCCACCAGTGAGAAGGGGCAAAGAGGGGCGTGGTCCAGGAGGGAGAACTGGGTCTGCAAGAAGGTGGGAGGAGCTAGCAGAAGAGTGGACGGATCTGACTGTGGGTCAAGACGTGGCCAGGGTGTGTAATCACACCTCAACAAAGCATGGGGCTGAACTCACGGCCAAGAGTCCTTATCTCCTGAGGATATTACTGCGTGGTGAGGTAGTCACAGCTGAGGCACACCCTGCCAGAGGCGTCCTTCATGATAAATGGAGAGTATGCTGGGGTCGGGGGCTGAAACAAGATGAGTTTTAACTGTTGAAAACGGGAGGATGTGGAGATCCACTATGCACGGAACAGACGCTTGACCTTCTCCACAATAAGACATCTGCAAGGGAAAAGCACAGGGCGGGGCAGGCCTGCTGGCTGGGAACCACTCACCCACACGGGGCCCCACAGCCTCTCCAAGTGAGCCCTCTCTGCCTAGAACAGCAGGACACTTTTGAACAAAATGTACTCTTTTTAAGACACTTTCATCGGCAGAAAGGATCCACTTATTTGGCAATTTGGAAGTTCTTTGTTACACTGAGCTAAAAATAAATCTTTCTGAAACTTCCAACCCTGGGACCTGGTTCAGTAACGTGGGAACCGAGAAGCAAGGGGACTCTTCCTATGTGAAAACTATGAAGACTGAAGGGCAGCTGTCAGCTCAGACTGATCCTTCAAACCGTTCCCTAAAACCAAAAGATGTTTTCCTCATAAACAGTCCTTTTCCTATTCCTTCTCCCCTTTTTTTTTCCCAAGTCCAGGTGCCCTTAGCTTCCTTCTGGGCTTGGTCACTCAGTCGTGTCCAAGTCTTTGCGACCCCGTGGACTGTAGCCCACCAGGCTCCTCTGTCCATGGGATTCTCTAAGGAAGAATACTGCAGTAGGTAGCCTTTCCCTCCTCCAGGGGATCTTCCCAACTCAGGGATTGAGCCCAGGTCTCCCACATTGCAGGCAGATTCCTTACTGACTGAGCCACCAAGGAAACTTGAGGACCTTGCAATTTCGATTGAAGCCTCTCTTCTCACTGGTTTGTTCACATCGTCCACACACTGAATAAATCCTCCATATACTCAGTAATAGTTCTCAATCTGCTTTCCTCTTCAATACACAGTGAATAACATTATTTCTATCATGCTGCTGCTGCTGCTAAGTTGCTTCAGTCGTGTCCGACTCTGTTCGACCCCATAGACAGCAGCCCACCAGGCTCCCCCGTCCCTGGGATTCTCCAGGCAAGAACACTGGAGTGGGTTGCCATTACCTTCTGCAATGCATGAAAGTGAAAAGTGAAAGTGAAGTCGCTCAGTCGTGTCCGACTCTTAGCGACCCCATGGACTGCAGCCCACCAGGCTCCTCTGTCCATGGGATTTTCCAGGCAAGAGTACTGGAGTAGGGTGCCATTGCCTTCTCCGATTTCTATCATATGATCCCATTAAATTAAAAGTACAAAACTAATGCTTAGGCTTTGTATGTGAGCTTGTCCCCACCCATGCGTAAAGGCCAGGCCTGCACATCATTTGTCCACAGTTAATGGGACTAAGGACAGCAACTGACCCAATAAGAATACTCCATACGGACAGGAAGCGATAATTCAAAATATAAGTACTGTGGTCAGTTATGTTAGTACTGTCAGCGTTTCATGTTAATTGAAGTGCCCCAAGTACTGAACTTCTTTCTTGCCCTAAGAATCATAAACATTTGCTAGAATCCCTTTAACACACACATAAAAATCACATTAACGTGACGTTCATGGTGATGATGTTACAGGATTCAGCATCTTTGCTCAAAATCCACAACTGTTCATCTCAGCTCTCCCCACCCATGGGTATGTGTGGGAGGTGTGTGTGTGACAGGGGTGTGGGTGGGTGTGTGACGGGGGTGTGGGCATATGTGTGACAGGGGTGTGGGGTGTGACGGGGGTGTGGGTGCGTGTGACAGGGATGTGGGTGTGTGACGGGGGTGTGAGTGTGACAGGTGTGTGTGTGACAGGGGTGTCAGTGTGTGTGATGGGGGTGTGGGTGTGAGTGTGATAGGCGTGTGGGTGTGTGATGGGGGTATGTGTGTGATGGGGGTGTTGGCATGTGATGGGGGTGTGGGTGTGAGTGTGATGGGGGTGTGGGCATGTGACGGGTGTGGGTGTGTGTGTGACAAGGATGTGGGTATGAGTGTGATGGGGGTGTGGGTATGAGTGTGACAGGTGTGTGCGACAGGGGTGTCACTGTGTGTGTGATGGGGGTGTGGGTGGGTGTGTGACGGGGGTGTGGGTGTGAGTGTGGCAGGGGTGTGGGTGTGAGTGTGACAGGGGTGTGTGTGTGTGTGGCGGGGTGTTGGTGTGAGTGTGACGGGTGTGTGTGTGTGTGACGGGGGTGTGGGTGTTTGTGTGACGGGGGTGTGACTGTGTGTGACGGGGATGTGTGTGTGACGGTGGTGTGGGTGTGAGTGTGATGGGGTGTGGGTGTGTGTGTGACGGGGGTGTGTGTGTGATGGGGGTGTGTGTTTGTGACGGGTGTGTGTGTGTGACGGGGGTGTGGGTGTGTGTGACGGGGGTGTGGCTGTGTGTGTGACGGGGTGTGGGTCTGAGTGTGATGGGGGTGTGTGTGTGTGTATGATGGGGGTGTGGGTGTGTGACGGGGGTGTGGGTGTGTGACGGGCGTGTGGGTGTGAGTGTGATGGGGGTGTGGGTGTGTGAGGATGTGTGTGTGTTTGCTCTAACCTCCCGAGTCCTCTCTGCCCCCAACTTTCTTGATCCCACTCACAACATTAGAGTTAAGGTTTTGGTTAGAAAATAAAAGGTGAACTACCAAAAAAGCTGAACAGATAACTTCTTAAAGATTAAAATGCTTCTGTTCACTTTATGGGCCAGTACAACTGTCTGTGCAGTATTTTCTGAATGCAATTTTATGTGAAGAAATGAAGTTGACATACAACTTCCTCACATCACCATGGATCCAGGCAGCAGCTCAACCTTGACCTGGTTCTCAGCCCTGCTGGCCCCATTAAAGTCACCTTAAAGAGCTGTTTCTTGGCAGGAATCCATTTAAACCATGAGTCCGTTTTTTAAGTATAACTTAGTTAAGACGAGATACGTCAAGCCAACTGGCAGTGAACTCCTGTGCTTGTGGCCGTGTGCTGGAGGAGAGGTGCGTGGGTGCCAGGCCCTCATGTGTCCACCTGCTCAGTCGGGGCACTGCTGTCGGTCCACGTGGGCCCCAGGCCCTCATGTGTCCACCCGCTCAGTGGGGGCACTGGGGTTGGTCCACACAGGAGCCACCTACAAGCCTTCCTCTGCCATCTTCTAACTGAAGCATAGCCCAAAGCTCTAGTATTTTCTTCTTCATGCTCAGCTGTGGCGCCCACAGCACTGGTCACTTCAGGGAGCTGAGCTGGGAGGCGCAGCTACCAGTCAGGCAGCAGGTGGAGATGTGGGTCCCGGGAGGAAGCGTGTGGGGACGGTGCGAGTTACACCTGTGACCTGGGTACGCTCCCCAGCGGCAGGATATGGAGAACGTGTGGACGCGGGGGCAGGAAGAGCTGACCAACACACACATCACCATGGAAACACGTCCCATGGACACCAAGAGGAGGAGGCCCTGGGGGGTTGGAGGGAGCAGTGATGAACACTGAGCCAGGCACATGCCTGAGATCACACGCGCCTCTCAGGGACACAGCGGGAGACGCGGCTGCTTCCAGCAGAACTCTAAGCTCGGGGCCAGTCCTGCAAGTCCCACATGGTGCTCCTTCTAGAGCACCCACAACTAGTGAGGGAGGCAATCCCTAGGCAGGTTGACAAGAAGTCCAGGGTCCCCAAAGAGGAGGAGAAAGGGGTCTGGGTTTCTTGAGGAGGAGATCAGATCAGATCAGATCAGTCGCTCAGTCGTGTCCGACTCTTTACGACCCCATGAATCGCAGCACACCAGGCCTCCCTGTCCATCACCAACTCCCAGAGTTCACTCAGACTCACGTCCATCGAGTCAGTGATGCCATCCAGCCATCTCATCCTCTGTCATCCCCTTCTCCTCCTGCCCCCAATCCCTCCCAGCATCAGAGTCTTTTCCAGTGAGTCAACTCTTCACATGAGGTGGCCAAAGTACTGGAGTTTCAGCTTTAGCATCATTCCTTCCAAAGAAATCCCAGGGCTGATCTCCTTCAGAATGGACTGCTTGGATCTCCTTGCAGTCCAAGGGACTCTCAAGAGTCTTCTCCAACACCACAGTTCAAAAGCATCAATTCTTCAGCGCTCAGCCTTCTTCACAGTCCAACTCTCACATCCATACATGACCACTGGAAAAACCATAGCCTTGACTAGACGAACCTTTGTTGGCAAAGTAATGTCTCTGCTTTTGAATATGCTATCTAGGTTGGTCATAAATTTCCTTCCAAGGAGTAAGCGTCTTTTAATTTCATGGCTGCAGTCACCATCTGCAGTGATTTTGGAGCCCAAAAAATAAAGTCTGATACTGTTTCCACTGTTTCCCCATCTATTTCTCATGAAGTGATGGGACCGGATGCCATGATCTTTGTCTTCTGAACGTTGAGCTTTAAGCCAACTTTTTCACTCTCCACTTTCACTTTCATCAAGAGGCTTTTGAGTTCCTCTTCACTTTCTGCCATAAGGGTGGTGTCATCTGCATATCTGAGGTTATTGATATTTCTCCCAGCAATCTTGATTCCAGCTTGTGTTTCTTCCAGTCCAGCATTTCTCATGATGTACTCTGCATATAAGTTAAATAAGCAGGGTGACAATATACAGCCTTGACGTCCTCCTTTTCCTATTTGGAACCAGTCTGTTGTTCCATGTCCAGTTCTAACTGTTGCTTCCTGATCTGCATACAGATTTCTCAAGAGGCAGATCAGAAGGTCTGGTATTCCCATCTCTTTCAGAATTTTCCACAGTTTATTGTGATCCACACAGTCAAAGGCTTTGGCATAGTCAATAAAGCAGAAATAGATGTTTTTCTGGAACTCTCTTGCTTTTTCCATGATCCAGCAGATGTTGGCAATTTGATCTCTGGTTCCTCTGCCTTTTCTAAAACCAGCTGAGGAGGAGATAGAAGTCTGGAATTCTCAAGGAGGAGGAAAGGACAGACATCTTTTTTTTTTCTCTACATTCCTTAGTCTTAGTCACATAAAACATTTTTTTCTTTAAGTCTGAAACTGATGATTACACAAGAAACAACTCAGTTACAGTGCATCCTGCTTGAGGACAGTTTCTCCTTCCTGAAAACCTTCTGACTAATCCTGATATCTTAGAATGTATATTATGGGAGTGGGTCTGGTAGGATCTTTCTAGTGTTAAGTTCTAAGCCTGTTATCCTAAAATGTAAATTTTGGGAGTGGGTCTGGTGAAATTTTCACAAACTTGAGACATTCTTTTGATTTATTGTAATAATTAATTAAAAAGTATATAACTCCCTTGCTAACACTAGTGTGGGGCCACTCTCCATCCCCCCCTCTGATGTCTGGGTCAGAAGCTCTCTCTGTCCCTTTTGATACTTTAATAAAACTCTGCTACACAAAAGCTCCCGAGTGATCAAGCCTGGTGCCTGGTCCTGAAGCTGAACCTTCCTCAGAGGTCACAAATCCCACACTGCTCACCGTCAGCTGTCACCAGCCTCACAGCCCGCACATCACGATGCTTTCACTCTTCCCCCCAGCCTCCAGAGGACAGAGGCCTTGCTTTACTTACTGATAAATTATCTAACTTCTATGCAGAGTACATCATGAGAAATGCTGGGCTGGAAGAAGCACAAGCTGGAATCAAGATTGCCGGGAGCAATATCAATAACCTCAGATATGCAGATGACACCACCCTTATGGCAGAAAGTGAAGAAGAACTAAAAAGCCTCTTGATGAAAGTGAAAGAGGAGAATGAAAAGTTGGCTTAAAGCTCAACGTTCAGAAAACTAAGATCATGGCATCTGGTCCCATCACTTAATGGCAAATAGATGAAGAAACAGTGGAAACAGTGGCTGATTTTATTTTTCTGGGCTCCAGAATCACTGCAGATGATGACTGCAGCCATGAAATTAAAAGACGCTTACTCCTTGGAAGCAAAATTATGACCAACCTAGATAGCATATTCAAAAGCAGAGACATTTCTTTGTCAACAAAGGTCCACCTAGTCAAGGCTATGGTTTTTCCAGTGGTCATGTATGGATGTGAGAATTGGACTATAAAGAAAACTGAGCGCCGAAGAATTGATGCTTTTGAACTGTGGTGTTGGAGAAGACTCTTGAGAGCCCCTTGGACTGCAAGGAGATCCAACCAGTCCATCCTAAAGGAGATCAGTCCTGGGTATTCATTGGAAGGACTGATGCTAAAGCTGAAACTCCAATAGTTTGGCCACCCGATGCAAAGAACTGACTCATTGGAAAAGACCCTGACACTGGGAAAGATTGAAGGCAGGAGGAGAAGGGGATGACAGAGGATGAGATGGCTGGATGGCATCACCGACTCAATGGACATGAGTTTGAGCAATCTCCAGGAGTTGGTGATGGACAGGGAGGCCTGGCGTGCTACGGTTCATGGGGTCACAAAGAGTCAGACACGACTGAGTGACTGAACTGAAGAAAGTGAGACCTCACTGAAGTCCATTAAGACCTCGTCCCTTCTAGTTCAAACACATCCTACGAAACATGATGCGGCTTTGGGCCTCAGGGCCCTAGCACCTCCTCTCCAGCCAGAGCTTCACAGCAGTGGCCCTTTCCCTGTGAGCTCTGAGCACAGGGCTGTATGCACCCGTGTCTCCTCCACTCCTGAGAAGCTGGAGAAATGTCCAAACTCACATGGAACCCCTCCTCTTTGGGGATTTCACTGAGTTCCACTAAATCTTAAAAAGGAGACAGTAGGAGTGTTTTCTCAGATCAGCGAATGAAAGGGTTTTTTCCTTCATTAATTTTTTAATTTATTGGTGTGTAGCTTGTTCACGGTGCTGTGTGAGTTTCAGGTGTACAGCACAAGGAGTCAGGATTACCCACACCCATCTGTCCTCTTCTCTTAGATATTTTTCCTAACTTTTTAAACTGACTGGAGGAAGCTCTGTTCCGCGAGAGTGACTGCTCTAGGTGCTCACTGAAACATCTGCAAAAGGCGAGCTTTCAGGAGAGCACAGAGCCGGGTGCTGCCCCACTGGCCACTGGAGGAAGCAGGCTCTGCACGCTTGTGCAGTCTCCACTGTTTCTATGTGGGCACGAGTTACACAGGGCGCGCACTGGACAGTTCTAGGGAAAATAAAACAGCCGTGCCCGGACCGGCATGGCCCTTCGCACTGTTGCGGAAGGTGCATGAGGACCCACCTTGCTGCATGAGGCTACTCCATCGGGAACAAACCACGACAGCAGACATCTAAACCACAGGGCTCACAAGGCTCTAATCCTCCCCCTCACTAGTCAGCTACATGGCAGGCACCCTGCCTCCACTGCCCTCGTGTGTCTGTGCCCCCACCCCACCTTCATCTCCTGCACCCGCTCCCCTGCACCTGGTGGGTCTGTGCTCCCCAGCCCACCCCCACCTCCTGCACCCGCTCCCCTGCACCTGGAGGGTCTGCACTCGAGCCCACCTCCAGCTCCTGGTGGGTCTGTGCCCCTCACCTCACCTCTACCTCCTGTGCCTGCCTCCTCCACCGTATGTTCTGTCTCCAGCAGACCAAGTAAGCCCTTCTCTTTCTTGTACAAATGTCAGAAGGAAGCGCTGGTGCCAAACTCTCACTGAATCTTTATAATGTACCTTAGAATAGAAATTAGGAATTAATCTTACGGCATGAGCTCAGGCTATAGCGGTGTGCATCTGTAAGATATACCACACCTACCAGCTCATGCGGTGTTACAGTCACACATGGCAGACTGGGGAGGAGCCACAGAAGACCCTTCCCTTTACTGGTGCTTATGAAGCTTACAGTCAATAGAAAATGCTTGCTGTTTTAATAAAACACGAGTATCCAAAAATATTAGGGACGAATAGTCACAAAGGATGAGTAAATATAAGAAGTCGGAAAGGCAGGAAAAGAGGGATCAGCTAGGCTATCATGGGGAGATTCTGGTTGTGGATGCAGGATTTCTCTTCAGAACTCTCTCTCAGCAGCTCTGTGACCCTGGGTCCATCTCAACCTCCCTTGTTTGTGTTTCTATAAGAAATGATGACACCTTTTAAGATGACTTTGAAGGCTAAATAACTTGCTTTGGAACCATGACTCTCAAGGTCAATCCTCCTAGAAGAAACAGCTCTTAGAGCTATCCCCATGAAGGTGGAGAGCAAGCCAGGGGGCGTTCCTGCTAGCGTGCTAGGGCTGGGTTAGGACCAGGGGGGAGGGAGCACGGCTGAGCTGCAGCCCAGGCTCCACACCAAGGCTGCTGCATGTTAGCCCTGTGGCCCAACTCTTCTAGATGGGGGCGGGGTGTATTTTATCAAGAATGTAAACAAAGGAGAGTGTTCTCTGTGATCTTTCAAGTTCCTTCTAGCTCTAAAGTGCGACTATTCCAGTTCTGCTAAAATGGACCATGAGCAAACAGACTAACAAACGAGTCCGAATCCCTGAACCAGCAAAGAACCAAACCGCACGGGACGTGCCTTCCAATTTAAGGCAACTGTGGAAACTCGATTCCGAACTGCGTTTCCAAGCTGAGTACTGTAGGCCCACAGTCCCCTCGGCCTCGAGATCTGGAAGAACTTAGTGGCTTGGCAGGACGGCGTGGCAGCTGGGCACGGAGGCACACAGCCTCTGAATGGAAAAGCTGACGGCTGTGCAGACTGGGGGTCCAGTAACCCAGATCCCCCTCTGCTCCAGGGCTCTGGGGAAGAGCCGCGCCCGCAGCCGTGTGCAGAGCCCGACCTGCCAAGTCAGAGGCCCTGCTTTCCTCCGCTCGTGTTCCTGTGTCCTTCCTGAGAAAGCACGGGCTTAGACGCTGCACCAGCACAGGTGTGAGCAAACAAAAATACCAACGCAGCGAACCCTTAGACAAAAATAAACACCTGAGGATACCAGGTCTCCAACTTCTGAAGCCACGAAACAGCCGTTCCGTGTGCAGCCCCTTTGCCATCTCACTCCGGGGCGGCAGGACCAACGGCCTTTGACTGATTCATGGGCAACGCTGGAAGTGGCCCCTCCTTCTAAGCTGGTCTGGGCTTATACGAAAGTCTACATTTTACACATAAACTCACTCTATGTTTCTGCCGATTCATCACTTTAAATGCCTGCAGAGCAGACCAGAGACCAGCTAAGTGTCCTGGACCCTGGGTCTCATATGTGCATTTCTGCTCCCATGGGAGGGAATCGCCCTCAGGGGAGACTGGGACTCCTGGGGCCCAGTGAGCACAGTAGTCAGCAGTGATGATGGGATCATGACACGCATGTGTGCACACACACATGAACACGCACACATACACACATGCACATACACACCCATGATTCACTCCCCAGGAGACACTGAGCCTCTACTCTGCTGGTGATGGGTCTGACTCTCAGGCATAAAAACGAAAGTGAAGAAGAAAAACCATCCTCCCGAGGAACGGAAATTCCAGTGGAGAAGTCGACACATGAACTGATAATTTAAGAATGTAACGCTCCGGGTGCCGTTCACTGCTGTGCTGGGTTCAGCCGCTCACCATGCCCGACTCTCCGACCCCATGGACCCCACCAGGCAAGGATACCGGAGTGGGCTGCCATGTCCTACTCCAGTGTGGTCTTTACATCAGCATCTAAAACTGTTACCAAAAGGCCGAGATCTGAAGCTGACTATTTCAGGGGAAGGTCAGAGAAGACAGCGTTGGAAGGAGGCCCCACGCTGAGCAGGGGTCTGACTGAGGACCACACGGAGCGCAGCACTGGTGCGGGGCCGGCTGGGACCCCGTGAACGGTGTGGGCGAGGGCCGGGAAGTGGGCCGGCTAAGACCTTGTGGGACAACATCCTGGAGGCTGTGCCGAGGACTTGCATTTACAGTTTCATTCATGCTATCTCACCAAAATCCTACAGGGAGAATTATACAGCAGATAAGCAAAATGGTGACCATGAGGTCACATAAGGTCAATTACAGTGTTATAGTGAGCATTTTCCAGAATACTATTGAGCCTTCAGCTTTATAGTGGAGTCACAAGCAGTCGAACATTTCAGACATGTTATCAGGCATGTCCAGAACTTTTGCCATACACACGGTCACCACAAGGGTTTTCAGTGCGTGACTAATTGGCATTAAACCAATCACACAGGAAAGCTTAGCGAGCTGGTGACCGTCTGTCTGGCTCTCTGCTTTGCTTCTCCATCGACACATTGCCTTGTTTTCATATGACACAAGCCAAAGCCCTCGTAATGGTCTACACCGTGCCAAGCAGACGGAGCAGCCCTAAGACAGTGGATGATGACTATGCACGTCAGCCGGACGGAAAACAGGGGGTAAAACTACCGGAAGCGAGAGTGCAAAGCCGCACTGCATCCTCTACCAGACAACGTAACACTTCGGTCTGCAAATCCTCTGTTGATCTGAAGGGGCAGAGTTGTCACGGGGATGTGTGACAAGTGACAATGAACCAAGAGCACACGGCAGGGCTCAGGTACAAACAACGTCCCAGTACCGGGAACCTGATATCCCTCTTAATAGAGAGAACACTAGCAAAAAAGGAAAACGTGTAACGCTGAATGAGGAGCAAAAAAAGTATAAACTACTACACAGGAAATACGTGGAAGGCAACCACAAAATAAAATCGGTCATTTACACATGATCGTCATGACTCTACATGCATTTTAAATCATTCAAATATTTTGTATGTCACAATAAAAGCTTTTTATTTTTTGTTATTCATTTCACATTATGTGCTTTTAAATGTAACTTTTAATTTTTGGTTATTTAATCTTTTATGGCAAAACTGCCTTATAGCCAATTAGGTATGCAAAATGCTTGCAGCAAAAACACTAACAGCAAAGATACTTACGGCATAAGTTAGCAGAACCATCAACAGGAGACTATGGTGTAACATGTACAGATGTCTTTTCAGTGCTCCCAGAAACCTTAATATCTATAAAAACCCTTCTAACTTCATAGTATTCCATGATTTCTTAGAACTGTGAGTACTGAGTAAATTATGTCATCATATCTCCCCACATGATTTAGTGCTTTCTGGGTTCAAACTAGCAAGTGTGACCTGTGTTTCTTCAGAAATTGGTCTAAATCCAACATTTGTCTGGACTTTCCATTTCCTAGCAATGGCTTCCGGATATAAGACGCCTTCCTCACTGGAGCACTCTGTGTCAGGTCTGCTGATGGGTGACCTCGGAGCATGCCTGCATTTAGAACTTCCTCTCTGCTTTCTCATCAGGTCTGTGCACTGTGCCCCACAGCGGCTGGGGCAGTGCTGATTTCACGCAGGTAATGGCGCCTGTGCCGTCTCTGGCCAGGCTGCAGATGGAGCTGGGCATCTAGACCACTGAGCTCAACATCAGCCCTGGGTCCAGGTTCCAGTGGGTTCTTGCTATCGAGTGATGGATGTGGGCCTTCCTAGAAAAGTGGGTAGAAGTCAGGGGCTGCAACCTCGAGCTTGGACAGCCAAGTGCTGGCGGTCCCCCAGGAGGACACTGCACGTGGGGTCGGCCTGTGTACCCCCATCTAGGTCACTTAACACAGAAGCTCCCAGAATGGGCTCTGACACACATCCTGATGTTCCAGTGGGAAATTCAAATGTCCAGCCTCCTGATGGACCTATGGAAACAGCACATGTGGGACAGGACACAAACATCCCTACTTTCTTAGAAACACTCTAGGCTTTCGTGAAAGTACACCCGTGTACTGTGCACAACTCTCCAAGCCAAGTTCCTGCTGCTCAGCTAAAACAGACTCCGCACCTCTCCAGAGCACAAGAGCCATAAATCTATAGCAAAACAGACTTCAGCTGACTGACGCTGGCAACTTGAGCCCTGGAGTAAATTCTGCTACTAACGGTTCAAACTGGAAATCCTCTGTCTCGTGCTATGGAACACGGCGCCCTCTCTATGTGGCTGTTACAGCCTCACCCACTCGGGTGGTTTCCAGCACAAACAACAGCTCCTACCAGGTTCAGAGGTTCAGCTTCCTTCCTCTTCTGTTGAAGAAATTCTGTCAGAAACCTTGAGGTCAACACCTTATTTGTTTCATCTTGGTAAATAATCACCTGGACAGGTTACACCTACACTACACTGAAAGATCGAGTTGAGGTCCTTTTTCTGGCCGTCACAGAAAATTGCTTGAATATTAAAATAGATGATGTGACAGCAGCAGGCTTCCTACTCCTCATGGCTGCACGACATTTAAGTTTACGGTTTGGCTGTTGACTTCGCTAAGATCTGCAGAACATTTTCCAAAAGGGAGATACTGTAGATTTTTTAGAAGTGAAATTAACTTTTATGATGTGGGCATGATGAGAAAGTCAGGAAGTCTCTGGGAATAAAATACTCTTCAGAACCAGAGCACTGTATAGGAAAACACATGTTTGAAAGCACTTGATGCCTAAAAACAAAAAGCATTAATGCCACATTCACAGAATATGCACTGCCTCTCATAGAATGGAGACAAGCAGCTCTTCTGCAGTCTTGATGCAGAGCGCATCTCCAGTCAGAGGATCTGTGATGGAGAACACGCTGCTGGTCCACAGGTCTCTGTGAGTAAGAGGTGGCCTCCCCTCTTGTCCTGTGCGTTTCAGACCCCGTTTCTCCTGGGAGCCTTCCCATGCTCACAGGGTACTTAGGACCCCTCTCCTGCTCTTACACAGCTCCTCGGGTGTGCAGTGTGGGCACAGAGCTCCAGAAGGTGGGACCTGAAGTCAGCTCAACGCAAAACAAACCTTAGCATAACTACTCGCCAACCACATGGGTTTGTTCAAGTATGCTAACTTCTTCATGCCCCAGTTTCCCCATCTGTAATATGAGGATAATCAAGTACCCACTTCTCCAGGATGTGATGATCAAACAAATATTTATTAGTAAATATCACTTCAGTTCAGTTCAGTTCAGTCGCTCAGTCGTGTCTGACTCTTTGTGACCCCGTGAATCACAGCACACCAGGCCTCCCTGTCCATCACCAACTCCTGGAGTTTACTCAAACTGATGTCCATCAAGTCGGTGATGCCATCCAGCCATCTCATCCTCTGTTGTCCCCTTCTCCTCCTGCCCCCAATTCCTCCCAACATCAGGGTCTTTTCCAATGAGTCAGTTCTTCACATCAGGTGGCCAAACTATTGGGAGTTTCAGCTTTAGCATCAGTCCTTCCAATGAACACCTAGGACTCATCTCCTTTAGGATGGATTAGTTAGATCTCCTTGCAGTCAAAGGGGCTCTCAAGAGTCTTCTCCAACACCACAGTTCAAAAGCATCAATTCTTTGGCTCTCAGCTTTCTTCACAGTCCAATTCTCACATCCATACATGACCACCGGAAAAACCATAGCCTTGACTAGACGGACCTTTGTTGGCAAAGTAACGTCTCTGCTTTTGAATATGCTGTCTAGGTTGGTCATAACTTTTCTTCCAAGGAGTAAGCATATTTTAATTTCATGGCTGCAATCACCATCTGCAGTGATTCTGGAGCCCCCCAAAATAAAATCAGCCACTGTTTCCACTGTTTCCCCATCGATTTCCCATGAAGTGATGGGACCAGATGCCATGATCTTAGTTTTCTGAATGTTGAGCTTTAAGCCAACTTTTTCACTCTCCTCTTTCAGTTTCATCAAGAGGCTTTTTAGTTCCTCTTCACTTTCTGCCATAAGGATGGCGTCATCTGCATATCTGAGATTATTTCTCCCGGCAATCTTGATTCCAGCTTGTGCTTCTTCCAGCCCAGCATTTCTTATCATGTACTTAGAATAGTGATATCCAGTTCAGTTCAGTTCAGTTCAGTCACTCAGTCGTGTCCGACTCTTTGCGACCCCATGAATCACAGCACGCCAGGCCTCCCTGTCCATCACAAACTCCCGGAGTTCACCCAGACTCACGTCCATTGAGTCAGTGATGCCATCCAGCCATCTCATCCTCTGTCGTCCCCTTCTCCTCCTGCCCCCAATCCCTCCCAGCATCAGAGTCTTTTCCAGTGAGTCAACTCTTCACATGAGGTGGCCAAAGTACTGGAGTTTCAGCTTTAGCATCATTCCTTCCAAAGAAATCCCAGGGCTGATCTCCTTCAGAATGGACTGCTTGGATCTCCTTGCAGTCCAAGGGACTCTCAAGAGTCTTCTCCAACACCACAGTTCAAAAGCATCAGTTCTTCAGCGCTCAGCCTTCTTCACAGTCCAACTCTCATATCCATACACGACCACCGGAAAAACCATAGCCTTGACTAGACGGACCTTTGTTGGCAAAGTAATGTCTCTGCTTTTAAATATGCTATCTAGGTTGGTCATAACTTTCCTTCCAAGGAGTAAGCATCTTTTAATTTCGTGGCTGCAGTCACCATCTGCAGTGATTTTGGAGCCCCCCAAAATAAAGTTTGACACTGTTTCCACTGTTTCCCCATCTATTTGCCATGAAGTGATAGGACCAGATGCCATGAGCTTCGTTTTCTGAATGATATTACACAGTACATATTAATATCTAATGAATAAAAGAAAATTTCTAAATTGAACTCAAACCATTTTGTCTTTGGCTACAAATATGAAACTAGGTTTGGGTATGTGGCCAGGAAGAGAAACTCTAAATGGGACTCATTTATTTAACACAGTGTACATGGAGGCTGGCAGCAACTTGACACAAAACTCAAGTGGCATCAGAGGCAAAATCAAAACTGAGAGTTGATGCCTCTTGAGTTTGAATCCAGATGAGGATGGGCTCAGTACTGGCTCTGCCACACTTTGGGTATCAGACCTTGGTCAACAGACCCCTATACTCCTCAGTGACCTATCCAGTACATACAGTAATCATTAAGATCAGTTTACTATATAATGTATATAATTATATGTGGGTATAATGTAAAGAAAGTAAAGAATATATATCCACATACATACAAAAGAAAAACACACAGGGAATTCCCTGGTGGTCCAGTGGCTAAGACTCCACAATTCCACTGCAGGAGGCATGGGTTCAATTCCTGGTCAGGGAACAAGATCCCACATGCCACATGGCAAAAAATAACAATAAAATAAAGATATTTAAAAATACCATACACACATGTGCACCTGCACACAGAATTCAACATTGTAATAACCCTCTTAGCTGTTCTAGAATCACAGAGATTATATAATTCAACAACCTAATTTTAGAGATAAGAAAATCAAGTCTCAAGAGGTTTAGTGAAGAACTGCATGGCAAATATTTAAGATTTTACTGTTATTGTTTAAACCTGCTTAGGAGATAATGTTTGAACAAAACGGCTAATAATGTAATGTGAATTTATAGCATATTGAAAAGTGAAGCACATCATTATCAGAGATTAAAGACCTGGAGAGGAGAGTGGAGATGCACTCACAAATATCTACAGGGTTTTTACTACAGATAAAAGGCTTCCCTGGTAGCACAGACAGTAAAGAATTCACCTGCAATGCATGATACTCAGGTTTGATTCCTGGGCCAGGAAGATCCCCTGGAAAAGGGAATGTTAACCCACTCCAAGATTCTTGCCTGGATAATCCCATGGACAGAGGAGCCGAGTGGGCTACAGTTCATGCAGTCACAAAGAGTCGGACATGATTGAATGACTAACACGTTCAGTTTTCATAGATAAAGTGGGATAATATAACCTAAAGGCATGCTGGCATAAGTTAAAGTATACACTTCAAAACTTAAAGCAACTTCAGATCTCTAAAACAGCATGTTATAGCTAGAATCCAGAAAAAGTTACAAAACAGAAGTACAAAAAAAATCCAACTGAGCCAAAAGAAGACAGGAAAAGAAAAAGAGCATATGGACAAATGGAAAACAAATGAACAAGGTGAAAGTCTTAAACATAATCATATCAACAATCACATTAAATGTAAATGGTCTGAATACACCAATTAAACAACAGAGAACATCAGATTGGATAAGATAAAGCTGAATATCACTTATAAGAAACATACTTTCACTATAAAGACCAAGCAAGTTGAAGGAAAAAATGAAGATATACTATTGTTATGCCAATCAAAAAGCTGGAGTGGCCATATTAATATCAAGTATATTTCAAAGAAAATAAAGAAAAAGACATCATTTCATAATAGTAAAGGGATCTAACCATCAAAACGACATAACAATCCCAAACCTGATACAGGAGCTTCAAAACACATAAAGCAAAAGCTGACAGCATTACAAGGAAAGAGAGTCTCTTAGGGGAGGGGCCTCAGAGAGAGTCCCTTACTCAGGGTCATTGAGTCTTCAATGCCACTTTCAGTGTTGATAGAACACGGAGACCATTATTATGGATACAGACAATCTGAAGAATGCTTTTGCCCGTTTGTCTTAGTTCATACTTATAGAAGGCTCCAGACTACACATTGTTTTCAAGTGAACACAGAACATGAAACAAAGTTAATTAAATTCAAATCATGCAAAAAATGTTTTGTAACCAAGTGGAATTAAATTAGAGATCAATAAAGATCTTGGGAAAGGTCCCAAGGGTTTGCAAGCAGAACACACTTTTAGATGATCCAGTGAAGAACCAGCAAAGAAACCAAAAAGGAAATTTGGAGGTCTTGTGGACTAAAGGAACATGAAGGGGGGAGTCCATTTTCTCCACACCCTCCCCACCGTTTATTGTTTGTAGACTTTCTGATGATGGCCATTCTGACCGATGTGACAGAATAACTCATTGTGGTTTTGATTTGCATTTCTCTAATAATGTGTGATGTTGAGCATCTTTACATATGTTTATTAATCATCTGTATGTCTTCTTTGGAGAAATGTCTGTTTGTCCTCCAATTAAAATAAATAACTGAAAAAAATCAGTGGGGTGCGACTAAGAAGCAGTGCAAGGAGGGGATTCATGGCCCTGAGCTCCTACCCTGGGGGCCCTTCTGAACATGAAGAGCACTGGCTCTCGGGGCAGCAGGCATATGGCAGCACCACCAGGGAAACCCGGAGTCTGCACTCCTGTTATGTCTTGGCACAGGGGTCTCACAGTCCAGGGGGAGAAAGGCTGTGATTAAAGAGGCTGAGGGGCAGGGGTGGGGGAGGGAGGGGCAGGGGTGGGGTGGGGTCTGCTGCAGAATGGAAGACCAGGGGAGGGGAAGGTGGGTGAGCAGTGTCTGTAAAACCTACTGCAAGTCAGCAGGGGGCAGAGGGGACGGGTTATGTTAAACAGCAAGTAGACGAGGTGGGGGTGGAGATCCAGGACACAGGCTGCCAGTGGGTGGCGGTCAGACGGTCAAACAAGGGAGGACACACCGGGCAGGCCCCGGGAACAAGGAACACCCGACCTGGAGGTGTAACGTGGAGCTGGAAATGGAACCTGGGTCTAAAGGAGAGGAGATGGGTGTCTGCAGAAGCCCAGACGCAGAGGTTCAAGGTGAGGAAAAGGACGCTGCACTCAGAGGCTGCGTGCAGACGGAGAAAGGACGGACCTATGGCGGCCCCTGAGAAACCCTGCCCCAGAAGGCAGGCTCCGCCCTGAGAGTCTCACACCTCCTGGCCCCCAGCACCCCCAGGACCCCCACGACACTCGACTAGACTTTGACTAAATCGGCTCACTGCTCCTGCAATGAGTGAACATCCAGTGTGGAGAATCACTCACTCAAAGAGGAAAAGGAGCCAATTTTCAAAAAAGAAAAATGTTGAAAAGTGACAGTGAAACCCTGCGCGAGCAGCTGCGGTGGTCCGGGTCTGCCAGGAGCGAGCATTTCTGACGAAACCAGACGAAACTGGCCTCGACAGCCTCTGCTGTTGCTGCCCTGCTGCGACAGTGCCTCTGCTGCCCTCAGTCCACCTCCAAGCACACGGTGCTTCCTACTCAGTGCCGAGCTTCATTTCGTTCCAAATGTTGCAATCAAGGGCAAAAGGAGTCTGTGAGCCTCTGTTTTCTCACAAGAGACAGAGACAGGAGAAACGGTTCAAACAGACATGGCAGCAAAAGTCTTCTCTCCGCCAACGTAATTTTTAGAGAATAAGGTTAATCAAAATAGAATTCTTTCGCTTATTTTAAAAGTTAAAATGCAAACCGTGAAAATAATGACTTATTTCCCAAGTTCACAGGCTGCCTTGACTTTCTGATCCTGACAGCAGGAGGGCTGCAGGGAGCTTTAAAATGAAGGCTCAGCATTTCTGGGGCTTCTCAGAAGAGCCAGATGGGCACCCAAAGTGCATCTACAGGACACGAGTTAACCTTCCCGACCGAAGAGCAGCATCCCTCGTGAGGACTGTGCTTTCGGCCCCAGGAGGCCCTTCCAGCCTCACTGCATCACCCTTTGGGGGTGACATGCCCCTGTCCTGTGAAACCTGTGGGCTCCACAGCAGGTGCCCGACACCCACATGGCAGGTGGCGGCCGCCTGTCTGGCTCAGGGTACACCACCCACAGCAAGGGCACTGCTGTCAGACGCAGTCCAGGCAGCCGCATACCTGAGCTTCCGTCTGACTGCAGCACGAGGGCTCAGCTGGAGCCCACCTGGCTGGTGCAAGGCCCTGACCAGACTCTCCCAGCTTCTGGGAAGTTCTCTGGCCCCTGCCTCCCAGCCTGTTGTTACCTGGCTTTGGCCAGTGTGCTAGCCTAGCTTGGGCACTGCCGCCATCCTGTGAGCTCTTGAAATAGTTCCAGTAAATGAACAGATCCACCTGGGGTCGCTTAAGTCAGCAGCACAAGGCCACTGCTCAGAGCCAAGGCTGTGGACACCCAGATGCCCGAGAGGTGGGAGGACACGCGCTGTCCACCGCTGTCCACGCCCAAGGACAACCTCGGAGCCTCTCCAGTCACAGCAGAGTCCCCACTCCCACCTCGAACCTGGCAGGTCTGGGTACTTTCTGACTAAAGTCAGACACAGGAAGCGACAGCAGTCTGTCAAAACCACACCCCCCCCCAAAAAAAAAAAAAAAAAAAACCAGAAAAGAGAGCCATTCTCTGGGACGCTGCTTTGCCGGAAGGCACGATCCTGGAGAGTCACTACAGTTAGAAAAATTACAGCCAATGTGTCAGCTGGGTTCACTGTACCCTGTGAAGTTCCAGAAGACCGAGGTCTGGGAGACGGACCCTCACGTTACTTGAATTGCTACTTTTGGACTGACATACCTTGCCTGCTGGCAGCTGAGAACTGACAGCGAAACGCAGGCCGAGACGTTAGTTCCATTTTACGTGTCTTTGCTTGGACTTTAAGGCCAACTGCTACATGCAGAGGCTAACTTTGGTTGGTAAAATTTTAAAACAAGATGAAGTTTTATCCTAAATCAACAGTCACAAGACTGAAGGTTAATACTGATTCCCCACAACATTCAAAATTAGAAACACCTCGGGAAATTGACTCTATTCCAGGTAAGACAGAATGCTGCCTGCCCTGATCTATGACTTGGTTGATATTTTAAGAGGATCCTAAAGTCCCAGCTACCAAGAACACCTCCCCCAGATGTCAAGCACCCGTATGCACGTGGGGGCTGCCTTCCTCCCTAACCCCTGCTGCTTCGGATGCAGACCTGCCCACCACGCGGATGCCAGCGGGGCTGGGAGCACCCCAAGGCCCTCTCTCCACCTGGGATCAGCCTGCTGCTAAAAAGCTGCGTCCTAAGAAAGGGGTTTTGTACACCAGGCAGCAGTTTCTCATCAGCTGACTTTATAAGTCCAATTCTTACTTTTCATTATCAAGTTTCTTCTTCAATGGCTCAGGTTTTGTCTGTGAACCATTCTGTATCAGAAGGAAGCCTTTGATCAGTTACGTAACAAAGAAAGAAGCATTTGTGGTGAACACACAACAGCACCACTCACCAAGCCCTGTTTTGATTTCTGGAAATCCTCGGGTTAATTCTAAGAGACAGCGGTGAGGCCCTCAACCATTTTCTCCAGCGTGGGGGCCCCAGAGGAGGGCAGGGGTCAAGTCACCCGCAGGCCAGCAGCCCCGGCACCCCCTCAAAGCCACGGAGAGCAGGTGTGTCCGCGCAGACCCAGAGCAGACATTCACGGTGTTCTTGCCCCCAAAACATGCTGCTGCGTTCGAAGAAAAGGCAGAGAACTATTTTGACGGAGACCACGGATAACTTCTCACCGAGGCCGCTGTGAGGCTGCTGTGACGTTTGAACCGCCAGGAGGGCAACCTCACGCACCCGGCGCGCGCCACGCACGCGCCACGTCCTGGGGGCGGAGCTCCGTCTGGGGGCCCCCTCCTCCTCAGGCGGCGAGACAGGTACGCCTGGCCCAGAAAGTGAGCATGCCGTGACGAGGCCTCGACGGCAGGCCCCAGCCTAGCTGAGTTTACCTCAAATGGCTGTACTGTACCGTGATTATCACACAAGGCACGCGACGTCTGCGCCCAAGGTCCTCACAGAGAAAAACAGAAACACAGCACTCTCACCATGCACTGTCCTGGGGCTTTAGATCCCCTCCTGGAGCCAACCAAGTGCCCAGCACAGAGCCTGGCGTTTAACAAGCAGTTGAGGCAGGAGGGTAAATCAGGAGCTTGGGATGAACAAACACACACACGACCTGATGTAAGGCAGATAACCAACAAGGACCTGCTGTACTGCACAGGAACTCTGCTCAACACTCTACTACTACTACTACTAAGTCGCTTCAGTCGTGTCCGACTCTGTGTGACCCCATAGATGGCAGACCACCAGGCTCCCCCATCCCTGGGATTCTCCAGGCAAGAATACTGGAGTGGGTTGCCATTTCCTTCTCCAATGCACGAAAGTGAAAAGTGAAAGTGAAGTCGCTCAGTTGTGTCCAACTCCCAGCGACCCCGAGGACTGTACCCCACCAGGCTCCTCCGCCCATGGGATTTTCCAGGCAAGAGTACTGGAGTGGGGTGCCATTGCCTTCTCTGCTCAACACTCTATGCTCACCTATATGAGAGAAGAATCTAAAAAAGAATGAAAATATCTATCTGTATAACTGAAGCAAACAGGAACTAAACAGCCTATTGATGAGGATGAAAGAGGAGGGTTTAAAAGCTGGCTTGAAACTCAACATTCAAAAAACTAAGATCAACTAAGATCATGGCCTCCAGTCCCATCACTTCATGACATACAGATGGGGGAAAAGTGAAAACAGTGACAGATTTTATTTTCTAGGGCTCCAAAATCATGGCAGACAGTGACCACAGCCATGAAATTAAAAGATGCTTGCTCCTTGGGAAAAAAAACTACGACAAACCTAGACAGCATATTAAAAAGCACAGACATTACTTTGCAGGCAAAGGTCCATATGGTCAAAGCTATGGTTTTTCCAGTAGGCATGTATAGATGTGATAGTTGGACCATAAAGAAGACTAAGCACTAATAACTGATGCTTTTGAACTGTGGTGTTGGAGAAGACTCTTGAGAGTCCCTTGGACTGCAAGGAGATGAAACCAGTCAATCTTAAAGGAAATCAACCCTGAATATTCATTGGAAGGACTGATTCTGTAGCTCCAATATTTTGGCCACCTGATGAGAATAACTGACTCATTGGAAAAGACCCTGATGCTGGGGAAAACTGAAGGTGGGCAGAGAAGGGGATGACAGAGGATGAGATGGTTGGATGGCATCACTGACTCAATGGATATGAATCTGAGAAAACTCTTGGAGATAGTTAAGGACAGGGAAGCCTGGTGTACTACAGTCTCAGTTCAGTTCAGTCGCTCAGTCGTGTCTGACTGTGACCCCATGGACTCTAGCCCACCAGGCACCTCTCTCCATGGGGATTCTCCAGGCAAGAATATTGGAGTGGGTTGCCATTCCCTCCTCCTGGGGATCTTCCCAACACAGGGATTGAACCCAGGTCCTCCACATTGCAGGAGGATTCTTTACCATCTGAGCCACAAGGGAAATCCAAGAATACTGGAGTGGGTAGCCTATCCCCTTCTCCAGGGGATCTTCTTGACCCAGGAATCAAACAAGGGTCTCCTGCATTGCAGGCAGATTCTTTACCAGCTGAGCTACCAGGGAAGCCCCAAATCAACTATACTTCAATACTTTTTAAAAAAGCAGTTGATAAATATCACGGTTACAAGATTTACCAGCTGGTCCTTGTCCTAACAGCTTCCTATTGCCTCTATCCACTTTAGAGAGTGGCATCTAAGAAGCAAAATGAAAATGGAGAAATGCTTTTTTTAAAAAAAAGGTCATCAGATTTCCGTTTGGAGAGTTCAGGAGAAACATCTCAGCCACAGTCTGCATGTTAATACAGTGTGGACACTCAAAACTGGGAGCTCCAATGACAAAATAATATTGAATACGCTTGGTTTTACTGCAAATCTTGAAAAAAGGCCCACAGTGGCCCAGGCAGAGGGGAGGCAGTCGGCATGGACATGAGGCATTTCGCTGGGCTCCTTCCTGGCCCCCAGACACAGCAGGAACCAGGGGAACTGGGAGAGGCTGGAACAGGGTTTCACATGGGCGGGCTTGGATCTGGCCGCTCTGCAGCCCAGGGGCATCTGGAAACGTTGGCACTGCTGGGGCTCCCAGCATCAGTGGGAAGGGACCGGGGATGTGACTGTGGCTGTGAGTGGACAGTTGTGCACGTTTTGGGACAGTGACCTGAGGAACCGTTCGAATGCATTTTCCTACAGAACAAGAAGTCCAGGTGCAGGAGCTACGGCCCAGCACCCTGACAAGACCGTCTCTGTGGGAGGACAGGGCAGGTTTGTATCCCATGGGAGGACAGCACAGATTTCTATCTCAGTACCAAGAGCATATGAACTTTAGAGTATCAATTAGGAATGAGGAGATGTGTTAGGTTCTCCAGAGAAACAGAACCGGCAGGACAGATAAGGATACGCTATAATGAGATTTATTACAGGAGGTGGCCCATGGAGGCTGAGAGAGCCAGGATGGCTGGAGGGGTCACTCTGTCCAGCCTGAGGGCCAGGGGGGCTGATGTCCAAGGCAGGAGGAGACGGACACCCCATTCAAGCGAAGGGAGGAATTCACCCTTCCTTCCACTGGTTCCAGGCCCTGGGCAGTGGGGTGAGGCCACCATGGTGGGAGGGTAGTCCTTCACTTCACCAGCACAGATGCCCCTCTCCTTGGAGACCCTCCCAGATACGCACAGAAACAGTGCTTCACCAGGCATCTGGCCTCCCTCACCAGTCACAAGGACATAAAATTAATTATCACAGGAGCTGTCCTTAAGCTCTTCCTAAATATATAGTTTTACTTCTATGGCGACTTCTGGAAGTCCGCACAGAAATAAAAATGGAATAAAATGGAATCAGCTCAGAACCCCAAATGCCCTCCCCCCAACACTCTCCAACCAAAAATGAAAATTATAACATCACAAACAAGCACCAGCCACAGACATTCGACTGCAAAAATCTGGAAGATATTTTCTGTAACCACAAGACTAAAGGATATAGATTGAGAAACAAATGGCGTAAACACGCACCACCCTCTGAAACAATGCGATTGTACCGGGCAGGACGAAGTCCCGGGCAGCCCGCAGCCCCGTGAGCCGCACAGGCGCCCCAGCTTGGAAACGCAGGACACGGGGCGGCCGCTGGATTCTCAGGGCCGTCTCCCGACCAGGACCTCGCTTCGCACGTCAGTGTGAGGCTGCAACTCCATCAGTAAACGGGTAGCTTGACAAAGACAAGACAGCAATGGGCCCGGCTGATCCAGGAGCCATCAACATACAAATTACGGCGAGGGGGAGCAGCGTGCAGAGAACAAGGCGGCCGTGCACAGACCGGAAGTGCAAATGCACCCAGCCCGCGGAAATCGGAAATCGGTAGGCCCGAGACCATGGAAAACCCATCCTCAGGACGCGGAACAAGAACAGAGGACCGGAAATGACTGCTTTCTCTTTTCCAGGAAAACAAAGTCAAGACGGCTGAGAGACGGAGAGGACTGGACTTCTCAATAGTGCACGTTCCTGAGGAGAAACAGGGCGGGATGATTTCAGCATTCCTTGTGAACTGATGATCTGCGGTAGCTGACGGGGAATGAACTGTGCCGTTCAATATTTATGCTTTGCTGCTTCATTTAGGATTTCGAGTCTTATCAAAAAGTGAAGCTGAGAGAAAACACAGTTGTTTCCTGTCGGGTCCCACATATGCAAACACGTCTGTGTGGGACATGGCCCCGTGCTGTGCTCAGCCACTCAGCCGTGTCCCATCTCTTCGCAACCCCATGGACTGCAGCCCACCAGGCTTCTCTGTCCATGGGGGTTCTCCAGGCAAGAATACTGGAGTGGGTTGCCATGCCCTCCTCCAGAGGATCTTCCCAACCCAGGAATCGAACCCGGGTCTCCTGCATTGCAGGCGGATTCTTTACCAGCTGAGCCACTAGGGAAGCCCATGGCCCCGTGACTTGGGTGTAAATCCAGGCTGGAGGCAGGCAGGATGCCCCTGCCCAGGGCCATGGATGCTCGTGCAGCAAAGCCTCTTCCCGGCGCCCGCTGGGGAGCAGAGGCTCCGTCACGCTGAGGCCTCTTCCACCGGCACAGACATGGTGAATCTCGGTCCCTCAGAAGAGACACTGATGCAGAAGGACCAGCCACGCAAACAGGGCGGTTGGTGCTGGACACCACGGCAACGGGGGTCTCGGTGCACCATGGCGATTTCGTGCAGAAGAAAATGACCTGTGGCTCGTTTTCATTTGTAAATTTTCATCCAACCTAATAGTGTTTAAATTGTAAGACCTAGTTTCCTTAAGCCTTTCAATATCTTATTTACACATGTAGAAGTCTAGTAGATTTTGACCATCACATGCAAAGTGGCCTTCAATTTGTGTTGACTCCACTCATGATGAACAGATTGAAATCCCTTAGGCAATGATTTAATATAATTTAAATTCTCTTAAAATTATTGATTCATTTCAAATGTAATATATTACATTTCTTTAAATGAGAAAAATAAAAAACCAAAATGCTCCCAAGTTCTTAATTCTCAAAAATCTAATAAACTAAACTGTATCAATATGATGACTCTCAGTTCAGTTCAGTTGCTCAGTCATGTCCAACTCTTTACGACCTCATGGACTGCAGCACACCAGGCCTCCCTGTCCATCATCAACTCCCGGGGTTTACTCAAACTCCTGTCGGTGATGCCATCCATATCATCTCATCCTCTGTCATCCCCTTCTCCTCCTGCCTTCAATCTTTGCCAGCATCAGGGTCTTTTCACATGAGTCAGTTCTTCGCGTCAGGTGGCCAAAGGATTGGAGTTTCAGCTTCAGCATCAGTCCTTCCAATGAATATTCAGAGTTGATTTCCTTTAGGATGGACTGGTTTGATCTCTTTGCAGTCCAAGGGACTCTCAAGAGTCTTCACCAGCACCACAGTTCAAAAGCATCAATTCTTCAGCACTCAGCTTTCTTTATAGTCCAATTCTCACATCCACACATGACTACTGGAAAAACCATAGCTTTGACTAGATGGACCTTTGTTGGCAAAGAATGTCTCTGCTTTTTAATATGCTGTCTAGGTTGCTCATAGCTTTTCTTCCAAGGAGCAAACGTCTTTTAATTTCATGGCTGCAGCACCATCTGCAGTGATTTTCGAGCCCCCTAAATAAAGTCTGTCACTGTTTCCACTGTTTTCCCATCTGTTTGCCATGAAGTGATGGGACTGGATGCCGTGATCTTAGTTTTCTGAATGTTGAATTTTAAGTCAACTTTTTGACTCTCCTCTTTCACTTTCCTCAAGAGGCTCTTTAGTTCTTCTTTGCTTTCTGCCATAAGGGTGCTGTCATTGGCATGTCTGAGATTATCGATATTTCTTCCCGCAATCTTGATTCCAGCTTGTGCTTTATCCAGACCAGCATTTCTCATGTTAACTCTGCATATGAGTTAAATAAGCAGGATGACAATATATAGCCTTGATGTATTCCTTTCCCTATTTGGAACCAGTCTGTTGTTCCGTATCCAGTTCTAACTGTTGCTTCTTGACCTGCATACAGGTTTCTCAGAAGGCAGGTAAGGTGGTTTGGTATTCCCATCTCAAAGAATTTTCCACAGTTTGTTATGATGATGACTCTCAAGTCTTCTTGAAAATGCTGCTCAAAAACTTAGTGAAATTTTCTTATTTTTCTCAGCTAAAAAGTCACAAGTCAAAAGTCAGTTCACATTTCAAATTAGAATCAGATACTTTAGTATAACAAAGTCCTTAAAACATTTACAAACACCTTAAATACCACTTATCTTCTGATTATTCCTAAATTTTTGAAAGTCTATTAACAGTGCAGGCGTATGTACTTATCTCTATATTTAACTGTAATCACTGAATAAACACTTTCTAATCTATGGTAAGTTGGAGCCGCATTCCGGGGGAGCCAGCACACATATTATCACAGTCATTTTTAAATTAAAAGCCGGAACAATAAGTAAGCAAAAAGACAAAGATATGAAGGACAAAAACAAGCAATTTACAAATGAGAAGAAAAAAACCTGAATATGTGATAGCATATGAAAGAATGGGTAGCCTAATATTCAAAGAAATTCAAATCAAAATAATGGGACACTATTTCTTGATAATGAAGTTAACAGGATAATCAAAGTGTTAACAACTGATGCTGGTGGGGAAACCAGCAGCACTTTGGAAAACGCTGTCTGTATTTACCAGAATCCTTTCAAAGTTTCACTACTTTGCTCAGCAGCACTGCTCCTGGTAAACCTAGTTACAGGAAATGCTGTGTACACGGAGATACACATCAACACGGTAACATCAAGAACAGTTCAAGTGTCCATTATGCAAGTATCGCTATCTTAAAGCAAAATAAGAATTTTCCAGACTTCCATCCCTTTACTCCCCGCTTCCCCAGATGCCAGCTGGCCCGAGGCAGGGAGGACAGAGGTCACGGCCCCGCGCGTACATCCCATAACTGCTCCTGGTTCTTCCTCCGCCGGGTCTCAGCCATGCCTGGAGCTGGACTCCACCTGCGTCTTGTCTCTTCACATAAACAGCCTGAGGTCTCTCGTGCTCCTACTCTATTTCTTAGGTGATGCTAGTGACATCGTTAAATGCAGCCCAGTAAAGGTGGAAATAGCAAAGCAGGATTTTCCATAATAAACCCCACATGGCACAGAAACGGAAAACGGAAAATAAATACCTACTTAATACCCTAAATATCCACTGTCAGTAAGAAAGGGCTTTTGTGTTACCTTTCATCTGTGCTGTATTTCATTAATTATTTTATAACTGACATCAGGTAAAATGGATGCTGTGGTATCAGTGTAAGGTACCTTTGAAGACATGAAGTAAAGTTGTGTTTGTGACTGCTGTGCATTCCAACAAACATCCCCCACCTGTCTTCACGTGCAGCAGCTCTCCTCTGTGGCCCCCTTGCACGTTTCCTCACCTTCCTCCCTGTGGGGCCGCAGACCCGCTCCCTGCAGCCTGCACGCTCACTCTCCTGTCTCCTTTTGATCGCTGGTTTGAATACCCTGCATCGTTTTGCTAGAAATCACAGTCTCGCTTGGCTGCCATCGCAGCCGGGATAGATTAACTGTGAAGTTCGTCTCCAGCTCAACACAGTACCTTAAGACAAACACACCACCTTCTATAGACCTAAAGCTGACCACCCGCCCTCCGGACCACACTGGACCTGGCCACCCGGCTCAGCTGCGTGTCCTGGCAGGACCGTAGGGGGCAGCGTGCTCACAGCCCCTCAGGTCTCAGCCGCCCTGTGGAGGCCCCGCTGCCCGTGAGCTGGTAGGACCCCCGTCACTGTCGGAGCCCTTTCTCTGAGCCACACACACTGTTGGAATCATTTCATCAGTGCAAGTATAAGCTTCTTCCAAAAGACTCACAAGTCTTACCGTGACACCTGAGCAACATCAATAATGAAAAAGTCTACTCTGGGACCATATCTAGCAGCTTATTCCAAGGGACTCAAAACTGTAATTTTTGAAAGGGAATAATATCTCTCTCAATTAAAATTAATTTACAAAGAAAACAGCTAGCCATGGGATCTGCCTCCTGACTTCCCCCAAAGCTATGCAGCGTCCCTGGAACAAAGCTGGCACCACCCCGGGAGTCCTCGTCTCCTTTCTGACCAGGAGATGCAGAGGCTAGCGCCCACTTTGCTAATCCTCGTGAATGCACCCTTAAACGAGGTCTGGACTGCGGGAACACGGCCAGCATGTCTGCGGAGCCCGCCAGCTGCCCCCCCCCAAGTCCAGCACGGTCTTGGGCCTGACCAGCACCAGGGCCACCACGGAGCAGCCAGTGTTGACCAGACAACCAGAGACACAAACAGGGAGATCTGGAGCAAAAGATGTAAGCATTATTAAACACTAATGAAAACTAAGTACTTGGGAATTCTGATCTCCCTCTGTATTGTAATAACAAGATCACTCACCTTTCTGGGTTGATCTGCAACAGACGTTACTTTATCTTAATCCTTTCTCCTAATTAAGATTCTATAAATTTTGTGGCTCTCCTTCTCCCTCCAAATTCTTTGCTGGGGAATTGTGAAATCCATTCCTTACTTGCACTGCACTTGCTTTCCTCCTTCCATCTTCCTGTCCACGAAGATCTCCTTATCTTTCTACATTTCCGTTGGAGCAAATGTCCATTGGCACAGAATGACAAATACTTTCATTGTAAAATGAAAAATACTCCATTTCTCTTCCTCCCCAGTAAAGGTCGATTTTCAAAGTTCATCTCCCTTCACTCAGTGAGAACTAGCATGTAAACTTGAATATGATAAAATTCTAAAATTCTACCCAAACACCGTCTGACAGATACAACAGCTATGAGGCGAGACTCGTATGAAACAGAGGAAACCGTACCTGAGCAGCAACCGGGCTAAAGGCCACGGCGGTGACCGTGCTGGTGTGTCCTGCAAGTCTGCGGGAGAAAGTGCTGGAGCTGGTTTCGTACACGTAGGCCTGGAAGACAGAATGCGCAGATGCTGTGCTGCAGATGCGAATAATCTGCAAGGAATCGTGCAAGCGGAAGCACGTTCCCCAGCTGATTAAGCACCAGAGCCGCACCCGGGGCAGCCGGCACACCGCCTAAGCCATGGAAGTGACGTCGTGAAACGTGCTTCTCTCTTTCCCCTTTGAGACAGTCTGGCATCTTCACGAATTTACATCATACTTTCTATTTTCTGCCATGAGCCTCCACAAAACCCTGTGAGCAGTTTTAAATGTATGCTCATGTGTGTGGATTAATTTTAAGTAAACGGTTTTCTATTTCAACCTTCTCTGGAAGTCCCAAACTGAGTGGGAAATCTGTTGTATTGCCCTTGTCCATAAACTTGAGAGAGAAATGCCTATACTTTGCTTCCTACCAATCAGCTTGGAGTTGGAACAATTCAAACATTTAGAATTTTCTCCAAGCAGTTGATGAAATGAAAAGTAAAAACATACATTCCTATCTAACTGTATTGCTATATTAAAAGATATATGTGTGGAGTCACCACTGAATGCTTCATTTTAGGGATAAACTCTGGTTCCCAGGGTGGGAGAACAATTCTAATTATTAAGCAACAAAATGTGCCAACAAGTATTATCTAAACTCCACTGATAATTAAGACAAGTGCCATAATGCAGGAGAAAGACCTCAAATTTGATTCCTTTTCTCCAAAAAAATCAACTTTAATGAACCAATGAGTCCTTCACATTTAGACTTTCCAAGTGATTCTGTCATTGGCTAAACAGTGGAAAGACTGATGCTGAAGCTGAAACTGCAATACTTTGGCCACCTGATGTGAAGAACTGACTCACTGGAAAAGACCCTGATGCTGGGAAAGATTGAAAGCAGGAGGAGAAGGGGTCAACAGAGGATGAGATGGTTGGATGCCATCACCGACTCGATGGACCTGAGTTTGAGCAAGCTCTGGGAATTGGTGATGGGACAGGGAAGCCTGGCGTGCTGCAGTCCATGAGGTTGCAAAGAGTCAGACACGACTGAACGACTGAACTGAACCAGTGGTGTCGCGATAAAGTCTACACATAGGTATTTTACATATTCTGAACTAAAGTGGAGAAGTAAAATATCTGCCTTTTCCTCCTGGCCCAAAGATGCATTTATTTGTAATGAATATGTTTACTTAACTCTAAGATTTCTCATGTAGCTACTGGGGTGAGACCCAAAGACAACTTGAGAATATGCATTTCTAACAGTTCCCGGGGGAGACCCCACTCTGAGAACCACAGGGCTAGAGTAGCCATGACACCTGTACCATGTATCTCTGTCTGCAAAACCCTTCACAGCTCTCACATCAACCACAGCTGGCCAGGGTGTGTGTATGTGAAATGGTTAACATTTTACATGCTACTGAGGAAACCAAGTCATGAAGGGAGCAAGCCACTAGCACAGTCATCAGGTGTCCACACTGAGATTTTCGACTGGTTTTTCTCACAACACTTTCTAAAGGGCTTGGGCCTCCAGAGTCCCTCTAGCCCCACAGATGCTTCAAAACCATCCGTGATGTTTCTTGCCCACATGTGAGGGGTGTTCTCCTTAATTCTGCAGGCTTCTCAGAATCAGAGCTCTCCTCTTGTCTGCTGTTCAGATTGAGTGGATAAGGGAAACGACAATGACCACACCTCTGCTGCATCTATTATTTCCAACTATAAGATACTGAGATTAATGATGAAAGCAAACACTCAATGAACCTAACTTGGATATCAAATTCCTCATGCAATCCTCTCTAGAGTCTTACAGAAAAACACAATTATTGTCCCAGCTCTACAGGCAAGGAAACTGGAGTTGGAGGTGGGCGCTCTTCCCAGATCTTGCGGCTGCAGGAGCTGAAACCAGGTTGGACACCATAGCTGCCTCACTCCAGCATCTGAGCTCCTCGCCAATAAACTGTGCAGGTCTTCTGGAGCCTCCACCTCCTGCTGCATGTTCCATATCGTGTATCATCTTTGATGTATCATTTGTCACCCTAACTATAGGTTGTGTGCACATGTGTGTGCATGTGTGTGAACATGTGTTTATATCTGTGTGCACATCTGTGCATGTGCTGTGTGTGCACGTGTGTATGTGTGTGCACATATATCCCCATATGTGTATATTTGTGTGTATACATGTGTGTACATCTGTGTGCGTCAGTGTGTACACCTGTGTGCATGTGTGTGCGTGCGCCTGGATGCATGTGTGTGGACATTTGTGTGCATGTGTGTACGTCTCTGTGCACATGTGTACACATGGGTTCACGTGTGTGCATGTGTGTGTGCATCTGGGTGCGTGTGTGTGTGTCTGGGTGCAAATGTCTGCATCTGTGTGCACATGTGTGTGGGGGGGGTGTATGTGTGTGCATGTCTATATATTCTGTGTGCTCATGTGCATGTATGTCTGTATGCACATCTGTGTGCATGTATGTGCATGTGTGTGTACAGTTGAGTGCACGTGTATGGGTGCACCTGTGTGTATGTCTGGGTGCATGTGTGTGTGTGTGTCTGGATGCCCGTGTGTGCATGTGTGTGTCTGTGTCTGTGTGCATGTGTGTGTGCATCGGTGCATTTGTGTGCATGTGTGTGCACGTTTGTGCACATCTGGGTGCACGTGTGTGCATATATGTGTACGCCTGGGTGTGCATGTGTGTGTACATCTGGGTGCATTGTGTGTTCGTGTATGTGCATGTGTGTGTATGCATGTGTGTATGTCTGGGTGTGTGTGTGCATGCCAAACATTTGGTGCTCAATTGTTCAAATGGTACAGCTGCCTTGGAAGCTTCCAACAAAATTAAACCTACACCAGCCTTCTGACCCAGCAATCTCACAGCTCTGTACACACCCAAAAGAAATGAAAACGGATGCGCATAACTGCTCTTAGCAGCCTTCTTCAGAAAAGTTAACCACACCACTGCTTTATGACCTGTCTATAAATATGTCAATAACATTATAATTTTTGGAGGAATATACACCACATCCCCTACATATGAATGAGTTCCATTCCAGGAGTGCATTCATAAGTTCAATTTGCTCGTAAGTCCAACAGTCAGCCAAGGTACCCAAATAACATAATCAGCTATACAGTACTGTACTGTAATAGGTTTATAATACTTTTCACACAAATAATACATAAAAACAAATACAAATACAGAAAATATTTTTAATCTTATGGTACCTGAAAAAGTACAGCAGTACCAGCCCCATTGCCGCTGCTTTCACACTTGCTTCTAGACATTCTGGACTTGAAATAAAGATAACGGACTACTGCATTCTATACAGTAAAGTACACACAAGCACAGCCACTTGCAGACGGTGCACGCACACGACTGCACACCTGACATGTGAACCGCTTTGTGTGACTGGGCGGCCAGTGCACATTCGCATCTCTGAAAGTTCACAACTTGAAGGTTTGCCTGTAAGGCATTCGCTGTATTGCACATGACTACACATATGCTGTGCACGAGCACACACACACATACACACACACACACACCCTCTAGACTCTAGGCTCTGGGGGAAGGGAGAAGCAGATTTCTGGTCCCCACGGACATCTCCATGATGCAGCTTAAAGGACTGAAAACCACTAGAACCCAACTTCAGTGAGACTGCTGCTTTGAGTAGCAGGTGGGCAAGGGAAACCAGTCAATGTTTGTAAGTTTCTAAGGTTAAGACAGCCAGGTCTTCAGGTGACGCCAAGCAGCTGCCACACTCAGGAAGCAGGAAGAAGCTGGCATCAGAGAGTGACGTGTATTCAACCTGTGATGCATGAACAGCTCAAATCATGGTTGAATTTACAACAGAAGACGCGAGAAGAAGAGTCAGAGGCCAACTAGACAAGTGTCTAAAGAGAAGCAACCAGAGCAAAAGATTTCAAGAGATAAGAAAAGGGAGAGGAAAGGAGGCCTGGGGTAACCGGGCTGATGTTAGGAGTCTCAGTGTGATGTGTGACAGACACAAGTACAAAGGTAAGTTAAGTGCAAGCTTATGGCTTACGTTAGTACTTCTAAGGCCCAGAGAACTCACCTGTGGGCTAATGGAAAACAGGTCGAGAAAGAGACTGAAAGTTATCTGACGTAACAGTGCCTGGAGGTCAAGAGTGGATGCGCCCAGGCAGCTGCAGCACCAGCCAGCAAAGAGACAGGCTCTGTGTGCTCCCTGCCCTGACAGACCACGGACAAGGACGAGCACAGACACAGGGCTGGAGGGCTGACGGCAAAGGGCAGCTCTGAGAACTCGCAGGCAGGGCTCGAGGCTTGTGTTCCTGCATTAGTCAGCTTCTCTCACAGAAGTATCTCTTGTCGAAAAGTCCTTCCTGAGACTCCTCATGTTTACCTAAATCCAAATGGGAACTAACACTGGCTTGTGTGGGCCTGGAATCTCAAAATGCACGAAAGACGACACTGCGGTATTCATTGTGAAGCAATTCTACGAGTCATCTGAGAAACAGGCTTCTGTGTTCTACATGAAAAGGGTACTAAACGAAACATATCTTTTAGGACTTTGCCGTGGATAATAATCCACCTGCCAATGCAGGGGACATGGTGCGATCCCTGGTGTGGGAGGATTCCGCATGCCACCGTGTACCACAGCTACCACAGGCTGTGCGCCCAGAGCCTGTGCTCTGCAGTGAGAAGCCACCGCCATGAGACGCCTGTGCAGCAGAACGAAGGGCAGCCCCCACTCCGCAACCAGAGGAAGCCCGCATGCATCAAAAAATAAACCAACTTAAAAAGAAAAAGAAAGGAAAACAAAGAATGAACAAAGGGAACAAACAGGAAAAAAATAATTTGATAAATAAATGAAACATATCTTTTCACCAGAAGGTTCCTGAGTCAACAAAAACAGCAGTTTGCAGCTCCCAATATCAGAAATATTTTATTAAATACGTATTTATCACGAGCTGTACTTCCACACAGTGGCAACCGACCAGTCCAGAAGGACAAAGTGTGCTTCATGTAAAGAGTGGAAAAGTAACAAGGAATTCTGAAACTGACTCAGTTTTATTACAATCCAGGGAAAGAACAAAATGTCTTAATTAGAGGTAATAACAGTTATTGATTCATGAAGCAACTTCTCCCCATTAAAGAGATACAAGCGTTAGCTAAAATGTGCTAAGAACATAAAAGAAACTGAGATAAAAGCTGTGTAGAATAAGCCTTACTCTGAAACAAAATTAATCCCTGGGAAGAGGGGTGAGGAAAAATGAAGCAACATTTTTCAGGCAAAAAGATGAGGATGTGGCAGAAACCACAGGGGTGCTGGAATAATACTGCTCAAAAATGTTTTCACAAAAAGTGTAAGGGACTGAATGTACTCCTGAAGAAGATCAGCACTTTACAAACAGGACGAGACCAGCTCATTACAGCTGTTTTGTAACTGTTGAACCGTATCCGTGAAGATGAAGTATCTTTCATTTTTTCATCTCACAGGATTCTAACATGTGTCCTTCATTTTGCCTTTCCCCGAATTAACCCCACAGAAGAAAAAAAGAACTGCAAACAGAAGTGAACTCTGTATTTCTGAAGCTTCATAATAATTATATGGTCTATGGGGGAATCAACTGTCAAACTATGGACACTTACTTTGCTTTTTCAAATATTTCCAAAAATGATATTTCTCAGAACTGTGCACATTTTTTCAGATCACTGAATTTTTATTAAAAAAAATTCTTTTCTCAGAAGACCAAAATAGTCAAGGTTTAATACAGAACCCTATTTAAAATCTCACTGAGGCAGAAATGCAGCCTGCGTCCAGAAAGAAGTGGAGAGTCCCCTAGAAAATGCTGGTGATGACGCTCTGAGCTCTCGCATCAGGCCCGAGGCAGGCACACAGCCTCCTTCTTCTCTCATGGATCCCACCAAGCCCGGACAACAAGAACTGTCACAGACAAGGTGACAAGCTCCTCTCAAGAGGCAAAGCACGCGGACCACTGGATGGCCCTGAGCGCGGGTCTAACCGTCGGTGTCGCCCACCCGAGGGAGAAGCAGCCCCACTGGTCTGGAAGCAAATCCTGATCAACCTGGTTTCCAATAGCTGCTTGGTCCTTCTCAGCATCTGTGGACCTGTGATCAAATATGCAACTGATTATCTGCAAGTGTCCATTAGTTCATGCCTTCGTTTTGATTTCTCTGAAAAGGTGATCCTACAATGAAACACCGGGACCATGGTTTTGGTGTGATCCCGAGGAAGTCATCACGGTACAGTCACAGCTTCCTGCACAGTAAGATTCAAGCGGCATTTCTGAAAACAACCACGCCCACATATCACCTCCTCTTCCCTAGGGCAGGCACCACCGTGCGCTAAGACAGATGGAAACACCACGGATCAGAGAACCGGCGATTCCCTTCGGTGCAGAGAAGAACAGCACAGAGACGCAGGCGCCCCTAAGCCGAGCGCCCCCTTCAGTGCCCAGCCCTCGAGGCGGTCATAAGGGGTTCCTGCAAAGGTGAAGTCAAGCTCGTCCGCGTCAGGGGCTGCTCCCAACGCCCATGTGTGGCCTTGCATCGGAAGGTTTCAAATACGCGCAAAAGTACGGGGAATTATACAAGGCGCTACACACATACACGGCCCAAACACAACGTCATCAGGGCTTGCTATACTTGCTCCAAGTATTGCGTCCTTTTTTCTTTTTCTTTCTAGTTTTTGGGGTTAAAAGGCATGTCGTATTTTGAAGCAAACTGCAAAAATGAGTCCTGTGTATTTTGTAAGCATTTAAAAACATGGGCATTTTATACCTAACTGTACTGCCATTTTTACATCTAAAAGAATAATAATTCGCTGATATTTACTACCCAGCAAATATCAATACCTTCCCCAAGCATTCTCAAATGTCTTTTAACAATTATGTGGGGTCAATAGGGATCCAGTCGAGATCCGTACATTGCTCTTATGTCTCCCTACTTTGGAGCAATCCTTCCCCTGCCTGCCTCTTTTTCATGCCATGTTCTTGTTGAAGGAACTGGACCAGTGTCCTGAAGGATGCTCCGTATCAGGATCTGTCTGTCTGCTTCTTTGTGCGCCCTTTCAGTTTGCTCCATGATCCTGTGTATTTTCTCTTAAGCCACCAGTTACCTACAAAGAGTCGGTCAGCTTCGGGCTCCCCTGTTATCACAGGACTGCCTCCTGGTGAAGAGTAGTGAGGTAGATTCCTTAAGATGGCATTAGTGACACAGACCAACATCTCAACGGTTCCACACTCAGTGACGTTAATGGTGGCCCCTGGGAGAATGTCCCGTGAACCTTGTTTTTAACCGTACTCATGACATTTAGCGTAAGTTCACCTTCCTAAGAAGGTTCATGCACGCAGTGCGGTACTGGTGACCTCAGGCGCCGTGTTTACAGCAGAGTCCAGTCTTGCCTGTCCTGCGTAACCAACCCCTGTGCCCCCTGCCCAGAATCTCCCATTCCCCCACCCGAGCTCCTGGCCCCGCTTTCCACTGTCTGCCTCCATGAGTCTGCTTTAGGTTCCTCATGTGAGTAGGATCACACAGTGTCTGTCCTTCTATGGCTAGCCCGTCATACCTTGTGTGTGATTGCTATTTAATAAATACCATTATGATGTGGCAGCCTCAGAGCACTGGCCCATAGTCAAGACTCTGTCCTAACAGGCAGCAGTATTAACTGTCTCCCCAAGAATGAGTGCAGAATCTTCGCCTGAAGACCAACACATTGCCACGGCAGCACATACGTGTCTGTCTTCAGCACCACAAGCCACGAATCGGCCGCAAGGGCTGAAAGCAATTCCACACGGGTAGCAGCGGCTTGGATGGCCTTCAAAACGGCGCTCACACCTACAAGGAAGCGAAAGCAGCAAGAGAACAGAGGATTTCTCAGTTTCCGACACAAATTAGGAGGAAGGTACTGACTTGTCTTCACAAAAATGAGCAAAATAACAGTGAAACAACATGTTTCTTATGAGGATGTTTAATAATAAGGGAGGATTATCAATAATAAATGGCGAGGCAGGTGATTCTGGAGACCCTTTAAAAATAACAAACGTGCTTTTAACATCGTAAATGCACAAAAACAACAAAACTAACATTAAATAAACTTTTTATATGTGAGAAGTATACAAAAGTCACACAGGATAGAAACAGAGGGTTTATACTTGTTTAGTGAATGAAGAAGAAAACAGAGGCAATCTGCTACTATCGTCCTTATGAATATATATATGTCACACACACAGACAAATATAAGTAGTTATTCTATTTTGTTAGATACATTCTATACTCAATGTCTGTCTGCCATAACTATCAGAACATTTTAAGGAATAGAATTATGTGTGTGTGTATAAATATATATATGTGTGTGTGTGTGTACCACTGTGTGTATATGTATTTGTGTATATATATATATATATATACACATCTCACTGTTACATGTATGCACCCGTGTGTATATTTATATATATACACATATTTTGTATGCATATATATATCTACACACATCTAACTGTAATGTGTATGTATCACTGTGTGTGTGTATATTTGTATACACACATATACATCTTACTGTTAGATGTATGTAACCCTGTGTGTATATTTATGTTTATATATATACACACACACACACACACACACACATATTTTATATACATATATACACACATCTAACTATGTGTGTCTATATATTTACGTACAAATATATGTACACCTCACTGTTACACGTACATATCACTGCGTGTGTACGTGCTTATATACATACATATACATCTCACTGTTACATGTATGTACCCGTGTGTGTGTATATATATATATAAATACTTTGTATACATACACATACACACACATCTCCCTGTAATATGTAGTATCACTGTGTATATATATATGTTTATATACAAATATGTGTATATCTCGCTGTTACATGTGCATCTTACAGTGTACATGCTTGCACACATACATATACGTCTCACTTACACACATGCACACTCTACTCTAACAGTGATCAATTAACTTCCTGTTCATTTCCAGCCATCAGAGGCCACATGTCACATGTAGCAGAGGAAAGACCAGTATCTGCTTTTTTTATCATTCCAAACTGTGTGACCCTTTCTGTGTATAAATCAGACTCTTCTTAGTCAGTGTGAATAGATTCACCACAACCTTGTCATACTTGGAAAAACAAGCTCAAGTGGAGTTTACCATGAGCTTTAATTAAAATACACTCTACGTGGTCTGCCCAGCCTCACCCCCAACTGCAACCCGAAAAGCAGAGGGAGCCGCACCTCAGGGTCCTCAGGTCCCAGAGCTTTACCCCATCACCAGTGGCTGCGGTTGCAAAGAGATTATAAGCCTGGGATTGCTGGGTTGCAAATGATGACCCCTGTAATTATAAGGGAAAATCAAGGCATATTTTTTACAGGTTTAATTAATAAACATTTCCCTAATCATATCTAACAACACTGAATCTAAAGAAAGAAATTAACAAATAGCTTTTTTATTTATAAGAATTTTAGAATTGGACTCCAAAAACTTCCTTCCTGTGAATAATCGCTAGTGGAACACTCGGACCTTAAGAACTACCAATATATGTTTTCTCTATAAATAATGCCATGGAAAGTTACAGAACTACAAATGGCAAAAGGTCAAAAGATGATAACAACACACCAAATCTTTTAAAGTGTAGGTCACAAGACATATTCAATAAATTATCTGGAAGATGGTCTCAGTAAGGCATTTGAAGCTTGAGGTCAGTTATTAGTTTCCTGATCAAACCCTGAGACCCCCTGAGCAGGTGCCTGTGACACTGACTTGGGTGAAATGAGTCCAGCAGACGCTGGCCCTTCCGAGGACCTGCATCTGGTCTGGTCACTGGGCCCTCACCCTCTCCAAGCTGCTGTCAGAGGAAGTGTTGCCATGATTTTCAGTGTGTAGTGGACTGAAACTGAACTCCATCTACAGAGCCATCTGGCCCCAAACATTACTTAAACATAACGTGCTTTATAATAATTTCCATCTTCCTACTATGTCAAGAATATCCAAACGTTAATGTTAAGACAAATCTAATAAAGTGTCCACAAGGATTTATGCTTAGGATACCTACAACTGATTCTTCATTTACAAACAGGAAACAAAGGCTTATATAAATTCAATGACTAGAAAAACAAACGAATATGCATTGAGTCTTAACTCTGCACCCACAGCATTCTGAACACTTCCCATTCCCTCCTCTTCGCAAACCTGTGAAGGGTCACCTATTTCGCTCCCTTTTTCATATGAGAAACCTGACACACAGAGGGGCCCACCCACTGCCACCCAGCTACTAAGATCAGCACAGCACGCTGCTGCTGCTGCTAAGGCGCTTCAGTCGTGTCCGACTCTGTGCAACCCCATAGATGGCAGCCCACCAGGCTCCCCCCGTCTCTGGGATTCTCCAGGGAAGACACTGGAGTGGGTTGCCATTTCCTTCTCCAATGCATGAAAGTGAAAAGTGAAAGGGAAGTCGCTCAGTGGTGTCCGACTCTTCGCCGACCCCAAAGACTGCAGCCTACAGGCTCCTCCGTCCATGGGATTTTCCAGGCAAGAGTACTGGAGTGGGGGGCCATCGCCTTCTCCACAACACAGCATAGTGATCCACAAACTGGAACTGGGTTAAGACAGCTTGATAACTCATAAGAGAGAAACAACAGACATCCAGCAAACACTTAGAGGTCACCTACTGAATGCTGGGTGCTCTGCAACACCCTGAATGTAAAAAGAACAAAACACAGACCTAGTTTAACAGAGAGATGAGTGTACAGTTATAAGAGCTTACAACATTGCTAGTTTCTTGAAACTGAACAGTAAAAAATGGGAAAAAAATGGAAATAATATACAGAGGTCAAATCTTTCAAGGGGAAAAAAAGAATTTGGAAAAATATCTGATCAATCCAGTAGAGACTGAAGGAAAACAATGAAGCTAAGAATTCATGATAAATAGAAAGTGAAGTGTTCTTTTTAAAGATTGAAGAGAAAAACAAAATAAGATCAACTGATGAGTCATCATCATAATTTCCAACAGAGTGAGCTCAACAAATAAAAGAAAGCTTCCTAGTTGGATTTCAATAAAACACTTAAAATATATTAATTGTAATGGTTGAAAGTAAAAGGTGGGGGAAAATAGCATATGCTAAGTAAAAGGAGGAAAGATTGATTGTATAAATATTAAGAAAAAATAAAAGTAAGGCAAAGCACACCTTACTAGACTAGAGATCTCTTCAAGAAAATTAGAGATACCAAGGGAACATTTCATGCAAAGATGGGCTCAATAAAGGACAGAAATGGTAAGGACCTAACAGAAGCAGAAGATATTAAGAAGAGGCGGCAAGAATACACAGAAGATCTATGCAAAAAAGATCTTCATGACCCAGATAATCACGATGGTGTGATCGCTTACCTAGAACCAGACATCCTGGAATGTGAAGTCAAGTGGGCCTTAGGAAGCATCACTATGAACAAAGCTAGTGGAGGTGATGGAAATCAAGTCCTAAAAGATGATGCTGAAAATAAAAGTTCTGCACTCAATATGCCACCATATTTGGAAAACTCAGCAGTGGCCACAGGACAGGAAAAGCTCAGTTTTCATTCCAATCCCAAAAAAAGGCAATGCCAAAGAATGCTCAAACTACTGCACGATTGCAGTCATCTCACATGCTAGCAAAGTAATGCTCAAAATTCTCCAAGCCAGTCTTCAACAGTATGTGAACCATGAAATTCCAGATATTCAAGCTGGATTTAAAAAAGGCAGAGGAACCAGAGATCAAATTGCCAACATCTACTGGATCATCGAAAAAGCAAGAGAGTTCAAGAAAAACACTTACTTCTGCTTTATTGACTATACTAAAGTCTTTGACTATGTGGATCACAACAAACTGTGGAAAATTTTTAGAGAGATGGGAATACCAGACCACCTAACATGCCTCCTAAGAAATCTGTATGCAGGTCAAGAAGCAACAGTTAGAACTGGACATGGAACCACAGACTGGTTCCAAATCAGGAAAGGAGTACGTCAAGGCTGTATTTTATCACCCTGCTTATTTAACTTATATGCAGAGTACATTATGAGAAATGTTGGCCTGGATGAAGCACAAGCTGGAATCAAGATAGCTGGGAGAAATATCAATAACCTCAGATATGCATTTGACACCACACTCATGGCAGAAAGTGAAGAACTAAAGAGCCTCTTGATGAAACTGAAAGAAGAGAGTGAAAAAGTTGGCTTAAAACTCAACATTCAGAAAACTAAGATCATGGGAAAACAGTGGAAACAGTGACAGACTTTATTTTTCTGGCTCCAAAATCACTGCAGATGGTGACTGCAGCCATGAAATTAAAAGACACTGCCTCCTTGGGAGAAAAGTTATGACCAACCTAGACAGCATATTAAAAAGCAGAGACATTACTTTGCCATCAAAAGTCCATCTAGTCAAAACTATGGTTTTTCCAGTAGTCATGCATGGATGTGTGAGTTGGACCATAAAGAAAGCTGAGCACCAAAGAATTGATGCTTTTGAACTGTGGTGTTGGAGAAGACTCTTGAGGGTCCCTTGGACTGCAAGGAGATCCAACCAGTCCACCTTAAAGGAAATCAGTCCTGAATATTCATTGGAAGGATTAATGCTGAAGCTGAACCTCCAATACTTTGGCCACCTGATGTGAAAAACTGACTCATTGGAAAAGACCCTGATGCTGGGAAAGATTGAAGGCAGGAGAAGGGGAAGACAGCAAATGAGATGGTTGGATGGCATCACCAACTTGACGGACATGAGTTTGAGTAAGCTTGGAGAGCTGGTGATGGACAGGAAGCCTGGTGTGCTGCAGCCCATGGGGTCGCACAGAGTTGGACACGACTGAGCGACTGAACTGAACTGAACTGAACTGAAAGTACGCCTAACTAGTAATTGTTTTTGAAAGTGATAAAAACAACTATATCTGAAAATATAAGCTATTGTTGCTCACTCACCCAGTCGTGTCCGACTCTTTGCGACCCCATGGACTGCAGCACGCCAGGCCTCCCTGTCCCTCACTATCTCCCGAGGTTTGCCCAAGTTCATGTTCATTCTTTACCAGCATCAGGGACTTTTCCAATGAGTTGGCTCCTTGCATCAGATGACCAAAATACTGGAGCTTCAGCTTCAGCATCAGTCCTTCTGTGAATATTCAGGGTTGATCTCCCTTAAAATTGACTGATTTGATCTTGCAGTACAAGGGACTTTTGGGAGTATTCTTCAGCATCACAGTTCAAAGGCATCAGTTCTTAGGTGTTCTGCCAAATTTACAGTCCAAGTCTCACAACCACTATCAGCAGAGTAGTGTCTCTCTTTTCAAGAGCTCTCTAGGTTTGTCATCGCTTTCCTGCCAAGAAGCAATCGTCTTTTGATTTCATGGCTGCAGTCAACATCTGCAGTGATTTTGGAGCCCAAGAAGAGGGAATATGTCACTACTTCCACCTTTTCTCCTTCTATTTGCCATGCAGTCATGGGGCCAAATGCCATGATCTTAGTTTTTTTAATATTAATCTTAAGCTGCCTCTTTCACTCTTCTCCTTCACCCTCATTACACGGCTGTTTATTCCTCTTCGCTTTCTGCCATTAGAGTGGTGTCATCTGCATATCTGAGGTTGTTGATGTTTCTCCCGCCTATCTTGATTCCAGTTTGTAACTCATACAGCCCGGCATTTCTCAAGATGTGCTCAACATATAGGTTAAACAAACATGGTGACACCACCCTTATGGCAGAAAGCAAAGAGGAACTAAAGAGCCTCTTGATGAAGGTGAAAGAGGAGAGTGAAAAAGTTGGCTTAAAACCAAACATTCAAAAAACCAAGATCATGGCATCTTGTCCCATCACTTCATGGCAAATAAATGGGGAAACAATGACAGACTTTATTTTCTTGGGCTCCAAACCACTGCGGATTGTGACTGCAGTCATGAAATTAAAAGACACTTGCTCCTTGGAACAAAAGCTATGACCAACCTAAACAGAATATTAAAAAGCAGAGACATAACTTTACTAACAAAGGTCTGTATAGTCAAAACTATGGTTTTTCCAGTAGTCATGTATGGATGTGACAGTTGGACTCTAAAGAAAGCTGAGCGCCGAAGAACTAATGCTTTTGAACTGTGGAGAAGACTCTTGAGAGTCTCTTGGGCTGTAAGATGGTCAAACCAGTCAATCCTAAAGGAAATCAACCTTGAATATTCATTGGAAGGACTGATGCTGAAGCTGAAACTCCAATACTTTGACCACCTGAGGCGAAGAACTGACTCATTGGAAAAGACCCTGATGCTGGGAAAGATTGAAGGCAGGAGGAGAAGGGGACGGCAGAGGATGAGATGGTTGGATGGCATCACCAACTCAATGGACGTGAGTTTGATAAAGTTCCGGGAGATGGTGAAAGACAGGGAAGCCTGGCGTGCTGCAGTTCATGGGGTCACAAATAGTTTTCACAACTGAGCGGCCAAACAACAAATTAGTTTATGTATGCGGAAAACTGAAAGCTCATATGTAAATAAAGACTAGGTTGAAAAAAATCAGAAAATATTTACTGCTAAATCAAAAGGCCACTTGCTAAACTGGCAAATTACAACCACAGTGGCATTCAGAGGGAAATTTATAGGCTTAAACACATGTAAGAAGTGCATGAAATGGGTAAGGTTCACGCGCATGGTGCAGTGAAGCTGAGGTGCCGGAAGCTCAGCGCCACTGCAGGAAGGAGCACGCGCGCTTCAGACGGTGCTGTGCTCTGAACGCACACTGGGGGAGGGCCACAGGGAACTCGCAGCGGCCAGCGAACGGAAACGCTTCCTGTAGCAAAAATCACTGCATTTCTTTAAAAAAGAGAAAAAAGTAAGACCTGGAGCTAATAAAATATCTATTTTAAAGCAAATTATATCAGTTTGAGTGACTATTATTTCTGAACAGTATGAAAAGGCAAAATGATAGGATACTGAAAGAGAAACTCCCCAGGTCAGTAGGTGCCCAATATGCTACTGGAGATCAGTGGAGAAATAACTCCAGAAAGAATGAAGGGAGGGAGCCAAAGCAAAAACAATACCCAGCTGTGGATGTGACTGGTGATAGAAGCAAGGTCCGATGCTGTAAAGAGCAATATTGCATAGGAACCTGGAATGTCAGCTCCATGAATCAAGGCAAATTGCAAGTGATCAAACAAGAGATGGCAAGAGTGAACGTCAACATTCTAGGAATCAGCGAACTGAAATGGACTGGAAAGGGTGAATTTAACTCAGATGACCATTATATCTACTACTGCGGGCAGGAATCCCTCAGAAGAAATGGAGTGGCCATCATGGTCAACAAAAGAGTCCGAAATGCAGTACTTGGATGCAGTCTCAAAAATGACAGAATGATCTCTGTTCGTTTCCAAGGCAAACCATTCAATATCACAGTAATCCAAGTCTAGACCTCAACCAGTAATGCTGAAGAAGCTGAAGATGAACGGTTCTATGAAGACCTACAAGACCTTTTAGAACTAACACCCAAAAAAGATGTCCTTTTCATTATAGGGGACTGGAATGCAAAAGTAGGAAGTCAAGAAACACCTGGAGTAACAGGCAAATTTGGCCTTGGAATACGGAATGAAGCAGGGCAAAGACTAATAGAGTTTTGCCAAGAAAATGCACTGGTCATAACAAATACCCTCTTCCAACAACACAAGAGAAGACTCTACAAATGGACATCACCAGATGGTCAACACCAAAATCAGATTGATTATATTCTTTGCAGCCAAAGATGGAGAAGCTCTATACAGTCAGCAAAAACAAGACCAGGAGCTGACTGTGGCTCAGACCATGAACTCCTTATTGCCAAATTCAGACTTAAATTGAAGAAAGTAGGGAAAACCACTAGACTGTTCAGGTATGACCTAAATCAAATCCCTTATGATTATACAGTGGAAGTGAGAAATAGATTTAAGGGCCTAGATCTGATAGACAGAGTGCCTGATGAACTATGGAATGAGGTTCTTGACATTGTACAGGAGACAGGGATCAAGACCATCCCCATGGAAAAGAAATGCAAAAAAGCAAAATAGCTGTCTGGGGAGGCCTTACAAATAGCTGTGAAAAGAAGAGAAGTGAAAAGTAAAGGAGAAAAGGAAAAATATAAACATCTGAATGCAGAGTTCCAAAGAATAGCAAGAAGACATAAGAAAGCCTTCTTCAGTGATCAATGCAAAGAAGTAGAGGAAAACAACAGAATGGGAAAGACTAGGGATCTCTTCAAGAAAATCAGAGATACCAAAGGAACATTTCATGCAAAGATGAGCTCGATAAAGGACAGAAATGGTATGGACCTAACAGAAGCAGAAGATATTAAGAAGAGATGGCAAGAATACACAGAAGAACTGTACAAAAAAGATGTTCATGACCCAGATAATCATGATGGTGTGATCACTCACCTAGACCCAGACATCCTGGAATGTGAAGTTAAGTGGGCCTTAGAAAGCATCACTATGAACAAAGCTAGTGGAGGTGATGGAATTCCAGTTGAGCTATTCCAAATCCTGAAAGATGATGCCGTGAAAGTGCTGCACTCAATATGCCAGCAAATTTGGAAAACTCAGCAGTGGCCACAGGACTGGAAAAGGTCAGTTTTCATTCCAACCCCAAAGAAAGGCAATGCCAAAGAATGCTCAAACTACCGCACAACTGCACTCATCTCACACGCTAGTACAGTAATGCTCAAAATTCTCCAAGCCAGGCTTCAGCAATATGTGAACCGTGAACTTCCTGATGCTCAAGCTGGGTTTAGAAAAGGCAGAAGAACCAGAGATCAAATTGCCAACATCTGCTGGATCATGGAAAAAGCAAGAGAGTTCCAGAAAAACATCTATTTCTGCTTTATTGATTATGCCAAAGCCTTTGACTGTGTGGATCACAATAAACTGTGGAAAATTCTGAAAGAGATGGGAATACCAGAGCACCTGACCTGCCTTTTGAGAAATGTGTATGCAGGTCAGGAAGCAACAGTTAGAACTGGACATGGAACAACAGACTGGTTCCAAATAGGAAAAGGAGTTCGTCAAGGCTGTATATTGTCACCCTGCTTATTTAACTTAGATGCAGAGTACATTATGAAAAACGCTGGACTGGAAGAAACACAAGCTGGAATCAAGATTGCCGGGAGAAATATCAATAACCTCAGATATGCAGATGACACCACCCTTATGGCAGAAAGTGAAGAGGAACTCAAAAGCCTCTTGATGAAAGTGAAAGTGGAGAGTGAAAAAGTTGGCTTAAAGCTCAACATTCAGAAAATGAAGATCATGGCATCCGGTCCCACCACTTCATGGGAAATAGATGGGGAAACAGTGGAAACAGTGTCAGACTTTATTTTTTGGGCTCCAAAATCACTGCAGATGGTGACTGCAGCCATGAAATTAAAAGACGCTTACTCCTTGGAAGGAAAGTTATGACCAACCTAGATAGCATATTTAAAAGCAGAGACATTACTTTGCCAACAAAGGTTCGTCTAGTCAAGGCTATGGTTTTTCCAGTGGTCATGTAAGGATGTGAGAGTTGGACTGTGAAGAAGGCTGAGCGCCGAAGAATTGATGCTTTTGAACTGTGGTGTTGGAGAAGACTCTTGAGAGTCCCTTGGACTGCAAGGAGATCCAACCAGTCCATTCTGAAGGAGATCAGCCCTGGGATTTCTTTGGAAAGAATGATGCTGAAGCTAAAACTCTAGTACTTTGGCCACCTCATGTGAAGAGTTGACTCATTGGAAAAGACTCTGATGCTGGGAGGGATTGGGGGCAGGAGGAGAAGGGGACGACGGAGGATGAGATGGCTGGATGGCATCACTGACTCGATGGATGTGGGTCTCAGTGAACTCCGGGAGTTGGTGATGGACAGGGAAGCCTGGCGTGCTGCAATTCATGGGGTCGTAAAGAGTCAGACACGACTGAGCGACTGATCTGATCTGATCTGATTATTTCTGAAAATCTAAAGTTCTGGTGTGACAAGATAGTTTCATTAAACTATTTAAAATTTTACCTATTTTTTAGCTTTCAATTCAAATTAGCTGTCTAGTATTATACATTTGGTCCCATCACTTCATGGGAAATAGATGGGGAAACAGTGGAAACAGTGTCAGACTTTATTTTCGGGGGCTCCAAAATCACTGCAGATGGTGACTGCAGCCATGAAATTAAAAGACGCTTACTCCTTGGAAGGAAAGTTATGACCAACCTAGACAGCATATTAAAAAGCAGACATTACTTTGCCAACAAAGGTCCATCTAGTAAAGGCTATGGTTTTTCCAATAGTCATGTATGGATGTGTGAGTTGGACTGTGAAGAAAGCTGAGTGCTGAGGAATTGATGCTTTTGAACTGTGGTGTTGGAGGAGACTCTTGAGAGTCCCTTGGACTGCAAGGAGATCCAACCAGTCCATTCTAAAGGAGATCAGTCCTGGGTGTTCTTTGGAAGGAATGATGCTAAAGCTGAAACTCCAATACTTTGGCCACCTCATGCGAAGAGTTGCCTCATTGGAAAAGACTCTGATGCTGGGAAGGATTGGGGGCAGGAGGAAAAGTGGACGACAGGATGAGATGGCTGGGTGGCATCACCGACTCAATGGACGTGAGTTTGAGTGAACTCTGGGAGTTGGTGATGGACAGGGAGGCCTGGTGTGCTGCAATTCATGGGGTTGCAAAGAGTTGGACATGACCGAGCAACTGAACTGAACTGACTGATTATACATTTGGGCGCCCCCGATGATTCAGCTGTAAATAATCCTCATGCAATGCAGGAGACCTGGGTTCAATCCCTGGGTTGGAAAGATCCCCTGGATGAGGGAAAGGCTACCCACTCCAGTAGTCTTGCCTGGAGAATCCAACGGACAGAGAAGCCTGGAGGACTACAATCCATGGGGTCGCAAAAAGGTGGATACGATTGAAGTGACTTAGCACACGCACTCCAGTATTCTCGACTAGGAAATCTCATGGACACAGGAGCCTGGCAGGCTACAGTCTATGGGGTCGCAAAGAGTTGGACACGACTGAAGAGGCTGAGCATGCATGCACATTACAGACTTACATCACAAAAAAATGCAAGTATCTCTTTCAGACACAAAAAAGAGTAATAGCCAATAAGGTTTTTTTTAATATATATAAAAAAAGACATCTGCTGTGATTCTTAAAGATATCAATAAATCATAAAAAATACGTATGCACTTTCATTCTAAAAATAAGCCATTTAATGATATAAAATGGACTTCAAAAATAGGAAGACAAGGCCCTCATTTTTGTGACTGGAGGTAAAATGAGTTCAGTTCTGCTTGTGCAACACGAAACTGCTGCGGTGATCCTCAGAAGAGGTCACGACAGGAACCCAGACGCTCACAAAGAGCTCCAGCGGCACCTGCCGATGAGGCTGCACTTGTCACCAAGCCGAAAGGAAATCAGAAACGACATATTTTTTATCCGAGTGGAAATGGGACTTTTGGGCCAATTGTGACTTCTGCTTCCCCTGAACTTGGACTTGCAGGACAACAGTTCCTGCAGGGCTCTGTTAAGTCAGAACACTTTGATGCCCACTGCATAACTGAACAGAAATGTCAGGGAAGTTTAAGAAAGCTATTAAGCCATGGGGTAAACCTCTAAACTTATACCCTCATCTTTTCATCCCATCATATACCGTTCAGATGTTTATTTTAAGGAAGTAAAACCAGTTCTTTTCCCACCAAACCCCTCAGAACTCCCTTCCCAACCTAATGCCTCTCATCCGACCGCACAGCGCAGGCTGCTGTGCCTGCTTCCCCAGCCCCACCACGACACGGCGGACAGCTCAGGACTGACCGGCTCCCAGGCGCCCGGGGAGGAAACCTCGTGTGGCCTGGCTGGGGGCCCAGAGCCCTCTGCTCCACTGAGCCTGGGGGACAGCGACTGGGACCAACCCCACAGGCACAGGAGCCAGAGGAACCTGCCCCTGGGGACATGCACACTGAGGCCTAGGAGCCTGCACACGCCTGCCCCTGGGGACACACACGCTGAGGACTGGAAACCTGCACACGCCTGCCCCTGGGGACACGCACACTGAGGCCTAGGAACCTGCACACGCCACTGAGGACTAGGAGCCTGCACACACCTGACCCTGGGGACACACACACTGAGGACTGGAAACCTGCACACACCTGCCCCTGGGGACACGCACACTGAGGACTAGGAGCCTGCACACGCCACTGAGGACTAGGAGCCTGCACACACCTGACCCTGGGGACACACACACTGAGGACTGGAAACCTGCACACACCTGCCCCTGGGGACAGGCACACTGAGGACTAGGAGCCTGCACAGGCTACTGAGGACTAGGAGCCTGCACACACCTGACCCTGGGGACACACACACTGAGGACTGGAAACCTGCACACACCTGCCCCTGGGGACACGCACACTGAGGACTAGGAGCCTGCACACACCTGCCCCTGGGGACACGCACACTGAGGACTAGGAACCTGCACACGGCTGCCCCTGGGGACACGCACACTGAGGCCTAGGAGCCTGCACACGCCTGCCCCTGGGGACACGCACACTGAGGCCTAGGAGCCTGCACACGCCTGCCCCTGGGGACACGCACACTGAGGACTAGGAAGCTGCACACGCCTGCCCCTGGGGACACGCACACTGAGGACTAGGAACCTGCACACACCTGACCCTGGGGACACGCACACTGAGGACTCGAAACCTGCACACACCTGCCCCTGGGGACACGCACACTGAGGACTAGGAGCCTGCACACGCCTGCCCCTGGGGACACGCACACTGAGGCCTAGGAGCCTGCACACGCCTGCCCCTGGGGACACGCACACTGAGGCCTAGGAACCTGCACACGCCTGCCCCTGGGGACACGCACACTGAGGACTAGGAAGCTGCACACGCCTGCCCCTGGGGACAGGCACACTGAGGACTAGGAGCCTGCACAGGCTACTGAGGACTAGGAGCCTGCACACACCTGACCCTGGGGACACACACACTGAGGACTGGAAACCTGCACACACCTGCCCCTGGGGACACTCACACTGAGGACTAGGAGCCTGCACACACCTGCCCCTGGGGACACGCACACTGAGGACTAGGAACCTGCACACGGCTGCCCCTGGGGACACGCACACTGAGGCCTAGGAGCCTGCACACGCCTGCCCCTGGGGACACGCACACTGAGGCCTAGGAGCCTGCACACGCCTGCCCCTGGGGACACGCACACTGAGGACTAGGAAGCTGCACACGCCTGCCCCTGGGGACACGCACACTGAGGACTAGGAACCTGCACACACCTGACCCTGGGGACACGCACACTGAGGACTCGGAACCTGCACACACCTGCCCCTGGGGACACGCACACTGAGGACTAGGAGCCTGCACACGCCTGCCCCTGGGGACACGCACACTGAGGCCTAGGAGCCTGCACACGCCTGCCCCTGGGGACACGCACACTGAGGCCTAGGAACCTGCACACGCCTGCCCCTGGGGACACGCACACTGAGGCCTAGGAACCTGCACACGCCTGCCCTGGGGACACCACACTGAGGACACGCACACGCCTGCCCCTGGGGACACGCACACTGAGGCCTAGGAGCCTGCACACGCCTGCCCCTGGGGACACGCACACTGAGGACTAGGAACCTGCACACGCCTGCCCCTGGGGACATGTACACTGAGGCCTAGGAACCTGCACACGCCTGCCCCTGGGGACACGCACACTGAGGACTAGGAGCCTGCACACGCCTGCCCCTGGGGACACGCACACTGAGGACTAGGAACCTGCACATGCCTGCCCCTGTGGCCACGCACACTGAGGCCTAGGAGCCTGCACACGCCTGCCCCTGTGGCCACGCACACTGAAGACTAGGAACCTGCACACGCCTGCCCCTGTGGCCACGCACACTGAGGCCTAGGAACCTGTATACACCTGCCCCTGGGGACACGCACACTGAGGACTGGAAACCTGCACACGCCTGACCCTGGTGATAGCAGGCGAGCCCCCTGCTGCAAGTACCCCCAGATCTGTGCTGCCTGGCGTGGGGCATCCCACAGCAGTGCCGCCGTGCAGGATAGCGGCCCCAGCCACGCGGATGCCCCACCCCCTCACCCGAGACCAGAGGGTCCACACACACCCTGACGACAGAAGCAGAGATGAACACGAGCAGAGCCAGAGGCTACCTGCAAAGCTGCCTCTATCTAGGAAGCAGCAGGGCCCCTGAGGTCCCAAAGGCTGGACACTGAGTCGGGGCGTGTGTCAGGGGGGCCCCTGAAGAATCGAAGGCTGGACATGGAGTCGGGGGTTAGTGTCAGCGGGGCCCCCGAGGAACTGAAGGCCGGGCGCGGGTTGGGGGTGTATATTTTAGCAGCAGGCTGGGTGGGCAGGGTTCCTGGAGAGGCAGGAGTGGACGGGGGCCAAGGCTGACGGGGAGCTGGACTCACACCTACATCCTCTGGAGGTTTGTGTTCGTGGTGTTAACCCCCTTCTGGGATCTTATATTCAAGTCAGTCTGGGAACAGAGGAACCTGAGACCCAGGGACCTGTCCAGACCCTCCGGCAGGAGTCAGGTCGACCTGCTTCTCTCTTTCCTGCACCGTCAAAGGCCCCATAAAGTTAAGTTCTGTCTGACCACGTGGAAGGACATGTGGCTGCAGCTGAATGCCGTCTGCTCCGACCTTCCAGAACAGCACAAGCATCCTGTTCTCATCGCTGGGAGGGGCACTCTTTTCTCTCACCTTACTGAACTTAAGTGGACTTACCTGGTGGCTTAGACGGTAAAGAACCTCCTGCAATGCAGAAGACCCAGGTTCGATCCCTGGGTTGGGCAGACCCCTTGGAGAACGGAATGGCAACCCACTCCAGTATTCTTGCGTGGAGAATCCCAGGGACACAGGAGCCTGTTGGGCTACAGTCCATGGGGTCGCAAGAGTCAGACACGACTGAGCGACTGACACACTTTATGGAGCTTCAAGAGTCAGATTTGCACGAGTGAGCGTAACTCACACCCACATCTCCCACCTTGCCGGCCACAGTTTCTTTGAAAGCAGACATCGTTTCTGTAATAATTCAGCCTGACTTTCAACTGCAGGAAGCACAATTCTATACGTTTCTCCTTAACACTCATGGGAACAAAGGAATTGTGTGAAATTAGTTGCATATGAAGATTAAGAGTTTTCTAAGGCAATGTCCACCAGCCCTCATAAATTTATATTTTTAAAAATAGTTTCCATTTAGTGAATTTAGCATATGCTAAGAAATTAATATACATTATAGTATTTAATCCTTATAACAGAGGGAAGCATTATATGCAAAAGGTTAAAATATCTTTTTATGAAATGGAAACAGAGAGGAAGATATCAGTCAAAATAGCAACTTATTACTTTCAAAATGAAATAACTTCTCTGAAAATATGACAAAATCTAGTTAGCTAAGTTTAAAAGAATTGTCTTTACCACTATTTTAAAGCCAAGGCTTTATCCTTACATTATAAGTAAAAGAGCATCAAAACACCAAAATTATACTTTGCCTTCTCAACTTAAACAGTTTTGGGAACCAAACTGAGGAAAAACCTTATACTGATCTCTAACATACCAACTTTCAACCAAGTTTTTAAGGCTGTATGATAAACTCCAGAAAGAAAGATTAAAACATGCAAAAAAGAAAATAGGATTTATAATGGATTTATAGTGGAAAAGATATATGAGTCTATTATCAAATTCACTGAAAAGTCCAGGACTCTACCAGGTCTAATAATCAATCTGGAATGCCACCTTGGCAGATCTTACTCTGAAATCAGCAGCGTGAGATCAGGGATCCCAAACGCAAACCGCATTCCGGCCGTAAAAGACACACACACACCCACAGCCCTCCCAGGAGCCGCGCCGGCAGGGGGCGTCATCACGCCGCACGGCCTGACGCCTCCGCTGGGTCCGGGCTGCTATGTCAGCAGTGCCATGACGTCACTGCGTTCTTCAGAGGGTGCCTCCATTCGTCTGCGGGAGCACACTGTTTAAAATATTTTTGCTGTTTTTTATGCAGTTAAGAGTCTGTTCCCCAAAAAAAGGTGCAAGAAAATAATCTTTGCTTCAATAACTCAGCAAGCTGAAAACATCATACAAACCAGAAAAGCTTCCTCTTGATTGGAAATGTCCTCCTCAATGAGCCCCCGAAGGGTAAACTGCGGGAAGGTCCAGGTAGGACCCAGTCTGAGCCTGGAGGCTCCGGTCCAAGACCAGGTGTGCCCCGGGAGGAGCGGACGCTCGCCTCCCGGTGGAGGCGGCTCCTCCCCTCCTCAGCCCCCAGCCACTGCCCGCCAAGGCCAGGAGCCCGGACTCTGGCTGCGGCCATGTGGACGGGCTGTCCAGACGGACCTCCCAGGGCTCCGACGCAGGGCCTCAGGCCACTGCCCTCGCATCAGGGGTCTCCCACTGCCCCCAACACAGTCTGACTCTGGGTCCAGCACCCCCAGCTCTCACTCCCCCAGGACAACACCAAACAAAGTCCGTTTGAGAGAATTCAGCTCCACGGCCCTGGATCTGCGCTCTCCTCCCACTCAGCCACTTACAGAACCTCACCGACTATCTGACCACACACGCTGTCCACACACACTGTCACATGGAAACTTAAACCTGAATAACACCTTAAACTGTGGATAAGAGTCTTCTTTGAGCAATTTAGTAAGACTTCACTTAAAAAAGGAGAATATCCTTGAACCATAATGCATATTTCTGCAGGCATTATAAAGTAAACCCTTAACTTGGAAAGCAATTACAAATCTATTAAAAATCAAAGTTGTAGTCCTGAAAACAAAAGTTCTGTTCACAAGTCTCTTTGTTGTTCTTTAAAGCAACAAAGCATCTTTTGAACTAAACTGTGAGACAATGAATTCATCAGAATGGCCACCTCCTCAGTCCCTGACCTTCAATGCCCAGTTGTGTGTTATTTTGAACTCTTCCTCTGTCGAGACAGACCAGCTGCACCCGACAGAGACCCGTGAACCCACAAGGCTGCTTCACGTCCCTGCAGAATCTACCCAGCGCTGCCAACGCCCAAAACCACCGCCGAGTGGTAAATGAAAATGGGACCATTTTCATTTGAAAGTGGTAAAATAAAAAACTGGGACCACAGAATCATCAAAGACAAAGGTACAAACATCCACATTCTTCACAGCATCCAAATGCCTTCTAACATCCAACATCAAGGCTTACAATAGCTTCACGGCCAATAAAAAATTACTGCTGCTTTTGGCAGCAAACTGCTATAAGATTGCATCGTAAGTTTGTTAAACACTTAAACGCAAAGTTTACAAAGGCTGTGCACGGTCAGAAGGTCACTCACTTTATTTTGACAGATCTGGTGGACGGGCCGAGAATGGGCTCCCGTGATGACAGCCGCACTGCAGCCCACGTTGAGGTCGAAAACCTCCAAGGTCTGGTTCCGCCCAGCAGCAAGCACGATGTCTGGGGCTCGGTTAGGGAACTTCTCTCGGCAGAAGGTTGCACGGACAGGTGACCAGCTACAATCTCCTGAGGCTCCACAGGACAGTCCTGACCACAGCCCGCTCCCCACATGATCCCGGGTGTGTGGCCAGAGCTGCTGGGAGGATGGGGAGGCCAGGCATGTGGATTTCCATGCGGGAGGCCTAGGTCCCCTGAGAGTTAAGCAAGGTTTGAGATGTCAGGAAACACCCAAATCAAGAGGCGGAATGGCCGTCCTGCATGTAGGCACCGAGCTTGAAGAGGGTCTGAGCCAGAGATTAGATGGGGAGGCCGTGGAAGTGAACGGCGCCCCCTCCCACCAGGTCAGGCTGCCTGCATGGAGGACAAGCCTTGAACGAAGCACACGGCAAGGCCACTTCCTCCACATGGACCAGGAGGGACAGTGGCTAAGTTGGCAGCCCAGTGGTTAAGACGCCACACTTCCACTGCAGGGATCATGGGTTCAATCCCAGGTCAGAGAACTGAGCTCTCACCTGCCACGTGGTGTGGCCAAAACACAAAATGTATATGTGCTAGAAAAGTACAGAATAGAAAAAGTACTAGATCTAATGGTAAACCCAGTGCTAAAGCCAGAGTGCTCAGGGATCCTCACTCAAGGACAGAGAATATCAGAACAACACATTTCTGCTAAGTGTTTCTGTGTTTTTAGCAAAAGGTTCTAGCATAAAAAAATTACCTTTCTAATTAAAATATACTAGAACCTCTAATACCCTGTATCAGTCGTTCTGAAATTTAAAGAATAAAACTTTTCAAAAGAATCTTAGGCCTTTGAATAAAAGTTTATAAGATGTCTCCCTAAAGATCAGAGCTTTGTTTCTAAATAAAGTCAATGCTCTTTAATTTAAAATGATGATGTAACCACAAACACTCAAAACTTAACATTCTGGGATCGATGTGTTGTCAACAGCACTGCTGTAACTTTGCCATCTTCCACATGAGATGGGGTACACCGGTCAGTTCATCAAAGGATGCACGTGCTCAGTGTAGCCGTGTCCTGTCTAAATGCATTGAACTACTGTTACTCAAGACGCGAGCAGACCAGAAATCTCAGGTCCCGTCACTCTGCTCTACCTCACAGGCGCCCCACCTCCAGCTTCCCTTTCCCTCTGGGTCTCTTTTCATTATTGAGATGAAGCCATTACATGAAGGCCCCTGAGCTCCAGGAGGTCTGAGTGCTCAGCCCAAGCCTGGAGCCTGGACCCTCAGCACAAGCCTTTGCCAGAAGGATGATGGTCAGGATGTGAAAACATCAGACTCACAGCAGGAGAAAGGATACAGGAGTGGAAATCGTTCACTGCAGACAAGCTGGTGATCTCCGTGGCGTTGGTCGTGAGCAGCCTGCACACGGGCGTGCACCAGCTCTTCTGTCTGTACCTGCGAGAGGGTGGAGGACCATCTATCCCCTTGTTCCCCTTTTGCCACAACCCAAGATTCTACCTTCAAAAACTTGAAAATAAAAGTTTTCATGTCAATATTAACAATCATATTTCATTAATAAATATTAATAATAAGTAAATTTTATTAGGTAGCAGGTTGACTACCTAAGTTATTCTTTAGGTAATTCTAGCTTTTCCTTCAGTAAAACTTCATGAAAAATATTACTACATACATAGCCAAGTGGAATTCATCCCTATATATGAGAAAACAAACTTTTCTCTTAATTTTAAAATAATTGTGTATACTTAGCAAGACTCCACAGATCAAACCTGGGTCTCCTGCATTACAGGCAGATTCTTTACAATCTGAGCCACCAGGGAAGCCCTACATGCTTAAGACATTCAGTGAGCTACAAGTTATCTGTTGTTGCTGTTCAGCTGCCCAGTCATGTCTGACTCTTTGTGACCCCATGGACTGCAGCACCCCAGGCTTCCCTGTCCATCATCAACTCCTGAAGTTTGCCCAAGTTCATGTCCATTGCATCTGTGATGCCATCCAACCACCTCATCCTCTGATGCCCTCTTCTCCTTCTGCCCTCAATCTTTCCCAGTATCAGAGACTTTTCCAGTGAGTCGGCTCTTCACATCAGATAGCCAAAATACTGGAGCTTCAGCTTCAGCATCAGTCCTTCCAACAAATATTCAGGGTTGATTTCCCTTAAGACTGACTGGTTTGATCTCCTTGCAGTCCAAGGGACTTTCAGGAGTCTTCTCCAACATCACAGTTCCGTCAATTCTTTGGCACTGTGCCCTCTTTACGGTCCACTCTCACATCCATACATGATGACTGAAAAAACCATGACTTTGACTAGACAGACCTTTGTTGGCAAAGTGATGTACAGGTGGGCAATGGCCAAAGCCACTAGGGCTCAGTGTCCAAACCTCTCAGACACTTGAGGTGCAGATGAAACTGGTTGTCAGCCCATCCCGTCCACAGAGAGGTAACTGCTGGGCAGGGGTCTGATGCAGAGCCAGCCACAAAGTGGTACCCAGAGGGGTGACTTGGGGGGCAGGGACAGGCCTCATGTCCCGGGAGAACAGGCCATATGCAGACTCCGGACAAGCCAGGCCAAGCCTCAGGGGAAGTTTGGGAATGAAGCTTAATGATCAGCAGAGATTTCATAACCCCCCGTGTGTCCTGCTGAGAGACTGCCCAAAGCCACACAGCAGGACGGCTGAAGAGGTGATAGCAGCAACTTACTGTGGACAGGACAGCCCAGAAAGGGTCTCAGAGAGAAGAGTCACGTGAGCAGAGGGGGTGCAGACACCCCTGCAGTGGGGGAAGCCCGGGAGTGCCTCATGGAGAAGGTGCCTCTGTGCGAGTCCCCAGTGCTGGAGGCTGGCATGTGCCCATCAAGGTGAGTTTGTCAGCACCACGGGGACTCTGGGTCAGAGGTGAGGGAAGTGGGAGGGGGCCAAGACGAGAGGCAAACAGCTTGTCCATGAGACCAGCCCCACCCAACAACCAGGGTGCTCCTGGGGCCCTGAGGCATGCAGGCCTAAACAGGCCTCCCTTTCATCTTGCCATGGAAACACAGACGTGATGCCTGCAGCTACAGCAGCCACCTTGTTCTGCAGAGTGACAAGCAGTGGGACAGAGCCACCCAGAAGAGGGTGGTGGGCAGGACCTGGTGGAAACACCAACATCACAGTGTGAACACAGCGAGAAGCTGGTCAGCTACAGGAAGGGAGCTGGCTGACAGGCCCCCACTCTACAGGACGCAGGACAGGGGAGACGGCAGGCACCACCTTCAGAGCAGTGCGGGCCCACCACCACGCTGCTGGGCACCACACGCGCCCCCCTGAGGGTGGCCGGAGAAGGGAGTCCAGAAACGCCCACCTAGCCCTCCAGGCCCACCGCCAGACGTGTGCAGGGAAGCTCAGGGCGGTCCCACTGGAACAAGCGATGTGTCCATATGCGGGAACCAGGAAGAGCTGTGGCAACCTCCTGTTGCCTGGCACATCCCGAAAGGTAGGCAGCCTCCTGTCGCCGGGCACATCCCGACAGGTAGGCAGCCTCCTGTCGCCGGGCACATCCCGACAGGTAAACCCACAGGGAGCAGCCGCTTTCGTGAGCATGGTGGTGATCAAAGGTGTGTCACACGTGAGCCGCCCACCGAACCGCACAGACGCCTGGGCGGGCAGCAGCTAGAGACCAGGGGAGGGGCGCGAGCACATGGGTCTCGGGAGGCTACAGAGGGGCAGGGCTCAGAGGGGAGGCCTCTGGTTCTCTCTGCAGGTTTCATTTTCTTAAACGCTTTGAAAACAAAGACAGCCAAGCATTAATGTCTGCCAACGTCAGGTGTGCCCCGGCAGACCACACACACGTACATCTGTGGATGCGTATGAAACGTTCCACGCACGTGTGCTCAATCACTCAGTCGTATCAGACCCTCTGCTACCCCATGGACTGTAGCCCACCAGGCTCCTCTGTCCATGGAATTTTCCAGGCAAGGATACTGGAGTGGGTAGCTATGTCCTTCTCCAGGGAATCTTCCCAAACCATGGATGGAATTCCTATCTCCTGCCTTGGCAGGTTGATTCCTGACCACTGCAACCACCTCAATTTACTATAAACGGTAATAATCTCACATACAACACGTGTTAATCATGTTGCTGAACCAGGGCAGTGGCCCCCTTTCCTGAGTCCCGGGCACTGGTGAGTCCCCCGAGGCCCAGGCCTGGCCCCCAGGGAAGCTCTACACGCGGAGAAGAGACTTCCGATCACAGGAGGGTGTGACGACGCTTTGGACCAGTTATTTACACCCGACGCGCGGCTGAGATGCAGCGTCCCCGACCGCAGGGGGCGCTACCTTCGTAAGTGGTCCTTGCTGGTGTCGATGTGATGCTTGAGCAGCTGGACCTCGGGGCCCGAGGACGACAAGATAAACGCGTCGATGTAATAAAACTGCGCGGACTGGACAGGCGTAGGGAACGTGTCTTTGCCCTGCAGTGGAATCAGTCATCGCCACTAATAAATAAGTGTCAGTAAAACCTCTACTGCTATAAACATGGAACCTCTCATCCTAACACAACGTCCACTTATTCTAAAGGTACCGAATGCCTCTTGGTAGGACCAACGTACAACCTTCGGTCCTTCTTCCTGATTCCGTAAACGATACTACGTAATTAAATTTTACTGTGGTGAGCGTTTGGAATTCCGGCCATTTAAAAACTCTGAAATGAAAGGACATTGAAGCATGCCAGCACACACCTTGAAGCCACAGTTCTTCATCTGCTTTAAACCTAGTTCTGAGCGTCTGCTCTTCCTATGACACAGCCCAGCCCGTGCAGGGCGCAGAAGTCGACAAGACTCTCGGCCCCAGGGCCAACCCCCGCTCTCCCCTCGGCCTCACCCGCTGTCCTGGGAGTGACCAGCCTTCCTCGAACAGCGCCCCAGGACTCAGTCTCCTTTTACAAGACTCACAGGAGGGGTGCTAACCGCGTCCTTGAATCCACTTCCTGCCAGGGAGGAGCCTGGTAACTGAGCCGTGTCACCTGTCCCCCTACCCGTCGTCCTGATTCCCTTCCCTCTGTTCCAAACGGTCTCCCATGAGATCACCAAAATAAGGCATTTTTCTCCCCAAAACACACTTCCCCCACATAGTGTCCTGTGGGCATTATTATCGCCTCTACTATAGAATCACATTTATTTTTACATTTAAATTATTCCCATATTTTACTATTGTTCTGCCATTTTCAGACCATACAAATGTCAGGCTTTTTTAACTGTACGCGCATATGTGTGCGCGTCTGTCTGTGTGTGCTGCGCGTGTCACGTGTCCGTGTGAACACACTGTGCTGCCCTCCTGCCCCCGCCCCCTGGGTGGGGCCGGACACTGCGCAGGAGAAGCTGGGCGGGGCCGCCACCGCCCGCCGTCTGCGCCCCGGGCCCGGTCACCAGACGCAGCGCCGGCTTCCGGCTGCGCACCGACCACACCCGCAGCGTCCCGTCCTGGGAGGCGGACAGCACCCAGCGGCCGTCGTGGCTCCAGCACACGCTGCTCACCGCCCCGTCGTGACCTGAGGGCAGAGCAGGAAGAACGGCCTTGAGCCCCCTAGAGCAGCAGAGACGCCACGTCCAGAAGGGAGTGACGCGGAGGTGTCTCCCAGCCAAGCGCCCCAGCGAGCCGACGCCCAAGGCAGTGGACCTGTTTGCGAAGAAGGTGTTAGACGATGACACTGGCCGACGGTTACAGTGTCTGAGCAATTAGACTGCAGATAACGGACCGCTTATCACTTAGCCCGTCCCGTCCTTTCCCGGGGAATAAGCGGGTGCTCAGAAAGGGAGAGGAAACACTGCCAAGATCAGGAGGTACCAGGGGCAACACCACAGCCGCTCATGGGGGGTCCCCGGCCCCTGCCGGCCCAGCACCCGCTGCCCGGCTGGTCCGCTCGGTCCCGATGAAGCGTCAGGATCCGCGGCGGATTCTGTCTTGGCCCCTCCGACTCCCCCCACCCACCGGCCAAGCCCTGCCCTCTCCACTTGGCTTCAGCCACCCCCGGCTCTGAACCCACACACGACCTGGTTTTTGGACCCGCTTTGCCCTCACGACTCCTGAGAAAGGCCATCGCGGCCGTGAAGCAACCTTAGAATCACTCAGGACCGCCCCTACAGCCACTCAGAAGTGGAGGAGTCCGTGCAGGGAAGGGTTCTCGGAGGCGGATACTTGGGAGCTTGGGAAGAGAAAACCGCGGTCCTGCGAGAGGAGATTCAGAACCCAGAGGAGATTCAGAACCAAGAGGGCCGGGCCGGGCTGTCCACGGGCCATGGTGTGCGCACGCGGGCGAGAAAACCAGCGACGCCTCCCGCTGAGCAAGGCTGCACCTCTGAGCCCTGCGCTGCCCCGGGGCGGGCTCCACACTCCACCCCTGCACCCGCGATCCAGCCCACGGGACTTCCCGTGTCGGATGCTCTGTGACAAACTGCAGAGAAAGAAGAGCCGACAAGGGGACACTCTTGTCTTGGCAAGCTCACCCCGGACGTCCGCGCGCACCCAGGGCTTAGCATGTGAACCACACTCGGGAACCTGAGATTGGACAGAGAGGTATAGCATCACTGCATCACCCTGGTCAGAGAGCCCACAGGAAGTAGGGACACCATCTACTTGGACAAGTGTAAACACAACCCGGAGAAAACGGAGAGCCAGGACCAACCGAGCGGAGAAACACCAGAAAGGGCTTTGCTGCCCTCTGCTGCAGGCTCCCGGGAGCTCCTGCGGAGCCAGAGCCAGGCCCACGTGGATGGGCGGGAGCTGGACACACCGAGCTCCAGATGCATCAGCTCATGCCGAGCAGCTCCCCTTCCTCCGGCCTCAAACAAGGCTGCGTGGGCCACCACCTCCCCAGGTGGCCAAAGGCCTCAAGGCCAGGTAAGGCGGATTCAGAGAGGCTCCCTTGTCTCGCCCACGGCTGAGCAGACCCCTGCTTCCGGTCCCCCCACACCCCCACCGGTAACGAGCACCGCCCCTCTTCGGTAGCAGATAGGTCAGGAGGCTGCCCCCTCCCGCCCTGACCCCAGCCTCCCCACAGGACACACAACCCCGACCCCAGCCTCCCCCCAGGACACACAACCCTGACCCCAGCCCCGCCCCAGGACCACAGGAGCAGTGGTGGAGGTCGGGAACCAGGCTGCAGGTGCCCACCAACAGGAAGGACCCTGGAAGGGGCCCAGTGGGCAGCTGCAGAACTTAGAGACAGCAGCAGGAGTTCCAGGCTCAGTGTCATCCCGTCATAGGACTTCGTGTGTCCACAACTCCGCCGTACTTCATGAAATCTTAATCACTTTGACCTTCCGAAGTGACTGACCCCAGGGTTTAGCTGTTACACTCCTTGCCCTCTGCCTGACATGAGGGGGTGGTCCTCCCAGGCCGCACTCACACCTGTCCAGCCGCACCCAGCAGCCCACACTGAGCCAGGTGCGCCCTCACGGGAGCGTCGGCACCGGGCCCCTGGCGTCCCCGGACTAGACAGCCACAATGGACGGGAAACACTCTCAGTCTAAAGCGCAAACACAGACCCTGCCAGCGAGTGACACCCCCTGGGATCCGTGGTCGTCACACTGGGATGCATCACCGGCTTGTGCTCTCAGAAGCAGAGACCTCCCAGACGGGTTTTACCCGAGCACCGCGGGGCCCCTTCCACAAACGCGCCTCCAGGTCTGGCCCCACAAGTGACGCTCCCCCTGCTCAGCTCAGCAGGGTTTGGCGGAATCTGGTCATTCTGTTCCCCAGGTCAGCCACAGAGCTAGTCTGTTCTTGTTTGAAGGGAACAAGCATGGCGCTTGCAGATTAACAACAGGACCATAAGGAGGCTGCCTCTGTGCCCCGGACGATTAAAAAGGCCACCCTGAAGCCACACCCACAGGGCACACAGGAAGCATGAGCTCATCCGATGGAACAGCAGGTAAGGCACGCACGTCAGAAACCCTCCACCGGCCACCACCCTCACTGAGCAAGCTCACCCTATAGCCACCCCGACAGATAATGCCCCTGACACATGGGGCCCTGTAGTTACAGGGGCTCAGGCTGGTTTTCAGGAATGTGGAATCAGCTGTGTGTAGCCAGCCAAGCCTGTTGGGACCACTGACCCTAAAACGAGGCCTGTGCAGGTGCCTGACAGACGACCTCCTGACATCAGGGGGTCCAGAATGCCACCCTCGCCTCATGGCTTTTGAACGTACACCCCACGAAGCAGCATGCAGCCCTGAGTTGTCTGTGCAGCACACAACTACCTCACCTTGTCCCTACCGCCCATCCTGTCCCCCGCACCGAAGACCTCCCTGCTCCTCTGTCCCGCAAGTGCCCGGCCCCGCCTCGGGGAGCAGGTCTGAGCTGTGCCCTCCCAGCTCCTCGCTTGGCCGCCTTGTGTAAACCTTCCTCTGCTGCACACCTTGGCATCTCAGTGCTTGCCTCAGTGTCTGGCAGAAAGACCTGACCTGCTAACAAGGGAAAAACACTCACAAATCCACATGAACTAAAACTCTCCATCTTACCTGACAAAACAGCAGGCTTCCCAGTAAGATCAGCATTGCAGACCAGGGACAAGTGGTTGGCTAAGCCACAGGCCAGCTGCTGTCCATCTCCTGCTTGAAAAAGCAAGAGAAACTCCTTATAAAGCATAACTCAGAGGCACCACACTTGCAACAGGTGAAATTATAGAATTTTTCAGTTAACCTGACGCTCGTTTTCTTAGGAAATGAGGAAACCTGAAACAGGAACAGCGTTTCCTCAGCTCCCAGTCGCTGGGCGTGCACTCCCACCGGGGGCTCATGTCACGCCCAACTTCTTCTTCGGACAGGAACCGAGGGCTGGGGTTCAGGGGCCTGCCCAGGACATGGGGCTGATCAGAGGCAGCACCAGGACCTGAACCTGGACCTGCTGGGAAGCCCCAAACAGCCGGCCCCCCAGCCTCCCACGCTTCCTCCTAGGGGCATATCTGCCTCAGCCGTTCCATCTAAACACTGCCCTACAGTAAGGCATAATAAATTATACATTTCCCCCATAATATTCTGCCGGGGACCAGCCCCAGCTGATCCAGGGTATTCGAAGGAGAGATGGCGTAGGCGAGGATCAGGATACAATAGCTTCAATTAGATATTAATTAAAGATATAAAGAGTAATAGAATAAGGATAGCTCAGTAGGAAAATTCAGTGGAGAAAAGAGGCTGAGTAGCTTGGTTTACGCGGGAGACCAATAAAACTTCAAGACAAGAAGTTTGCACCACTTACGAGGCCGCAGGCGCCCTTCCGTTCTCCCGAAGGAGAGGAGACACTGAGGCCTCCCGGTCGGATCTTAGAAGCCCAGGCATAATTAGTAAGCATGGTGGGTTCCAAGGCCCAGATGGAGACTCAGCCAGAGTGAGAGAGAGAGCGACATGGGGAGACCAGTATTTTGAGAAACTGATCCAAATTCTTTATTTTCCAGAGTCTGTTTTTATACACTAAGATGTTATACAAAAGTCACGTGGGGACAGCAGTCCTGACTTTTATTAAAGTCAGGTGCTTCACACAAATGTATACAGAGGTCTTAGGGGTGTTACATCATCTTCTGGCCAGGGGGGCCTGCTGACAATTTACGACCCTCTCCTTGTGACAGCGGTCAGTCAATCAGGACACTTATTTCTCCAGGGCTGATTATTCTCAAAACAGACGCCACCCAAATAAAGTTACATTCCTACAGGGTGAGGGTGTAGTGGGTTTTAGTTAAGGAAAGAATTTACTTAGCCTAAGGTCTAACGTGATTAATATCAAAGGTTAATTCTATATATTCATTAATGTGTGTAAGGGCAGGGGATATGGAGACTTAGCAACAAACATTGGCTCAACAAATGAAAAACCCTTCACCAACACAATTTCTAATTAGCCCACTATACTTATAGTTTTCTAACTTCTCTAAAGAACCTGTTTTTAGAGGGTTTAAAGCATCTCGTGCCTCTCACGGTTGGGAGGCTGTGAGCAATCACATGTGGCCGGAGCCTGTCAGGCAGGCTAGAGAACCTTCAGAGGAGTTTGTAGGTTAAAACACTCTTGTCACACCCAAGAGTTATTATTAACTGGAGCTCTAGGTTAACTCCTTCTCCGAAAGAGGTGGTGGGGGACAGCCCCCCATAAAGTCAGAGGTGTAGGTAAGAGCACAAAGTAGTAAAGTAGGCAGGCTCTGGTTATGGGGGTAGACGCTCGAGGATTTCCAGGGGGACTCCTGAGGCTTGATCCCGCCTTTGCGTATGTCGAGCCTCCTTCCTCATGACCTTTGCCATGGGCGGAGTACCTCACTCTGGCCCCCAACAATATTCAAACTTGAGGATCCTACTTTTATGGTCACATGCTTGGTAAGCATATCAAATATCACTAAATATTTACTGATAATACTACATATCCAATTTCCCAAAATTATTCAAAAAATTCTTTGGCAGGCTGGAATTCTATGAAAAAAAAAAAAGGAAGTAAGTAACCTTTCAGATTTGGGCAGACGGCTGCTTTGGGCAGACGGCTGGTCAAACGCTCAAGGAGGTGGGGGTGGAGGATGGTGCACAGAGAGACCCTGGACTTGGGCAAAGGCATATTCTCATCTGTAAGCAAATCTAGAAACCAGAAATGATGTTTAACTCTGAAAAGAGCTTAAATAGTGGAGCTACCTGGATGAGTTCAGCTGCCTCCTGACTTCTTTGAGTTCCCAGAAAGGAAGTAAAGGTGTTTGGATGCCCTTGAGAGGGAGTGGTTGCCAGGAGCCGAGTGTGCCTGGGGGGAGGCTCCACCCACTGAAGACCAGGTCTTCAGCTGAAGAGCAGCTCCACCCACTGAAGAAGGAGACCAGGTCTCCAGGGGGCAGGAGGCTCTTCTGTAGCCTCTCTTTTGATGAACCAGCCTCTGTATGCAGCCCTCCTGCCAGGCTCCCTTGGGGCTCATGGAGGAGACGGCCACGTACTCAGAGCACAGACCTGGAACAGCTTATAACCAAACCAGAGCTCCTGCTGCCAGAAGCTGCAGGGCATGCGTGGACGCCCTGGGCTAATCCTAGTGACAGTCCAGGGGAAGCAAGCTTTGATTTTAATCTAGACTCAAACAATGTCATGTGATTTCAAATAACCAAGATTTTAAAAATCTGTTTTAAATGGAACAATGGGCAAAACAGAAGCTTGCAGTGAAGCACAACTCTGGCTGGAGCAGCATACCTGAATACTGCATACAGAGCAGGGCCGCCTGGCCGCAGGCCACGGCCAGCTGCCTGCTCAGCTTGCTGGGCGCAGGACTCTCCACAGGGCACTCCTTACTTCAGGGAAGATCAGAGGAAATAACTGAGACAGTCCAACATTAGAAATAAAAATATACTAGAAATAAGGTGAGTGTTTCCCTATTTACATGTATAATTTTATTCCATAACATTTATATATATATATAATGTGTGTATGTGTGTGTGTGTATATATATATACATATATAAACTCTTACATTCAGAACCATGAAATAATATGTATATGCTGCCTACAGGAGACTTATTTCAGAGCTAAAGACATACACAGACTGAAAATGAGGGGATAGAAAAACATATTTCATGAAAATGGAAACAAGACAGTAGCAATACTCAAATCAGACAAAACAGACTTTAAAATAAAGGTTATTAAAGAATAAACAATGGCAGCATATAATGATAAAGGGATCAATACAAGAAGATATTATACTCACTAACATATATAAACTCTATAAAATAGCACCTAAATATATAAAGCAAATATTAACAGACATAAAGGGAGAAATTGACAAGAACACAATAATAGTAGGGGACTCTACCACCCCACTGACACCAAAGGACAAAGCATCCGGACAGAAAATCAATAAGGAAACATGTTTTAAATGACACAATAGACCAACTGGACTTAACAGATACCTATAGGACATTCCCCATCCAAAAAGAGCAGAATGCACATCCTTTTCAAATACACATGGAACATTCTCCAGGATAGATCATATGCTGGGCTACAAAGCAAGTCTCAACAAGAGACAGAGGACTGAAATTACATCAAGCATTTTTTCTAAACAAAATATTATGAAACTGGAAATCAATTACAGGAAGAAAAATGTGCAAAGCACAAACACACGGAGATTAAACAACAAGTGACTATAAAACAAACGGGCCAATGAATAAAGCAAAAAAAAAAAAAAAAATCAGAAAATACCTCAAGGCAAATCAGAATGGAAACACAACTTTCCAAAAACTTATGGGATGCAGCAAAATAAGTTTTAAAAGGGGAAGTTTTATAGTGCCACAGACCTTCCTCAAGAAACAAGAAAAATCTCACAAAAACAATCTAATCTTCCATCTAAAGGAACCAGAAACAGAAGAATAAACAAAGCCCCAAGTCAGCAAAAGAAAGGAGCCAATAAAGATCAGAGAGGAGACAATGTAGAGACCAAAAAGCAATAGAAAAGATCAGCAAATCAAGAACTGTTTTTTGAAAAAGACAAAACTGACAAATCTTTAGCCAGGCTATCAAGAAGAGAAGAGAGAGGCCCAAGTAAATTAAATACGAAGTGAAAGGGGAGAACTAGAAACCAACACCACAGAGTAGAAAGTGTCATTAGAGAACGCTGAGAACAGTCACATGCCAATAAACTCGACCACCTGGAAGAGATGGATGAATTTCTGGAATCACGCAACCTTCCAAAACTAAATCAGGAAGAAATACACAATCTGACTAGATGGATCACTAATAGTGAAATTTTATTAGTGATTTAAAAACTCCTAGGAAACAAAACTCCAGAACTGAACAACTTCATGGGGGATTTCTACCAAACACATAAAGAAGAGCTAATTCCTATCCTTCTCAAACTATTACAAAAACTTGACGAGATGAAACACTCCCATATTTACCTACAACACCACCTTTACCCTGATACCCAAACCAGACAAAGATGCCACAAAAAAATTATAGGCCAATATCATTGATGAATATAGATGCAAAAATCCTCAACAAAATATTACAAATTTGAGTTTAACAATGTATATAAAGGATCATACATGATAAAGTGGGATTCATTCCAGAGATGCAAAGATAGTTCAATACTCACAAATCAATGTGATACACCACATTTAAAACAGAGATGATAAAAACAACACAGTCATCGCAATAGATGCATAAAAAGCATTTGACAAAATCCAACACCCTTTATGATAAAGAAAAAAAATTTTTTTTAACTCCCTGGAAAAACAACCACAGGAAATCCAAGCTCAGCAGAGCCCAGGGCTGCATTCCATACTTGACCATGGATGTTTGAGAGGGTCTGACAGGGCATGAGGGCATCTGGTGGAGAGGCCTACTCAGTAGCAATGACCTGCTGACATGGGAACAGCAGATGGGCAGGAAGAGGAACAAAAAACACGATTAAATGTGGGCAAGTCAGGCCCAGCAGCGTCTTGTGAGCCATTGACGGCAGGCACAGCTGTGATGCTCACGGGAATAAGTAGCAGCTCAAGTGCCACAGCCCACTGTCTCTGTATAGATGGCATCACCTCTAACAGCAGAACTGGGTCCAGAGAAACGGACCCAGGGAACCTGCAGAACTCGTCCAGCATCATGGGACACGGGGACAGGTGTGGACGCAGAGCCGGGCAGCCAGCCCTAGGCTGAGGGCCGCTGAGGAAAGGAAGCCTTTCCGAGCCAACGAGCCCATCGCACGCCTCCCAGAATGGCACCAAGCACCATGCCTACTCAGACTTCCTGCCCAATGACAACCTAAGATGTTTAGAATAACTGTTAGCTATGATGCTCTCCAAAATGAAACTTAAAACAAAAATTAAATGTTTCTAAATAGTTAAGGTGGTAAAAACAGCAGCAGGTCTGAAAAATGATTAATATGAATTAAATTTAACTAAAAGAACAGATAGATACAAAAATAATATGTATATATATGTGTGTGTGTGTGTGTGTGTACATATACATATTTACACACAGGTACTTAAAAGGTCTTATATATGTTTGAAAAAAATCAATTAAACTATCTAAAGAGTTCCTCCAAATTATCTCAGATTTACTTGGGATGCACAAACTAGGTTACATACCACCTGTAATTGTTCTTGCATTTCGAAGCTCTTTTACCATCATTTTTAAAATCAGTCTTTGGTGAAAACATAGTTGCACTGGGGAGAGAAGAACTCTATGTCATTCAAAGATTAAAAGTTCTAAGCTTAAGAGACCTACTTTGCAGTGAAAAAATAAACATAGTAAATAAATAAACATATATAAACATAAATAAACTAACTTGGGCTTCCCATGTCCCAAGTTAGTAATAAACTGAACATTTAATCACTTTAATTTTGACAGCTATTCCTCTAATTCTATATCCATATCAGCTATTTCACTAATGGGGACATAAGTGTATTTGTGTATTAAAATTCTGGAGAACACTGTGCTATTTTCCTACAAATTTTGGGTTCTTAGGCAAAAAACTAAGATAATCACTTTGCAGCCAGGCATGCAGGGCAACTCCACATTTCAGCTTCAGGTCTGGAGCCCTGGGAGAGAGACAGGGGGGTGGGGAGCTACATTTGCTGCAGACTCTGCAAGTGCACTGGGCAATGACCTGGAGCAGGCCTGGATGAGGCAGGTGAGGACATGGACATCTGCCTGTGAGGACCGGGCTGGGGTGGGGCTCATCCCACCCAGAGCACAGGGTCTGGAGAGGCTGTGTGAGGGCAGTGGGAGCTGGGTGAGGTCCAGGAGGAGGCAGCACCCAGGCAGGGAGGCAGGCAGTCCCTCAGCCTCACCACCTCCCCGCCTGTCCTCACTGCCTCGGGGACGTCACAGTGAAACACATCCTCACCCACTGACCCCACCTAGAATCCCCTGTACTTTTTCTAGGAAGTTCAAACCCTGGGGCTAGTACTTAGGACTGACCACCGCCTGGTTCCTCCTCCCCCTGGACTCCCTCACAGGCCCCACATGCAAGACCCAATCAAGTAAAGTGAACCCAAGGAGTCCACACTTAGCAGATGGCATCACCACTGAGCCAGCACACAGGCTCGGGGCCTGGACTAGTGTGCGGTTGTACTGAGGCATGAATCCAGGATCTATCTATCCACCAGCCACCCATCCAACACCCATCCATCCCTCCACCCAGCCACCCAGCCACCCATCTACCTACTGATTCATACACCCACTGATCCATCCATCCACCCACCCAGCCATCTGTCCATCTGCCCACCCACTCACCCATCCACCCACCCACCCATCCACCCACACATCCATCCACACACCTACCCATCCAGCCAGCCACCCATCCATATCCACCCGCCCATCCATCCACCCATCCACCCACTCACCCATCCACCCACACACCCATCCATCCACCCACTCACCCACCCATCCGGCCAGCCACCCATCCATATCCACCTATCCACATCCATCCACCCACTTACCCATCCATCCACCCACTCACCCATCCACCCACCCATCCATCCACCCATCCACCACCCACCCTCCAACACCCATCCATCCCTCCACCCATCCACCCAGCCACCCATCCACCCATCCATCCCTCCACCCATCCACCCAGTCACCCAGCCACCCATCTACCCATCGATCCATACACCCACTGATCCATCCATCCATCCACCCAACCATTTGTCCATCTGCCCACCCAGCCATCCATCTACTCATCCATCCATCCATCCACCCACCTATCCACACATCCAACCATCCACCCACCCATCCACCCACCCACCCATCCATCCACCCACCCATCCATCCATCCACCCACTCACCCATCCATCCACCCACCCACCCATCCACCCATTCATCCACTCACCCACCCATCCACCCATCTATCCACCTACCCACCCACCCATCCATCCATCCACCCACCCATCCACCCACCCACCCACTCATCCACCCACCCACCCACCCACCCATCCATCCACCCACCCACCCACCCACCCATCCACCCACCCACCCATCCACCCATCCATCCACCCACCCACCCACCCATCCACCCATCTATCCACCCACCCACCCATCCACCCATCCATCCACCCACCCATCCACCCACCCACCCATGCACCTATCCATCCACCCACCCACCCATCCATCCACCCATCCACCCACCCACCCATCCATCCATCCATCTATCCATCCACCCAGCCATCCACCCACCAATCCACCCACCCACACACCCACCCATCCAGCCAGCCACCCATCCATCTCCTGCATTGCAGGTGGATTCTTTACCGACTGAGCTATCAGGGAAGCCCCAAAGTACATAGTAAGCACTCAATAAACGCTACTGCCGCGTCTGTTCTGCGATGGTGTCATGCTGGGGTCCACACACCAACATCCATCCACACCAGCACCTGCGCCCGGAGGCCATGGTCTGTCTCTGGGTGGTCCACTCACCATGGGGCAGCCGTGTAGCCCGACGACCGTATTTTGCTATGGAAAACCAGCGGGTGGTCCTTCACAATGCTCCGAGCAGCTGCGGGAAACATGGTTACAGAAGAAGCAAGTCACTAACACAGCTGCTTCATAGTGGATAGGACAAAGCTCTGCAGAGACAGCCACGTTCTCACAAGAGGAGTCAGTGCACACCCTACAGACTGGAGAGGCTTCATCCCTGACGACAAACCAACCCCACCAGCAGAAAAGGAAACTGAGGGCGCTAAAAGCGCCAGAAAACAACAAAAGCGTGATTTTCCTGCTTAAATGACCTGAATCGCAGTGTTTAATACTGTGTGTTTCAGATGCTCGAGGGCTAACACATCAGCCCTTCCCGCAGCGCCGGTCCCTCCGGCCACGTCTGCAAGAGGCTGTCCGCTCTGGGGTGAGACAGGCCACGCAGAACGCGGCCGGTGGGATTCTGTCCACAGGCCCCTGAAACCCGAAGCGTGGAGCAAGCGCCTCTGTGCCGGTGCCAGGCACAGCTCTTCTACGACAGGAATGCAAGTCTCTTAAGCCAACCAAGTGTCTCTCTTATGCCTGAGTTTATCACGACACAACAGTAAGAAAGACCAGCCAGCAGAGCATTTTAATGGCGAGGAAACACGGTACCCTGTTCTTAACACCCTGTAAGCATCCACGGCCCAGCTGGCTGGTTAGCGCTCTGACACCTCGGGAACTTACCACCGACACGGACATGTCCCATGGGTGCTTCCAGACAGAATAAAGTCCTGCCAGAATTACTTATTTTTATGTATATTTGATACTTGCTATTCAGTATGAATATTCTGTACAATACTATGAAACAGCTTTAGAAAATGGATAATTACATAATATTGAATACTCCAAAAAACAGTTCTCTTTTTTAAAAGCAAAGAAACTCAGCTCTGCTTTTGGAACTATTTCAAATGTGATAAACTGAGACATATTCCCATCAAAAGCTCAGGGAACCCCACTGGGCACAGAGGCCCCGAGGAGGGAGCGGGGCCCCCAGAGGCCCTTGGGAGGGACTGGAAATCCCAGAGGAACCAGGAAACCTTGCTATTTCTATTATGCTTTTGTAAGAGGAGGGATGCAAATTTTGAGATTACAGAATCACTATAAATCAGTCATCTTCTGTAATATTCCATATGAATATTTTCTAAACAACACATAAAGCTATCATAAAAAGTCAAAGCTTTAAAATTTCACCAGCCCCTGGATACAGAGAAATTAGAATCTCTGGAATAAACCTCACTGTTTATATGGTTGCTCTCACTAAAGTTTTGTTTTCCAATCTACGTGTCACTTAGCTGTGAAGCATAGTACAGCATGTACGGTCGTCTGGGACAAAACGATACGTCCTAGTAGGGCATTCCCCGTCGGTCCAGTGGTGACTTCAAACCCTGGTCGGGGAAGTAAGATCCTGCAAGATTCTTGCCATGCAACCAAAACAATAGAAAAACTTGGACAAATTATCATTCAAAACGATGCACGCACCCATATGTTCACAGCAGCACTGCTCACACAGACAGGACACGGAGACAACCCAACCACCCCTGGACAGATGAACGGATAAAGAAAACACGGTGCGTTCACACAGCAGGATGCCACTCGGCCGTGAAAACAGTGACATAATGCCATCTGCAGCAACATAGACGGACCTGGAGATGACACTAAATGAAGTGAGTCAGAGACGGTGTCATGTGGCATCACTCACGTTTGTCATCTAAAATACGACGCAAACGAACCTATTCTCAAAACAGAAACATACTCACTGACATAGAGACCAGAACGGTGGTTACCAGGAGGGCCGAGGCGGGGAGGCACAGACTGAGAATTTGGGGATATTACATTTAGGGGGCATCCCTGATGCTTCAAACAGTAAAGAGTTCGGTACAGTTAAGTCACTCAGTAGTGTCCGACTCTTTGCAGCCCCATGAACAGCAGCACACCAGGCCTCTCTGTCCATCACCAACTCCCGGAGTCCACTCAAACCCATGTCCATCGAGTTGGTGATGCCATGCAACCATCTCATCCTCTGTCAACCCCTTCTCCTCCTGCCCTCAATCTTTCCCAGCATCAGAGTCTTTTCAAATGAGTCAGCTCTTCGCATCAGGTGGCCAAAGTATTGGAGTTTCAGCTTCAACATCAGTCCTTCCAATGAACACCTAGGACTCATCTCCTTTAGGATGGACTGGTTGGATGTCCTTGCAGTCCAAGGGATTCTCAAGAGTCTTCTCCAACACCACAGTTCCAAAGCATCAAATCTTCGGTGCTCAGCCTTCTTCACAGTCCAACTCTCACATCCATACATGACCACAGGAAAAACCATAGCCTTGACTAGACAGACCTTAGTAAGCGTCTTTTAATTTCATGGCTGCAATCACCATCTGCAGTGATTTGGGATCCCAGAAAAACAAAGTCAGCCGCTGTTTCCACTGTTTCCCCATCTATTTCCCATGAAGTGGTGGGACTAGATGCCATGATCTTCATTTTCTGAATGTTGAGTTTTAAGCCAACTTTTTCACTCTCCTCTTTCACTTTCATCAAGAGGCTCTTTAGTTCTTCTTCACTTTCTGCCATAAGGATGGTGTCATCTGCATATCTGAAGTTATTGATATTTCTCCTGGCAATCTTGATTCCAGCCTGTGCTTCCTCCAGCCCAGCATTTCTCATGATGTACTCTGCATAGAAGTTAAATAAGCAGGGTGACAATATACAGCCTTGACGAACTCCTTTTCCTATTTGGAACCAGTCTGTTGTTCCATGTCCAGTTCTAACTGTTGCTTCCTGACCTGCATACAGGTTTCTCAAAAGGCAGGTCAGGTGCTCTGGTATTCCCATCTCTTTCAGAATTTTCCACAGTTTATTGTGATCCACACAGTCAAAGGCTTTGGCATAATCAATAAAGCAGAAATAGATGATTTTCTGGAACTCTCTTGCTTTTTTGATGATCCATCAGATGTTGGCAATTTGATCTCTGGTTCCTCTGTCTTTTCTTAAAACCAGCTTGAACATCAGGAAGTTCACGGTTCACATATTGCTGAAGCCTGGCTTGGAGAATTTTGAGCATTACTTTACTAGCGTGTGAGATGAGTGCAACTGTGCGGTAGTTTGAGCATTCTTTGACATTGCCTTTCTTTGGGATTGGAATGAAAACTGACCTTTTCCGGTCCTGTGGCCACTGCTGAGTTTTCCAAATTTGCTGGCATACTGAGTGCAGCACTTCACAGCATCATCTTTCAGGATTTGGAATAGCTCAACTGGAATTCCATCACCTCCACTAGCTTTGTTCGTAGTGATGCTTCCTAAGGCCCACTTGACTTCACATTCCAGGATGTCTGGCTCTAGGTGAGTGATCACACCATCGTGATTATCTTGGTCGTGAAGATCTTTTTTGTACAGTTCTTCTGTGTATTCTTGCCACCTCTTCTTAATACCTTCTGCTTCTGTTAGGTCCCTACCATTTCTGAGTCCTTCTTTGCATGAAATGTTCCCTTGATATCTCTAATTTTTTTGAAGAGATCTCTAGTCTTTCCCATGCTATTGTTTTCCTCTATTTCTTTGCATTGATTGCTGAGGAAGGCTTTCTTATCTCTCCTTGCTATTCTTTGGAACTCTGCATTCAAATGAGTATATCTTTCCTTTTATCCTTTGCTTTTTGCTTCCCTTACTTTCACAACTATTTGTAAGGCCTCCCGAGACAGCCATTTTGCTTTTTTGCATTTCTTTTTCTTGGGGATGGTCTTGATTCCTGTCTCCTGTACAATGTCACAAACCTCCATCCATAGTTCATCAGGCACTCTGTCTATCAGATCTAGTCCCTTAAATCTATTTAAACAGTAAAGAAACTATCTGTAATTCAGGAGACTTGGATTTGATCCCGAAGTTGGAAAGATTCCCTGGAGAAGGGAATGACAACCCACTCCAGTATTCTTGCCTGGAGAATTCCATGGACAGAGGAGCCTGGTGGGCTACAGTCCATGCAACAGCAAAGACTAGGACAAGACTGAGTGACTAACACACACACACACACACACGTAACATTTAGAACGGATAAACAACATGGTCCTACTGTATGGCACAAGGAACAACTACATCCAATCTCCTGGGATAAACCATAATAGAAAAGAATATTTTTTTAAAGAAATATATAGATATATAAATATATGTGTGTGTGTGTGTAAAACTGAGTCACTCTGCTGTACAGCAGGGATTCGTACATTATAAATCAACTAATACTTCAACTAAAAATAAATTTAAAATAAAATAAAAAAGTCTTAAATTCCATTTTAAGGGGCGATCTAAGTAAAACATATCTAAGAACAAAATGTAAATGAATTTGGTTAAAAAGAAAGTCCCAAGTCTCGTTTCACAGCAGGTCTCCACACAGAGGTCTGCTATCAGCTGACGCTGGGGAACGTGGTCCTCCGTGCAGCTGACAAAACCAGGTGACCTAGGGTATGAGGGACGGCACTGCTTTTAACAGAGTTCACCCTGCAAGTACTCTGCTTCGAGTGGAAACATAGTTAGGATTTTGGAATACTCTCTGAACAACCTAGTATTGTTCCAACTATTAGCAATTTTAATTAATATTTGTTAGTCCACAAGTATTTCACAAAGAATGTTAAAAGCAATCTATACATAACATAACATTATTTGGGGTATTATTGAAGAAAATGATTCAAAAAGACTTTTTATGTTGCCCAAAGTTATAGAGTTACTTACTGCCACCAAACTGTACACACAAGTATGATTAATATGGTAAATTTTATGTAATTTATATTTTACTACAGTGAAAAGTACACACAAGAAATAAGTGAAGAGATGTACACTGCCATATTTAAAATAGATATAAAGGGAAAGTGTTAGTCACTCAGTCGTGACCCCATGGACTGCAGCCCACCAGGCTCCTCTGTCCATGGAATTCTTCAAGCAAGAACACTGGAGTGGGTAGCCACTCCCTTCTCCAGGGGATTTTCCTGACCCAAGAATTGAACCCAGGTCACCTGCATTGCTGGAGAAAGCAATGGCACCCCACTCCAGTACTCTTGCCTGGAAAATCCCAGGGACCCCATACAGTCCAAGGGGTCGCTAAGAGTCAGACATGACGGAGCGACTTCCCTTCCACTTTTCACTTTCATGCATTGAAGAAGGAAATGGCAACCCACTCCAGTGTTCTTTCCTGGAGAATCCCAGGGACGGGGGAGCCTGGTGGGCTGCCGTCTATGGGGTCGCACAGAGTCGGACACAACTGAAGCGACTTAGCAGCACCTGCATTGCAGGTGGACTCTTTACCGTCTGAGCCACCAGGGAAGCCCCTAAAATAGATAAACAACAAGCACCTACTGAATAGCACGGTGACAGACTTTGTTTTCTTGGGCTCCAAAATCACTGCAGATGGTGACTGCAGCCATGAAATTAAAAGATGCCTGCTCCTTGAAACAAAAGCTATGACCAACCTAGACAGCATATTAAAAATCAGAGATACCACTTTGCCAACAAAGGTCCATATAGTCAAAGCTATAGTTTTTCCAGTAGTCATGTACAGATCTGGGACTTGGACCATAAAGAAGGCTGAGTGCCAAACAATTGATGCTTTTGAACTGTGGTGTAGGAGAAGACTCTTGAGAGTCCCTTGGACTCCAAATAGATCAAACTAGTTAACATAAAGGAAATCAACCCAGAGAAACCACTGCCAGTATTTCTCATGTTTTGAATTCCTACGAATTATACCCAAGTCATGAAGAAACGCCCAACATATTCCCCACCACAAAAACGATGTCAGAACACACGAGAGGCAGAGAAAAACGATGTCAGAACACACGAGAGGCAGAGAAAAACGATGTCAGAACACACGAGAGGCAGAGAAAAACGATGTCAGAACACACGAGAGGCAGAGAAAGGAAGGGACAAAGGAAGAAGAAAGCACTGAATTTTCACCTTGATGAACGTGAGTCCGCAAAGCGACAGAGTGAAGCTGAACAAACGTGACTCAGAGGAGGAGCTGCCCCACATCCTGCGTTTCAGACTACGCTATACTCACCAGATTGTTTCTGAGTAGCCTGCTTGGTTCTTTTTTCCTTAAGTCCCAAGTACAGCGGAGAAGTCGGTAACACACAGGAGCTGAAAGAGAAACACAACCCTGGTCTGTGAGAGCAAACACGCGTGATGGAGTTGTTTCAGGGAAACGTGCATCGTAAAGATGGTTTCGCACGACTCCGCACCTGGGCAGCACCGACAGGTCCGGTCCCGGGTGGAGGCGCTGCTGAGACCGCAGCAGAGCAGCAGGGTCCACCTCCACCAGCGCGGTCTCGTTCCCAAACATGGACGTGAGCAAGCAGAGGGCCTGCGCGGATGGGTTCAGAGAATCGGTCATGGTTGTGGGCACTTTAGTTGTGCTAATGGGTGCCCTGTGCAGACGCGTGTGACCCCTGAACCTTCACACACAACCTCACGCGGTGAGCAGCCGGGAGAGCACGTCGGAAGAAGGGAGGATAAACCGCAGTGGGTGGGCGCACCGCCCCGGCCTTGCTCAGGGTATGGCTCACGACTCACCTCACCACCACCGGTTCTGCTCGCCACGGCGCACGATCCAGCAACCTGAATGCTGAGGCTCTGGAAGTCTTCATTCCCGGCAAAGAGAAAACAGGCCACACATAAGGCCATGAGATGCTGCCTGCACACGGGCCAGGGCCGGGGCGGTGAGGACAGAGCACACAGGCCGCTACCCGTGCAGAGGTGCCCTGGCGTGAGCCTGCAGACCAAGCTCCACACGTGGCCGCAAGAGTGCAGTAGGCGCAGCGTCCCTGTGAGGACACCGAGCCAGGCCGGGCACATGGCGTGGGACCTTAACGGACAGAAAACCAACCAGGAGGAGGCAGGCACGGGTGCCGGGGCCAGCAGAGGCTACGTGTGCAGACAGACGACAGGGAGGCAGCTCCCCAGGAGGAGGGCCCGGACCAGGATGCCGGAGCCCTTGGGGAGTGGGGCGCGGGCCAGGCCGTGTGCACGTGGGGCAGCGGGCAGCAGTCCGTCGTCTCCCCGCAGCTCAGGGGCCGGTGGGGACCGAGCCTGCAGGCGTGCAGATGCCAGGACGGGCAAGGAGTCTGTCACTCAGCCCCACAGCTGCGATGGTGACCAGGCACCACAGCAAGGCTGTGGTGGGGACACAGGGCCAACTGCAGGTCCCGGACATGGCTGGGCCCCAGGAGGAGGGGGAGACAGAGGACAGTGGGTGATGGGGTGTAGCAGGGGCTCGGGGGTTCCAGGACAGCCAGCGTGGTGCAGTTGACCAGGAGCCTGGTCCCTGGGGGTCAGTGACGGGCACCCACCGTGACCCCCCGAATGTCAGACAAAGGAAAACGTTCAAGTTACATACTATCTGTATCAAAGATTCTCTGAAGGTAGATCTTACCCTTGTAATGTAAAACAGCCTCCAGTTCAAAGCTTGACAAGTTAAATATGAGCAAACCGGTGGAGCTTCCAATCCACAAGCAGCGGGCAGTCTCAGAGAGGCTGATTCCAAAAGGAAGAGAGAAAAGCGTGTGCTGACCGTCCCCCCTCAGCCAGGGCGGCAGGGACCCCGGGCCTCGGGGAACCTGAGGGTCCCCTGCCCGAGTCTTGGGTGCCGGCCCCATCTCGGACGACCTCCAGCATGTCCCCCGGGTGGGTTTCCAAGGCCCTACTGTTGAGAGGGTAACAGGCAGGAAGGCCAGGGGTCTCCAAATGGAGGAAACAGGCTGCAAGTATCAGACATTTTTCTCTCTCTTAAGCAGCAGGAGGAAACAAACTAGCGATATTTTTTTCCTTCTCTATACAAATTTAAAAGGAGGTTTCTCTTAAAATACTGTGTTGTCATAATAACACCTGGTTTCACCTGAAGTTAAGTATTCTCAAACCTTGAGTTAACCAATGCATTTTTCTTATGGAAATGTTTGTCTTAAGCTATGTTAATGTGCTATGCATTTACCCCAGACTCTGTCTTCAAGTTGGTTCCACCTAATGGCTCAGAATCGACTTGACAAACCAGTATGTTATACTCAGATATTGTTCCCCTAATCTATGTAAACGAAACTATTTGTATGGTGATCTGCCCTTCTACAAGATTCATGTCAGTTGTTTTATGGCCCCCGGGATGAATCATATGATGCCAAGATTATCCCAAAATACATCTTATGGGTGAGGGGCCTGGTGCCATTCTGAGTTTTAAGACATTCCTTTCTTTCATTGACAGACTGCTAGTGACTATATAACATCCAGCTGAAGACTAGCAGGGGGGTACTCTTTCTGCCCCCTTCTGATGCCTATTTCAGAAGCTTTCTCTGTCTCCTTTATACTTTAATAAAACTTTATTACACAAAAGCTCTGAGCGATCAAGCCTCGTCTCTGGCCCCGGATTGAATTCTTCTCCTCTGGAGGCCAAGAATCCCAGCGTCTTTTTGTTCAGCAACAACCTTTCACTGTCCAGGGAAGGCAGAACTCAGAGGGCCACAAGCTGGGCCCGACTCAACTGTGACCTGAGGCTTTCCTCTCCTCTAAGGTCACCAGAGGGAGGCACCTGTGGCCTCCGCGAGACCCCCACACAGGTGGGCATCCCTGCCAGAGCCCCACACCTGTGCCATGGCTGCGCCTGAAGACCCTGCTGAGCAGAGCTGACGAGGTGGAGACTGACTGACAGCGCGTTCACACCAGGATGGACGGATCTGCCGCTGCGTCTTTGTTTTCTGATGTACAAACTAGACCCAGGCTGTAAACTGACTGGCCAGCCTCCTCTGGCTTCACAGACCTGGACTCAGAGCAGCTTCCTCAGGCACACCTGAGAGCAGCACACCTCGGCCACTGGGCCTCCAACAGCCCCCACTCCCTGGGCTGCTCATGGGTCCTCAGCCTCCAACACCAGCCCCAGGGAGACCACGTGGGCCTGAGCAGAAATAGGGTCACTCTCCCTGAGCAAAGGTGGGGACCCAAGGCCTCAGACCCCCTAGTCAGCTCAAGTCCAGGCCAGGCAGGGGCCCTGAGCAGACACAGCTGCCTGACGGGTAAGCACAGCAGGGCTGCAACTGCACCAGCCACCTCCTCAGGGCTCCCACCCCAGCAGGACCAAAGGCAGGCCTTAGTCAACGCCAGAGCTCTCTGCAGTCTGTGTGGAGCCAAGGGGAATGAAATCATGATGTATTTGCTTAGTCAGAGTAAAACAGTGGCTCCCTGTCATTGCCAAATATTTAAAATACTTCTATAAAACAAGAAATAACTAAAATTCATTTGGGGTCAAACTTAAAGGTATGAAATATGGCACAGATGGCAGAAGTTTAGGATGAGTTATGATAATGTCACCCTCTCCCCTATTACAGAAGTCAAGATCAGCCTCAATGGGTGAAGTAAATTAAAAATAATCTCATTTCCTTTATTAAATATAGTTAAAAATAACTGATCAAGATTATCAACCTTAAGGCTTAAAATATGCAACTCTAAGAACACTTACAGTTATTATTACTCATACAGACAAAAATAGTTTGGTTTTATTTTAATCGTTCTAGAAAAAATGAACCTAATCTGGGAGGCTTTCTCCAGAAGGGCTTGGTGGAACTCACAGTACTCACAATGCACAGCCACAGGCTGCCAGGCTCAGGACAGGAAGGGCCACTTCAGTCTCTTCTCCCGTTTCTGGGGCCTTCGTGGACGGAGGCTGACCACCTTCTATGGACAGAATTACTGACAATCTGAGATGTGACATTAAAATGACTGGTCATGGTGAAGGCTACCAGCTGACCCCATGGGGCACTGTGGGAGATGCATGTTGTTGGAGTAACTCAGACCGAGTCAAGAAAAACCCTTGGTCTTGTACATTATAAAGCACAAGGTTGGAAATACAACTCAGACCCTGTGTCATGAGCCTGCAAGGGAGGGAGATGGAGTTTCAAGGACAGACCCGCAGAAAGGGGGTGGGAGGAAATGGCTTAAAACTAACTGTGGGTTCTGAAAGCGGGCTCAGGATCCACCGTGTGTGTTCGTCGCTCAGTCGTATCTGACTCTTTTCAACCCCAAGGATGGTAGCCCACCAGGCTCCTTGGTCCATGGGATTATCCAGGCAAGAATACTGGAGTGGGTTGCCATTCCCTTCTCCAGGGGACCTTCCCAACCCAGGACTCGAACCTGGGTCTCCTGCATTGCAGGCAGATTCTTTATCATCTGAGCCACCAGGGGAAGCCTAAGATCCACTAGATAAGGGCAATTTCTGACCCACTTTAAGAAGAAATAGCTTAAAGCCATTTACTAATATATATGTCATATGTGTCTCACACACTAAAGAAAGATCACAACAGTGATAAACGTGAAGGGGAGCAGAGCAGAGACACGTGTGGCGCAGCATGGAAACGAGCAGGTGGGTGCCCACGACAGACAGCCTGCAGCCCAATAAACAGTAAAAACGTTGGCTCCTCCCGGGGTGGTGGCAGACATTCAAGTACTTGACCACGGGGACGGGTGGAGGGTGACAAGCAGAAGGAGGGGCCGGGCCAGCCAAGCAGACTCAGCTGAGAAGCCCCGGACTCCTGGGTGGCCCTGCTGCGACACCACCCGTGGAAGCCAGGAAGCACTGGGTGGGGGAGGGACAGGACCCTCTGGGCAGTAAGATGAGCCCCCACCACCCCCACACCATCTGCTCCCCATGTCCTGCCTGGTTCCAGGTCCCCGGCTTCCCCTCTCCCCCACCCCTGTTCACAGGGGCTTTGACTTCCATGGCAGGGTCTGCAGGGCATCACCTGGCCACGTACCTGGCTTGGACTCTGCCCTCCTAGTGGAGAAACTCTCTCTCTTTTTCCTCAGGTCAACGTGCGTCACACAGCGGTAATGGTGCCCTTCAACCAAACTGAAGATCCAGAGCTGGAAAAGCAAAACACGTCTAGCCAGGCTGGAACATGTCTAGACAGGCGTGAACACATCTAGACAGGCAGGAACACATCTAGACAAGCGGGAACACGTCTAGACAGGCAGAAACACATCTAGACAAGCGGGAACACGTCTAGACACACAGGAACATGTCTAGACATGGGACTCTCACCAGATATGACCATGAAGAGCAGGCAGTCAGTGAAAAGAGTGAGCAGGGAGCCGACAGGATGAGAGATGGCCCTTCAGAGGCCGCTAGCTCTTCCCTTGTGACCTCCAATACCCTCCCCATCCCCGACCCGGGAGGCATCCCCCTACGGGCACAGAAGTGAGTGGCATGACCCCGAGGTCACATGTCTTATGCACAGCATGGACCGAGAGCAGGTGTGCTCCTGCGCCCAGCACTGCATGCCGGCCTCTCCAACACAGCATTGTGAGTACAGCCGACACATCCCTGGAGACAGCTCAAACAGGTGATGGCGGCTGTCTTGCTGTATCTCACTGTTCACTGAACCCAGGGTAGGCAAGGTGCAAGCTCTCTGGAAGAATTCTCAAGGCGTCACAGGAACTGTAAACGTGTTTGTTCTCTCCGGGCTGGTGCGGCGGCCGTAACGCAGCCTCAAGGCTTTCCAGATGGAGCTTACATGTGCTTACCCGACAGGAGTGGCCCACGGCCAAGCAGGTTCTTGGTGACGCGCGTGCACACTGCTGCAAGTGAGCTCGGCTGTTACATAATCATATGTACAACACGTGGGGTTTGAGAGCCTGACCACCGCCATCTTGGCTAATTTTGCTCTTTCCCTGTAGCGGTCAGCTTTGTCAGAAAGGAAGCAACTATCTCAGCTGATGCAGTAATGTAACAAGAAGCTGACGTTTGGCCTTGGACCTGGCCCGGCCCAGGTGCAGAGCTCCTGGAACCCGGGGGTTCCTGCTCGTGGAGGGACCCAGTGCCGCTGGCAGGTTGCTGGCCTGACCTCTGGGAGCCCTCAGTTTGCTTAAGGATGGGGGCTGGTTGCAGGGAAACAACCCCTGACCTCTGGAGAGGGGGGCTAGATGGCCTTCCATCACTCACAGCCAAGGATCAAATCAACGGTGCCTAAGCAATGAGGCCTCCATAAAAATCCCCAAAGTGTGGGTTCAGGAGCTCCAGGCAGGTGAAAACACCTCCCTGGGGAGTGGAGCCCCCTCCCACGTCCTGGGAACAGAAGCTGCTGTGCTGAGGCCCTCCCAACCTCACCCCCGCAGCTCTTCATCTGGCTGCTCACCTGTGTTAACAGATGCAGGGAGGAAGCGGTCGTGGGAACCTCCAATTTGCAGCTAAGTCAGACAGAAGAGGTGGGTGACCTGGAGACCCACTCCCTGGGACTGGCACGGGGTGGAGAGGATGCAGGCTCATGGGCTCAGCCCCTAACTGCCTCCAGGCAGATGGTGCCAGACCAGGTCAAGGCAGGACCCTGCTGGGGTCATGGTAACTCGTTCCTGGCGGGGAGCCCCCGCATCTGGGGATGGAGCGCCAGCAGAGCTCAGGGTGAAAGCAGAGGCTCACAGGAAGAAGGCTGGGTGACGGCCTAACACGGCATCCCCCCGAATCACGCCAACATCCACTCTCTTTACAATGTTTATCTGCTTTGGCCGTGCTGGGTCTTCAGTGCCGCGTGGGCTGTTCTCCAGTTGCAGAGAACAGGGGCTGCTCTCCAGCTATGGTGCACGGGGTTCTCGCTGCAGTGGCTTCTTCTGCTTCGAAGCACAGTCTCGAGGTGCACAGGCGTCAGCAGCTGCCCCCGCGGGCTCACCAGTCACGACTCCCGAGCTCCAGAGCACAGGCTCAGTAGTTGTGACTCATGGGCTTAGTTGCTCCGTGGCATGTGGGATCTTCCCAGATCAGGGATCAAACCTGTGTCCCTTGCCTTGGCAGGCAGACTCTTTACCACTGAGCCACCAGGGAAGTGCAACAGCCACTTTTAAAAAGAGAACGGTATCCATAGCTTGCAAAGCAAACTTCAATTGTTCACCTAAAAACTAAGTTTTAAAAAAGACCAAGTACCTTCAGACCTCTCAAAAGGTATAGAGCTGACACTAAGGGCTGTACCAGCCTTTACAGAAGGTCGCGTTTCCTGCAGCCAGGCCACCAGGCACCAGCAGGTCTGGCCTCAGCCAAGGATAAAAGCAGCCTTGAAACAGATGCCTTCGCGCACACGTTCACCCGTCACAATAACGTCTGAAAGCTGGAGTTGCACAGAGGGTCTCACCTGGCCGTCCGTGCAGCCAGCCACCAGCTGCTGACTCCGTGGGTCCACAAGGAGACTGAGGAGGGGCGCGGCTGCGGAAGGGAGCACAGGGCCCTTAGCTCAGACGCCGGCCGGTCCTGCTCAGCACCAAGCCCACCCGTGTGATCACACTCTGGGGTCACCGGCACCAGGGAGAGTGTGGGGAAAGCGCCCGGCCACCCAAAAGGGCTCAGGAGCGGTACACGGCCCACCCAGGCCGGCCCCTCACTCCTAGCCGCGTCCGCTGGCTCTGTCGGCAGAGGCCGCAGCGCTGGGCCTTGCTTCCAGGCAGCAGCGGAGGCGGACAGCACTTTTCTTAGGGCCGCCAACATGATTTCCCAATTTTCTGAGACACAAGAGGCTCTGACTCCAAGCATCTACTTAATTTTAAGTTAAAAGTTTCAGAAGGATTAACTGTTATGTGAACTCTTTCAACATGTGGAGAGATAGTAGACGAGCATGAAACACTCTCCATGAGTGACACTGAGACCGACAGACGGTGCAGCCCTGACGTAAAGATTAACATGTGAACTAGGATGAACTGTGCGCACAGCCTGCTCACGGGAGTCATGCCCCGAGTTACCTGTTAACACTGATGAGCTGTATATCAGCGACCCCATACGATGGTCCCAAACCTTTGGACAGACACACATTTCTTTAGAAGAAGCACAAGCATTGCCATTGTTGCTACAGCTTGAACGAATATTCTACCCAGCTACCAATTAATTTATGTGAATGGTTATCTAAAGCAGAAAATAATAAGGACGTAAATAACAAAACTATAGAAACACAATAGAAGACATCAGAATCATACAGGAAATAAACACTTCCAGAAACGTCAACCTATGGGTTTGGAAGACGCAGACAAGACAAGGTTGGGAACATTACCAGCACTTCAGCAACATCTCGAGATGGGGTGGGAAGATTGGAAAGGACCAGTTACCAGCACTTCAGCAACATCTTGAGATGAGGTGGGAAGACTGGAAAGGACCAGTTACGTGGAGATGGGCTCACACCCCTCTTCTGCAAACAGCAGCTCCAACCCTCACACACCCTGCAGGCGAGGACGCCAGCACCTCACCTCACAGAGAAGCAGGGCTCAGCACAGCCAGCCCTCCACAGCAGGGAGCCGGGGTCCCCCTGGTGAGCGGGGAGCTGAGGTTCCAGTCCCGACTGCTGCCTCAGAGCGGGGAGGGGACCTCTGTCAAGTAGGTGGCAGGAACTTCAAGGCGACGAGAGAAGTATTTACAGACTCCCTCCTCTCTGTCTGCAGACACCTGCTACATACCCTCCATTTCCTTCAGTTACAACATACGACGTCCTCACGTCTCAGCCAGCTAATGACCACGATGAACTGACTGCGAGGTGGATGAGGCCTGAGCCTGCATTTTGAGTTACTCTCCTCTCAAGCCCCGGAGAAGGCAATGGCACCCCACTCCAGTACTCTTGCCTGGAAAATCCCATGGGCGGAGGAGCCTGGAAGGCTGCAGTCCATGGGGTCACTGAGGGTCAGACACGACTGAGCGACTTCACTTTCACTTTTCACTTTCATGCATTGGAGAAGGAAATGGCAAACCACTCCAGTGTTCTTTCCTGGAGAATCCCAGGGATGGGGGAGCCTGGTGGGCTGCCGTCTATGGGGCCGCACAGAGCCGGACACGACTGAATCGAAGCAGCAACAGCAGCAGCCTCTCAAGTCCAATTGAGTTCTGACTGAATCTTCTGCTATTGGAAAGCGGCCTCAGGGAACACCATGGAGGTGAGTTAAGGTGCCAGTCCCTGCAAGGCCCCCGTTCCAGGAGGAGGGTCCCCACCAGACTCTGCCCCCTGGAGTCAGCAGATGGTGCTGTGGGCACCCGCTCCCCACACTCGCCTGGTGACCGGCCAAAACGTCAGACTCAGGTTGAGGGCAGTTGTCCCTCGGACATTTCACGTTTGGCAGCGGCCAGGAACCAGAAGCACAGCGCAAAGCGTTCACACGCCCCAACGTTCTGACGCCCGCCCCATACCTTGAAGCTTCTGTCCTCGGATGCCGAGATGAGGATGTGTGTCTGCCAAGCACAAAACTCGGCCGCGGTCACTGGGCCGTGGTGGCCATCCAGCTCAGCCAGCGGGGACCGGCTCTGGGGATTGGTGAAGGAAGGCCAGGCACGGAGTGCCCTGGTCATTATCGTTATTAAGAAGCTATATGAATCTCACAGAAAATAGTTTCTACATAATCCCCTCGCCCACATGTGAAACTTCCTGCATATAAACCTGGAAGCTAAAACTCAGACGCCCAGCCAACAGGGAGTCCCGGGGAGTCCCGGGCCAACACCCTCACAGAAGCAGGCCCAGTGAGACGCTCTGCCGAGAAGAGGTGGGAGGGGCCCACATCTAGGGCCCGTGGCCCAGGGGATCTCACCTCAAGGTCCAGCATGAGTACTTTGTTCCCCGCACACACTGCCACCACTCGATCGTCGGGACTAAGCCTCAGACACAGCACCCTTCCCAAGAGGGTGCCGAGAACAGTCCCCCGCAGAAGTCGCCCTGCAGGGAGTTTGGTCATCAGTGTCGGCCTGCCAAGGCCACTCAGCAACACCCATGATGACCTCTGGGAAATGCTGACAGCAAAATCCTCTGCTATAGAACTGTGTGCAGAAGAGTGTGAGGTTTGGTCTGATTTTGGCTCTTCAAGAGAATTAAAAACATTGGAAAGTTGTTCTGGAAATACATGGAACCCAGGGATTGGCCACAGGGAAGTGACTCCACGTCAGGAAGGATAACGTGTCTTGGGGAACCACCCACGTACACACCCTGGGCGAGTTATGGGTCCCAACCCTCCCGCCTCCTCCCTGCGGCCACCCTGGCTCCAGACCCAGCCATTGACCGGCCATGGCCTGTGTCAAGCAGGCAGAAGGGAAGCTGTGCCCACCTGAGCCTCAGTTCCAGTCCAGAGCCTCTCCACCGCCAGGAGGAGGAGGTGTCAGGCCGGCCTGCAAGCCCCACAGTGATGCTGCAAGCCAGCCTGCAGCCTCACCTTCGAGTGAGGTCATTGGGCCAGCCCTCCCCTGGGCAGCAAAGGCTCAGTGCCCACGGCCGTCTGGCCCAGAGACTGAAGCCACTTGTCAAGACGAGAGCCCACAGGAAGGAAAACGTGCACCCACCCTACTGCTGCTCCGTCCTGGGGGCCCCCACACAGATCTGCCGCGACACACTCAGCAAGTGCTCGTCCCTCCCCGGGCACCCTCAGGCCTAGGACACATCCAGGAACCTGACAGAGAAACCCCGCCTCCAAGGAAACCTTACAGGGTGGACAGGTAGGAGGCATTTAGATGCCAGTAAGCAAAACAAATAAGCCAGCTCCCCATTTGTTCCACTGATCGAGGCATCTGCTTCAGCACTAGCACCACACTGCTTGGGAGACTGCAGCTCTGCAGCATAGTCTGAAGTCAGGAGCCTGACTTCCTCCAGCTCCATCCTTAGTTCTCAAGGTTTTCTCCGTATCGCTCATGTTTCCATACAAATTTTTAAATTATTTGTTCTAGTTATGTGACCCACCCAACTCTTTGACTTCACCTGATAAAACTCTCCTAACATCACTGAGCTCCAACCACACTGGGCTGGTTCTCAGCTCTTCAATCAGCGGCTCCTGCTGTGACCCTCCTCCTCCAGCTCAAGGCCCGCCCTGCAGAAGCCGCAGCACTGAGCAGGTGCTGCCGCATTCCCTGCCCACACTGAGGTTCCTTTCCCTGCTCACTGCCCACCACTGTCTGCTGGCTCACCTGTTCCAGTCTGCCTCCCACACTGAGCTGTAGATTCACTACAGTCTCAGTAAGCGAAGAATATTTCAACTTGTCAAGCTGTTTTCAGAGTTCCACAAAAATCACCAATTTCAGAAACAGACAGTCTTCAGATGAAAATTAATGAGCCTATGGTGTCAGCCAAGGTCAGCAGTTCTGAGGGGCCCGGTCTACTTCCCACAGAACATCCAGCTTAGACACCAAGTTTCAAGGTTAAAGGCATCAAAAATGATCCCAAAACACCCTGTGTCACCAAGTGCATTTAGAACGAGTCGTTCCCTTTGTGCATTTCAATGTGTTTAAAGCCCCGTCACCTTGCAGCTCTTCCTGTCTGCACTCATCCAGGCTCCACACCAGGACACAATCTAGCGATGCAGAACAGACCAGAAGCGGGCTCTCTCTGCTTCCAAATGTCACGGCAGTGATGGGCTGACGGTGTCCTTTTAGGATCATCAGCTGAAGAGAGTAACAAAAAACAAAAAGACCGTAGATTATACAAAACATTTTTTAATAAAAAAGAATGTAACATAACCTCAATCCTAAGAAATTAAATGGATTGAGTTCTTTAAACATGTATTTCATATATTCATTTATACTTTTATTACTATTAAAATTACTGTTCATGTACCATTAAATTACTCTCTTGGGTTAAGTATTTCACTGTTACTCAGTATTACTAAGTTCAGTTCAGTTCAGTCACTCAGTCATGTCTGACTCTTTGTGACCCCATGAATCACAGCACGCCAGGCCTCCCTGTCCATCACCAACTCCTGGAGTTCACTCAAACTCACATCCATCGAGTTGGTGATGCAATCCAGCCATCTCATCCTCTGACGTCCCCTTTTCCTCCTGCCCCCAATCCCTCCCAGCATCAGAGTCTTTTCCAATGAGTCAACTCTTCGCATGAGGTGGCCAAAGTACTGGAGTTTCAGCTTTAGCATCATTCCTTCCTAAGAACACCCAGGGCTGATCTCCTTTAGAATGGACTGAGTATCACTAATGGCACACAAATCAAATGATTACCTCTTCCTTCTATTTTTTCCCTATTGATTAATTAACAATGCACATGGCATCCCTACTCCATGCCAGAGGGGTGACAGATGTGCTAAATACTGAAGGATAAGGACAGTAACAAGGATTTGGCAAGAGGAGCTGAGAAAGCAAAGCATGTTTACGGAACAGCTGGTATGAACAAAGCAAGAAGACAAAGCTGGAGGGAGTCTAGGCCACGTGCTAAAGCCCTGACAACCACATAGGGAGCTAGGATGGAGCTACAGAAAAGCACAGGCCAGCACTGTGCACGCAGAAGAATGCAGTGACCAGGGCTGGTTTTTCAGGAACACACATTTCTGAAGGTTCAAAAGAGAGACAAGGGTGGGGCACAGAGGAACCAAAACACCGCAAAGGAGACACAACGGAGGCTTGAGCCAAGGAGGCAGAGTTGGAGGAGGGAGGGGATGACCAGTGGACTGAAGGGATGAAGAAAAGACAAGAAGAGACAGTCAGCAGTATGGCTGAGACCCCGTGTGAATACAGAACAAGGAAGAGAAGACACACCAGTTAAGGGTGGGGACCGTGGTGATTGCCCCAGGAGGCAGAGGTGCTCTCAAGCCAACCTCATATGGACAGCATGCCTTCTGCTGTGAGAGCTCTGCCTCAAGTGGGAGGCCCAGGAGAGTCCCTCCTACGCCCATGGCAGGTGGGTTCATCTGTACCAACCTTCCCAAGAGAAGGACAAGATAAAAGAGACACACTTTGCCAAAAAAAAAAGAAAACATTTTCTCAGACATCAGAGAGTAATGAAGGCAACGAAGAATTCAGATCAGAGAAGAAGAAGGCTGAGAGGAAGGATTCCAGCACCAAGGCTGCTTCTCTGGTGAAGACAGCTACGCTCCTGACTCAGCACTTGAGAAGCAAGGTACTTATGGGGCTGGGGCACAGAAATGGGGCAAGTAAATGCATTACTGTCTGGGCATAAACAGAGCAATCTTACTGGGAGAAGAGCAAAGAATTCCATCCCGCTACAAAGTACTTCTGAGAATAGACTCAAAAGCCATAAGGTTGACACTCAGTACTTCTTCCCTTTAAAATGTAATGGGTGGATTTTAACAAATTTCTGCTTTAAAAAAGAAATACAGCCTCCCAAGGTGGGAGGGAGGGACATGTTGCCAATTCTACCAAATGTCTTTCAGAAAACAGAAGAAAAATTAGAGGAAACACTTCTTTTCAGAAGAAACAGAAGGACTACTTCCTTGCTCATTCTCTGAAGTCAGCATTACCTGGATACCAAAACCACACAAACTCATGACAAGAGAAGAAAATCACAGATCAATATCTCTCATGAACAGACATGCAAAAATCCTCACCAAATATTTAAAATATTACCAAATCAAACCAAACAATTTATAAAAAGAATTATAACCATGACCAAGTGGGGTTTATTCCATGTACACAAGATTGGAAAATTATAAAAGTCTGTGGAAAGAAATAAATGAAGAACTAAATTAATGGAGAGATGGTCCATGTTCATGGATATGAAGACTCAATATTATTAATATGTCAGTTCATCCCAGCTTGATCTATAGATTCAGTATAATCCAAACGAAATCAACAAACTTACTCTGAAGTTTATTTTGGCGGGGGCAAAAGACACAACAGCCACAAAATATTGTAAAATAACAGGTGGAGGACTGACCTACCTGAGTTCAAGGCTTACTCTAAAGTTCCACTGATCAAGACTGTGTGACGTTGGCAAAAGAAAGGACAGACAGATCCCTGGGAGAGAAGAGAGAGCCAGAAACAGTCAGCAGACCATTCATAAAGAAACAGAGGCAATACAGTGGGAAAAACGAAATACTTCCAAAGGCAACACAGACACACTCTAGATGACTTGCGTTTGGCAAGGGCTTTTTAGATAAGACACGAAAGACATGACCCATGAAAGTAGGAACTGATAAGCTGGACTTCATTAAGACTAAAATTTTCTGCTCCATGAAAGACACTGTCAAGAGAATAAAAACAAAAACCATAGGCTGGGAGAAAATATTTGCAAAAGACATATCTGATGAAGGACTGTTATCCAAAACATACAAAGGCTTCTTAAGACACAAGGAAACAAACCACTCAATTGAAAATGGACAGAAGAGCTTAACCTCAGCAAAGAAGACATGCAGATTCCAAGCGTGAAGCATAAGTCATCAGGGAAATTCAAGTTAAACAGCAGTAAGGTACTACTGTACACTCGTCAAAATGGCTAAAATCCAGAATGCTGCTGCTGCTGCTGCTGCTAAGTCGCTTCAGTCGTGTCCGACTTTGTGCGGCCCCATAGACGGCAGCCCACTAGGCTCTTCTGTCCCTGGGATTCTCCAGGCTAGAACACTGGAGTGGGGTGCCATTGCCTTCTCCGAAAATCCAGAATAGACAATACCAAACGCTGACAAGGGCGTGGAGCAAGAGGAACTCTCATCCTTTGCTAGGGCCACTTTCTTACAGAGTGAAACATACTCATCATACAACTCAGCAATCCTGCTCCTTCGTATTTACCAAAGGAGTTGGCTTCCCTCATAGCTCAGCTGGTAAAGAATCTGCCTGCAATGCAGGAGACCCCAGATCGATTCCTGGGTCGGGAAGATCCCCTGGAGAAGGGAAAGGCTACCCGTTCCCATACTCTGGCCTGGAGAATCCATGAACTATACAGTCCGTGAGGTCACAAAGAGTCGGACACGACTGAGCAACTTTCACTTCACTTCACTTTGAAAATTTATGTCTGCACAAAAACTGATGTTTACCACAGCTTTATTCATAACTGCAAAAACTTGAAAGCAACTTCAGTAGGTGAATGAATAAATAACCTCTGGCCCATCCAGACAAGAAAATATTATTCTGCACTGAAAAGAAATCAGCTATCAAGCCAAGAAAAGACATGGGGAAAACGTCAATGCAAATTACTAGTGAAAGAGTCCATCTGAAAAGGCTGCACACTGTATAATTGCAACATACAGCATTCTGGAGAGGAGAGAACTACAGAGACGATGCAAGATCAGTGGCTGCCAGGGTGAGGGCTTGGGGGAGGAATGAGCAGGCAGAGCCCAGAGGACTTCAGCAGGGAGGGGACGCTGCCTGATGCTATAACAGCACTGGACACCCGTCCAAACCCATTGAGTGCACACGCCAACTCTAAGGCAAACTATGGGCTTCAGGTAAAACAGCATCGATGCAGGCTCATCGACTGTGACAGAGGTACCATGTAGGGGTGCTGACCTGGGGAGGAAATGCATGTTGGGGGGCAAAGAGATAAAGGAAATCTCTACTTTCCCCTCAATTTTGCTGCAAACCTAAAACTGCTCTTAAAAAATAATAGTCTTAAAATACAAAAAACAAACAAACAAACACAAGCATCAAGTAGACTCCAAAAAGAAAAGTGAACCAAAATTCCAGAGTAAGAAATATCAACAGGGACAAAGCATGTCCTGCCATGTTAATGGAATCACTTCATCAAGAAGATATAAAGATACTGAACATTTACTGCTTAACAGCACTTCAAAACATGGAGCAGAACTGACAGGAGAGAAACAGACCAGCCCACGTTTGGTCAGAGGCTTCAGGATGCCTCACTAACTGAAGGAACAAGTGGTCATAAAGAGAGAACTGAAAGAACACACCGTCAACCAACCTGATCCAACTGACACCTGACTGACATGTATGAGACAAGACACACAAGCGCTCACAGCAACTCCCTTTATATAATAGGCAAAACTATATTTTGTCTGTTATAGAACAGTCTCAGTATGCATCACCAGGAGAATGGATCCAGACCAATTACAGTATATACACATGGTGGAATACTACTCAATAACAAAAAAGAACAAACTGTTGACACATGCAGCAATGTAGATAAATCTCAGAACAATTACTCTGAGCGAAAGAAGTCGGATGAAAAGAGTTAAAACTGCCTGATTCCACTTACATAAAACTCTAGAAAATGCAAAGTAATATAAAGCTTATATTTAGAATACATAAAGAACTCTTTCAAATCAATAAGATAGATAATTGAGTAGGAAAAAAATGGCAAGAGACTGAACACATATATCACAAAAGAGAATGGCCAAATGAGCACATCTGTAATAAATGTGCTGAAAGGCGTTAAAGCTCACCAATTGTCAGGGAACTTCAAATCATAATTAAATACCAGTACACTCACAAGGAGGGACAAAGTTAAAAGAACAAAATGTGGGTGAGGATGCAGATCAACTGGAAGTCTCACCCACCATGTGAAGGACAATAGGTTGGAACAATCACTTTAGAAATCCGGGCTTAACTTTTAGACTGAATAGATGCACTCCTTAAGACTCAGAAATTGTATACACATGTGTATCAAAAGATATATAAAAAAATGTTTGTAGCAATCAAATACGGAAACAAACCAAATCTCCAATAATAGTAGAACAATAAAGTGTGGTCTAGCCACAAAACAACACTGCACAGTAACGAAAATGAATGTGGATGACTCTCGGAAACATGAACTTGGTGAATCAAAGAAAGCAGCAAAAAAGAACGTGTACTGCATCACACCATCTATAGTAAGCTCAAACAGCAGCAAAACCCACCTGATGTCTTTAAAACTCTATCAGTTTGATGTTAAAGACTCTGCAACAGACACAATAAACTCCCTTAAATGCAGTATTAAAAATATGCAAAGTAAAAATTAGAAAATGAAGTGAAGTCACTCAGTCATGTCCAACTCTTTGTGACCCCATGTTCTGTAGGCTCCTCTGTCCATGGAATTCTCCAGGCAAGAATGCTGGAGTGGGTTGCCATTTCCTTCTCCAGGGGATCTTCCCGACCCAGGGATCGAACCCCAGTCTCCCTCACTGAAGGCAGACTTCTTACCCTCTGAGCCACCAGGGAAGTGGCTCAAGAACTGGAGCCCCAAGAACATATGAATGACCATGGGCATTTTTTTTATTTACGAAAATAAAAAATTTTTTTAATCTAAAAATCCAAAAGTTCGACTTGTCTTGATAGTGTTAAGATGAACTTTTCCTTGCTTATACTCTTATTCAAGAAGAAATTTTAAATAAAGTGATTCCAGGCAGTTTACGCCCTAAAAATCAAATCTTGTATGATTCGTTTCGTTATCGTTTTCCCCACAGAGCTGGTAGCTGAATCCACAAAGAGCAGAACCGTGCCAGCAGCGTCAGAGAAAGAGCAGTGACGGCAAGTCTCTGTGACACAAGACACACGCGTAACTCCCACACCTGGTGAGGAGGCTCCTCGGTGTCCCATATGCAAAGTTCGTTTCCATCCAAAGGGAAAGCACAGGACTGCCCATTGCAGGCAAGCTGAACGTGGGATGCAGGCTTCATGGAATCCACCAGGAACTTTTCCAGCACGATATCACCCGCACGGCCATCCTTCCTGGAGGAAGCCTCTTGTGCTTCTTCCATCTTCCCCCTGGAGCCCCAAGGACATATGAATGACCATGGGCATGATGCTTAATGCAGACCGCAGTCTGTTGTTTATCCCCATCACCAGTACGATCACACACACCCGTCACACCTCCTGACTCATCTCCCCTCTTCTCCTTCAAGAAAGAGAAAACAGAAGCCCTGACCACTCCAGAGTTTCCCGGCCATGACTGCTCTCTGCTCCCACAGGCTTTCAAGTCATGCAGACCTGGGCTCCAGTCCTGTGGCTCCCACTGAACAGACCCACAGAGACGTGGGGTGTCTGCGGCCCCCGCTGGTAACAGAGGGAACGCCACCCTCACAGAGGCCTGGTGATCACCAGCCCCGAGCCGCAGCTCCAGATCACGGCCAGAGTCAACAGCTGTCACTAATGAGGATACAAAGTCACCTCCTATGCTGGTTGGTGGAAAACTACAGAATACATTGCTGTCTACTGCTCATCTGGGATCCAGTCAACTATTCTACAACATTCTGTCATCCGAGTTGACTATCTCGGATAACGTAACCACTGGTTCACTGGCCGTGTCTTATAAAGCATAAATCAATGAGACATGGACGGAAATAAATAGAGTTTCAGACCCTGTCCCACCTCACAGTTAACAATTCCCTGTCACCAGCTTACATACGAGGCAGCAGCTCCGGGTTACCCTGCTTCCGCTCTGCCCCACAACCCATCACAGGCTCCCTGTGCACCTGAAACCTAGGGACACGACCACCAACAGAGCCAAGAGCAAGGGCCTGACCGCCCGGCACCAGGCTGGCCGGATGGACTTGGAACCCAGGCCTGTGGCCACCAGGCTGGCTGTGTGGACTTGGCCTGGACAGGCCTCATGGGGAAGTAGCAGTTAGGGCAGGACTCTGTGGGCCGGGACCAGCAGAGACGGGAAGGGGGCGGAAGGTGGGGAGCTGATGCTCCTGAGGGCAGTCATGGCTCGGTGGCCATTGAACTGATCATGGAGCAGGGTCATCCTGACACTCACATGACCCTGGGGCACTTCTGGTGGTTGCTAAACAAAGAAGCGAGGCAAGGAGGGTTGGCGTTCAGGAGATGCATGGTCATCTGGCAGCAGCGTGTGAGGATGAGAGTCGAGAGTGGCCAGGAGGGAGAGATGGGCTGATCCCAAGTCCAGACCAGGACCTGGCCCAGAAAGCCTAGACGGCAGCCCTGTGAGCACGACAGTCCATGCCCCGCTCCCCGTGAAGACCTTTCTGCTCCAGCCCACTTCTCACTGCTGCACAACCGCTGTCCTAGCTTACGGGCTTCCAGGCGTGAAGCTTAAGTGGATGCTAAGCCTCCCTGTCTCTGCCCTCACGGCCAGCCCTTTATTTCTTCGTGGGGACTTTCAGATTTGCCCCCAGACACCAACCAGGGGAGGGCCATGACAATCCTAAACTGTAACCTGCTGTGGGTGGACACCTGGTGGATTGTCAGCCAAAGCTGCAAGGGTTCTCTGAGGGACAGAATCCCATGAGAACGCAGGTGCTGCATCCGAGTATGGACGCCCTGTGTAGGAGGAGCGGGCCGGGTCTGGGCCGCGGGGCCCCAGCATCGGGGTCTGCTCCTTCTGGCTTGGACCTGGTGAGGTTTCCCTCTGTCTCAGCAGCCGTAATGGACTGAGACATGCAGTGTGCACGGTCCCACACCAAGGCCTGCAGGTCCACCTGCAGCTCAGGAGGCAGGTGAGGGCGGAGTGGGACAGGGGATGAAGGCGCCTGGGAGCCAGGCTCCAGGGCGAGGACCACGACAGCCCAGCTGCACACCCTCCCCACCAGCATTTCAGACTGCTGGGGACTGCTCTGCCCAGTCACAGCAAGATGGCAGCTCTTCTCATCTGACTTTCAGAGGGGCAGAGTCTGAGCTCCAGAGAAACTTTCTCTGACCCTGGGTGACATCAGGACTGCACACACCAGAGCAGGAGTGAGCACCTTGCTCCCCTGGAGGCATATTCATTTCCTCTAGGATGAGGAACCAGCATGTGGCTGTGCCTACCTGTCAGACATTGTGCCTGGAAGAACCCCGCCCACACTGGATCAAGACAGAACAGTTCTTATGTGAACCTGTAAGGTAAACACAATTAAAATGGAATAAAATGTTTAGGTGAAAACTATCCTCATTTGACTTTTCCGTTAGCAAACTAAAACAATCAAAAGTCTCCTAGAAAATGGATTTTTCTCAACCATCTCTAGAACAATCCGGCTGGCAGGAATATCTTTATTTTCCACAGGCTGTTATCAACCAAAGAACACATGAGAGAAAACCACACACACACATATGCAGAGCTGGTGTAGGCTGCACAGCTACACATCCCAGGAGAGGCCTGTCCTCAGGATGGGCCCAGGGCGGCTCCTGGGAGACGCCCGCCACAGGAGTGAGTGAGGCCAGTGTGACTGAAGCCGCTCCGCCAGGGCGGCCTCAGCAGCTGAGGTGGTCAGGGGAGTGGTGTGCGCCTGCACGGCTGACCGCAGTCACCCTGGACTCCAGGCCCAGCAGGCGCCTCTGCTCTCACAGTTGCTGGGAGAACGAGCCCGCCGCCTTGGGTGTGGGGGAGAGGATGCTCAGAGCCCGTGCTCTGGACCCGCCCACTCACCTCTGCCCAGCCCCCTTTCCCGGGGAGAAACCCCAGCACAGCGCGTCCTCTGAGCCGAGGACCCTGGCACCTGCCTCAGAGCGCTTACTTAACACTGGACGCACTCCGCACGCCTGTTAGAACATCTGCCTTCCTGTTTCCGAGGCGCGGCACCTCCTGCTAGGTTTTCACCAAGCCCTTCCCACTTTCTCCCCAGAGCCACAGGAATGCCGCCAAACCACACTCCCCAGCTGCAGGGAGAAGCCACAGCCCGAGATACAGGAGGTGCCGCAAGGCTGGGAAGCCCCAGAGGGAGGGCGCCCGCTGGAGGCGCGCCTGAGCTGCTGCTCCGTGGGGTCCCGTGACCAGCAGCACCGGGTTGCCTGCTGTGCGACCCGAGGTCCATTTGGACCTCTACTGTGTGAAGCGCTGAAATGTGGGATTACTCGTGACAGCTGCCCTGACGCCTGCAGAAGCCAGTGCCCGAGGGGGGACGGCAGTGACCCTTCAGGGCGGTGCTTAGTGACAGTGGCAGGCAGGCCACGGGGACAGAGCGAAGGCTCATGGTCAATAGTGACCAAGCCTGTGGCCCTGGAGGAAATGATGGGAAAGAACCCGTGTTTGCAGCCCAAGCATGAAGTTGGCTTAAGCAAATAGACACGAGTGGAACAGAAAGTAACCAGAGGCCTGCAGACCCTGGGAGACAAACTGCAGCCCTCCATCCACCCCCAAAAGCAAGGCCATCCAGACTCTACTTCCAGCGAAGTTCAGGTCAGGCACGGCCACCTTCCCTCCCAAGCCTTTAGCTCCACAAACCCCAGGTCTAAGTCCCTCAGGTTCAAGACAGAGGAGCGAGCAAGTGCGTGCAAAGGAAAACCAAAGCCGGGCCTGGAGGAACCGGCGGCTGGCACGCGGAGGGCACACAGACAGGAGCCCAGGCACTCCTGGGAGAGCCAAAAGGCCACACACATGGCACAGTGGGCACGACGACCTGCTGCTTGGGGCCGAGTGTCTCTGGGCGCCCCCTCCTCAGCTGCAGGAGGGGGACCGCGGCACCCCCTCCTCACAGACCACAAGAGACCACGGAGGGGAAGGTCTGAGGGGCGGACCCAGGGCGTCACGCCTCCGGGAAACAGTCAGGGTCCGCCAGGAAGCTCGTCCCACACCCCCGCCCAATTCCAGCTCTGCTCCGGAGCCGTCTCTCTTAGGGTGGGGACCGGCTCTGGTGGGGGGCGGTTCATGGTCCCAGGACCACGAGGACACGCCTGGGCCCCACGGGAGAGCGGGGCATGCTGGGAGCGCCCTGTGTGCGGCTGTGCGCGGGGTGTGAGGGGCTCGCCCGTGCTTCCAGGACCTCAGCGGAAGTCCGGCCACCAGAACGGAAGCAACAGCCGGGGCTGCCCGTTCCCCACATCACTCCCTTCCCTTCTGGAAACTTCCCTAGCAGCCAGGTGCCACCACGTGGCTGAATTCTGGTGTGGAAGGAACAGGGAGTCTAGGGCACAATGAACCTAGGCCACTCAGGAGCCCAGAAAACCCTCCGCCCGACTCTCTTCTCCCCGCACCCCTGGCTGGCTGGAGGGGCTTTGAGGGGCCTAGCGAGAAGCAGACTGCGAGATGGAGAGGACCCTGTAGGCAGGAAACAGGCTGTCACCCATCAGGACCCTTTGCTCCTGCACGAGCCTATCACCGCTGACAGAAGTCCTTTAACTTTTTTCATTTACAAGAGCAATACAATGCAAAATATTTAAACAGCACAGAAATAATACAGTTGGCCTTTCCCTCCGTAGGCCACCTCCTTGCTGTGTCTTCCCAGAGAAAGTCAGTTTGAGAGTCCCATATGTACATCACAGGAAAAGTCTGAGAAGACACACTGCAGTCAGCTTCTGATGTGGTTCCTGTGTATCTGAGGCTGCATAAGCACTTTAAGAAAATGTGACAAATGACCACTAAAGAGGCCATTGTTCCAAAGTCACGTCAGTAAACACGGAGCAGAAAGCAGTCTCAGATGGGGGTAGGCTGTACGTTCAGGCCCCTTTAGTTACACAAAAGAACACGTAAACTGCACAAAATTAGAAAATCCATACAAGAGAAAAAAACGTAATTATTCTCTACTTTTCAAGGGGCACCACTGTTAAAACTTTCTGCATCTCCTGTTTTTTTCTTCTTTGTATAAATGTGTATATTTTTAGAGAGAGAAAACTACTCCCTTTAGATTATAAAAAGATTATGATCTTTCTCTTTCAGTGACTAACCCAGCCAGAAATGTGCCAATTTATTCTTGAGTTTGGAAAACACAGTGTGGTAATCAGATAGTAGGTTGAGTGCCCACAGTAAAATGATATATGGCACCATGATTAACGTGCCCTTGACGGCTTGCTTAGTAGCTAAAGAAAATACAAAGTTCTCCGTATTTGCCAGATAGGAGACAGGTTCTCATTCTAGGTCCATGGAGAGCAGAACTAGTATAACACAAAGCAGTGGTGATCATAAAGGTGCAAAAGCACCAAGTGACACTCTGGCCTCCCTGTGTCTTTAAGGCCTTTCCTAAGTTAATAAATACTTTAAAGGGTTATATTTAGCTGCTTTAATAAAAAAAAAAAAAAGGTATCTTCTATTGTCCCAGCTGAGAGAAGCCTGATTTTACAAACCATTGGTTCTTAAAACACGTTTGTACTTTCATGCCACAAAGTGAAATGAAAGAGAATGAAAAATGTTGCTGCCATATCAGTAAACTGAGGACTCTATCACCATCAAGCCATCACATCACAACCTCCCAACGGGGCACCCTGAGGAGACTCGGGAGGAGAAAGCACAGGATACCAGTCTGAGACAAATGAGGTGCATATTAAAGGAATGATTTCAATGAGCCCAGATTCTCGCATCTTCTCATACATAGAAAAGTGCTAGATTCCTTAAATGGAAATATCTGGTTTTCTTTGTTGTTGTTAATCAGTCGCCCAGTTGTGTCCAACTCTTCGAAACCCCTGGTTTTAACTAACAGTAATCTTTTGATTTCTGACTATCTGGTTTTTGTTACAAAATCTCCTATATATATCCTGGCTCCCCCATTGCCTCTTCAAAGCAGTCTCTCGAAGCCATCTGAGGTGCTGTGTTCCAGGCTTGAAGTCCTTAGAATAAAACATAATCTCCGCTTTTAGGCTGTGTACTTTTGTCAGTCCATGACTTGTTAGGCAAGCACAAATCACTGACTACCAATAACAGTAATGATGCTGACGTTTTAAAGTCATTTCTTGATGCATCTCTATGTCTCCATACACTCCCTTGTCTCCCAGTCTGATATGCTTTCTTGACAGGAAAATGTTAAACCTGGAAATGGCCCAGGTTCAGCGGGCTGTCACAGGTACCAGACACTCCTGCAGGAGGAGGTGTGCAGGTCCCCTAGTGCTGCCTCTGTCATCACTCCAAACCAGCGACTCCCCACGCGGATGCAGCTTGCCCCAGCTTCACGCAAATCAACGCCACTCCCCTCAGATAATCAGTCCTAAGTCTCTCAAGCCTCTTTTACACGCCTATAGGTGACACAGATGTAACACTTCAAAGCGGCAACAGACACATTTTTTAACCCAACACATGACAGTCTACTCAGCAACATGACCAACCCACACCGTGTGGCTACTTGACAGAGTTCAGGTTCTACAAAAAGGGGCACAAGAGTCATTGCCTGTTTTTAATATTTACACTGCACCAGTTTCCACAAAAGTGATTCAGCACGTTCTAAAATGAAACACGGGGGCTCGGATCAACACAAAAGTATGATGCTAAAATGAACATAATCTTTCTTGGTAAAGTATGTTTCAGTGGCCAATAGGCACCCATTAACACCATATCCCAAGTTAACAAAATAAATCCTGAATATAAACACAACTGCATTTTAAAGCCTCTCATAGGAGTAGTTCACGAAGTAACACGCTTTTAAGAGAGAACAGGTAACGGGCGCACCTGCGTCTCACCTGGGGCCCCTCAGACCTATCCCTGAGTCAGCCCGGTGGCCAGGTGTAGGCGCAATCCAGCTGAGCACGTCGGTTTAGGGCCAGCGCCCCGCCCCCGTCGTCATGGTTACGAGCCCTAGGCCCTGTCCGCACCCCTTCGCTATTCTCGCGATTACCCGGAGTCAACGCACTGCCCTAGTCCGGGCTCTGCCTCATTTCCGGGCGCCGGTCAAGTTCTAGCCGTCCTCACTTCCGAGCGCCGGTCAACTTCCGGGCACCGCTCTCTTCTGAACGCCTCACTTCCGGGCGCGCCTGCCTTCCGGCTCGTCCGGCGCGGACGCCCGGCCCGGAAGCTCCCGGCGCGGCGCCTGCGGGGAGAGGAGGTGAGTCCCGGGGTGGAGACCCGCCCCGCCGCCCGCGCTGTGCGGCCGCGGCGCGCTCCCCTCCTCTGCCCCTCCCGCCCCCGCGCCCCCCGCCGAGGCGGCCGGGACGCGCTCAGCGCCCCCCGTGGTCTGTCTGCAGGACGCTCGCGGATGAGCACGGCCTCCGCCTGGCGCCCCCGCCATGGCCGCTCCGTGGAAGGGCGCGCTTCTGCTGCTCCTCGCGTCGCAGGCCGTCTCCTCGGCGCAGGCCTTGGACGAGGAGGAGGTGCCCGAGGGCTGGGTCCTCCTGCACGTCGTGCAGGGTCAGGTAGGAGCCGGGAACTACAGCTACCTGAGGTTAAACCACGAGGGGAAGATCGTCCTCAGGATGCGCAGCCTGCGGGGCGACGCGGACCTGTACGTGTCCGACAGCACTCTGCACCCCAGCTTCGACGAGTACGAGCTGCAGTCGGCCACGTGCGGCGCCGATGCCGTCTCCATCCCCGCGCACTTCCGGCGCCCCGTGGGCATCGGTGTGTACGGGCACCCGTCCCACCTCGAGAGCGCGTTCGAGATGAAGGTCTACTACGACGCGACGCTCGAGCCGCATCCGTTCGGTGAGACCGCCTATTCGGACGGTACTGATGCGAGTCGCAAGCACGCCTATGCCCCGGAAGACGCGTCTCAAGAAGAGGAGTCTGTGCTTTGGACGATATTAATTAGTATTTTGAAGTTGGTACTTGAGATTCTTTTTTGACTCGCTTAACATACTCTTGAGTATAATACTCGTAATCTGCGAAGCTGAGTGCACCTCGCTGTGAACCTAGCTTTACTCTGACCTGGTTGGCACTCTGGTTACCTTCTCTGGGTGGGGGATGAAAGGATAAAGCCATAGTTTCGTTACCTCAGTCACTCCAAAAGTACGCAAAGCAGCAAGCACATGTTTTAATAAAGCATCAAAACTCCTGTAAAAGGAATATGCACAATAAAATGTTTAAACCCCACTTTGATTAGTTTGTCAGGTGACTAGATTATTGCAGTGATTTAGGTTTTTACTCTAGAGACTCAAATAAATTAGTGTGTTAGCTTTAAAGAGTTACTGAAAGCAAGTCTGAAATGTAATCATTTCTCCACACTTGCCTGACCGTGAACTAAAGTCCCCTGTCTACACCCGAAGTAGAGACAGCACTTGCTGTCCAACAGGATCTCCTGGTAGGCCGGTGGTGTCCCCACATGCTGGTTAATGATGGTTCTCAACTCAGCTGCACCAGATCTCCTCAGGTTGTAATTTTATCATCCTGGGCCCCTGTGGAAATTCTTTCGTTATTAAATAACTGCCCTGCTACCCATGGTAGACCAGAAAGTACAGATTAGGAAAATTTCATGAAGATAATAGCAACTTTTAGGTTAATGGAATAATAGTTATGTATCTCTAATTAAGCTGCATAATGTTACCACTGAATTTCTGGAGAGAGCGAAAGTACTAAGAAATAAAGACTTTATGCAAGATGGAACTATTTTTCCACTTGGTTTCCAGGGTGAGAGTGACTTATAAATAAATTTGCAGATTTTAAGCATGTAATTTCAAAATCTTTTATTAGCATAAAAATGAGAACATTGTGAATAAATTGGCACCAAATATGTCATTTAATTGCATATTACAGTATTGGGGTCAAACTATCCCTCTTTGCTGTTTTTCCCCCTTCTGCCCACTTTCCTGGGTGTTGGGGGTGCTCGCTGACAACAGTCACAAATCCAGCGACCTAGGAGAAAAATTGTTAGTTAATACAGGATGAGACTTAACTTTTTAGGACTGAGTTTTAAAACCATTTAGCTCTCCTCCCTTCGCTAAGGCTACTGATAATCCTCACTGGATTTCTGGTGGCACTGGCACGAACTTCCCTTAAGGTCATCAGTGTCATACATGCCCTGTGAAATGCACAAGGGGAGGGATGGGGTCATGGAGGAGTTAAATAATGATAGGCCCCTTGAAGAAATTATAATCCTTTCTGAAATCAAATACTACCATACTTTAAAAGTTCAATCATACAAATCCTTATATAAAACCTATTAACTGACTTTGGCTTATTTTTATGCATCTCAGCATCTCCTCAAGTCCTGGTGTACTATGCTCACATAGCACTTTAAAATGTATCAAGTATTTGATAGCATTATGATAAAACTATACAACATATTTGACCTGAATTAGTATAGAACTCTAAATAATTTAAGTTGCTTACATCTCAATTCCCAGGAAACCTAGGCATATATTTTATAAAGTATCAGACAGTGTTAACTATGCAAATCAGTTCTAAAATTACACAATTATGTGTATAATGTTTTAGTCCAATTACTGTGATTTATTCTTTGATTCTGTGTTCATTCTGAAGTTATCTGGAATTGTTATGTTTCCTCAATTTACAAAAATCTGGTTTAGTATGTATAAAGGCATATAAGTCATTTTGTTAAATTTCTAAATGACATATAAAAATAAAACCAAGGCTTTGAAACAAATCGATGCTACTGCCTTAGCTATGTCAGTACAACAACACTAGCTCATCTGCATACACTGAGCTCTACTTCAAAACTCACAGGCAGTCTGCTGCCTCCCTTGTCCTTAGGCAGCTTGTCTAGAGATGAAAAACAGGCGCACACGACCATAGCTTTGGTCACTTCTAGTGAATGGAAGGGTCTCCAGGCCCTTCATGTCATCATGGTATTTATGCAGCCTCCGAAAAAAACCAAGTGCTGGAAGAGTCCCTTCACTCAAAGATAATGTTCCTTCTTTTTCAATCTTTACCTGATGGGATAGCACCAAGGCCCACACAAAAAGTATGATAACCTCTGTCACACACATCACAGAACATCATTTCTTCTTCGTGGTGGGGTTGTCCACATATAATGCAAGTCTTACACTCCATACACTGCCATGGGTAGGTCTTAATCATAGAAACAAGCTCCATGGTCATATCCAGGCAAGAAGGATGGCCTAAACCAAAACCAGTATTAGTTTTATTTCACACGAGAATTTTTACTTAATATGGCATAGTAAAACGCTAGTTTGCTTGAACTTCTCAAGAATGGCTACAACGTTTTAACTGCCGAAGAGAAATGGAAACAATGTAGAAGAAAAGACAGGGACGTTTTATGAATCTGATGACTCTGGGTCAAGCCTAGCTGACTACTGAGAATGCTAGTTTTCAAAGCAACAATCAGCTTAAAGTGTGAAGCCGTGTCAGTACTTACCACTGTTGTCACACTGGGAGCAGTGCACAAGCGGCTCAGCCTTCCCTCTCCTGCTGGACTCCTTACCCTTCAGACAAATCCCACACAGAGCATTTGGAATGACCTTTGGCTGGAAGGGTAGAAGAGGGCTATAAATTCATGCCAGAAGAACCTACTATGGGTTCAAAAGGAATTACTACTGTATTGCCTTGTTTTACTTCCAGTAACTTGTTAATGAGGACCTCACTTGCTAACAAGGACCCTGAAAGAGATAACCTGACACCAGTCTGCCTTCAACAGACAACGGCCTACCAACTAAAGCCTTAGGCTTCATGTTTAAATTTTGTCCACGGCATGATCTCATGAGGATTAGATACATCATTCCACACTCCCTACATACCAGTAAGATCTGTACAATGACCTGGAGGGAAGACTAATACAGTGTCAACCTGCAGTGTTAACTGAAAGAAAACTGCAAGTACCAAGAGACTACTACAGGGGACTTAGGCTTAATCCCAAACAGATGACTCCATTGTAAGCAGTTTATATGCTGATTCTGTTTAAAAGCTGATGTTCTCCAAAGTCGTGAGACTACTTCTATAAAATCTAAGTTACAAAATCAATTTTTTAACATTGTTAACTGAAAGAGGTTTCAAGCATACACTGTCGTGTGCAGAAAGGTTTGTGGGAAGCTGAGTTGTGTAACTTGTTCCCTCTGCATATCCCATACATTAACAGAGGAGCTGACACTTCAGAGAAAAAGTATCCACTATAACTAATAAAACGTAAGAAAGAAGTAGTTCTCAGATGTGCAAAAGATAAAATGATCACTTAAAAAATATGCAGACACCCCCTATATTTCAAGTACCATTCATTTTTCAGATGAAAAACAATCCAATGAAGGCATTTGGGCTTTAAAAAAAACACTTGGCGAAACATGGGAAAGAACAAAGAAGGTTCCTAAGCCTAAAATTCGGAGGGCAGGGGAGGGGGGGCAACAACATCACAGCCTTGACCATGATAGCGCGATGCTCACTTATGACCTGAACACGGAGCAGTGGCGGGAGAGAGCACAAGCAGGGGCCAAGCAGGAAATGCAACGGGGCGAGGGCACGTTCACTCACTCACTTATATAAAAACCGGGAGAAAAAGTATGAAATGAAATGGGGCCGAGGGCATGTTCACTCACTCACTCACTTATATAAAAACCGGGAGAAAAAGTATGAAATGAAACGGGGCTGAGGGCATGTTCACTCACTCACTCACTTATATAAAAACTGGGAGAAAAAGTATTTTAAGTAGAAACATTGTGTCTGTTTTATTATAACCCAAACAACATCTTATATTTCCATTCCCTAAGTTACTGAACCAAGGAGGATCCTAAGCAGAATTCCAATTTTGCATACTGTTACTCCAGCTTTGAAATGTCTCGCTGCCACCTTCAAAACCTGTACAGCCTAAACAATATGTTCTTAATTCTTTAGGTTTCTTTTTTCATTTTAATTATCTTTCTTTACAAAAGATGACAGAGGCATTCAAAAATAATTTTTGGCTTATTTATTTAAAAAAAAGTCAACCTTATACATAAATATAATAAAAACAATAACTCTATAAACAATCACAAACGTCTCTACAAAATAATAAATATCATGGAAGTTAAAACATACATATAAAACGTTACTGTTAACTACTCTGTATCTCCTGTGTATCTTTATACCCTGCTCCCCAACAAAAGGATAGTGTCACATGCTCAAACCTCCTAAGTCTTGCAGTGTAGTTACCTCTGCTGTAACTGCTACATTCTACCCATAAGGTTCTCACTGTGTTTTCTTACACCTAAATAAAAAATAGCTAGGAAGTGCACTTCTATGATCCAAATTCTGGTGCAGTTATGATCAAATCTGTAACTGCTATAATATACAGCAGAAAGCTACCTCTCAATCCACCAAAATAAGAAATATCTTTTGGTTACGGTACCTGCACTAAATGTATAAGATATTTAATACTTACAGTTCAAGTTAGATACTGGCATACTAAGTACTTTAATATTTTTTCAGTAAAGTCAAGGAAGTAACCACACAATATTAAAGTCTAAATCGAGAACTCCTCATAGGAGATCCTTTACACAAGTCAAAAGGAGTAAAACACAAAGCTAGTCATTCATATTCTAGAGCAGTTCAAGTTCTACAATCATTAAAATATACATTGGACACCTACAATAAAAGGACACCAAGAAAATTCTAGGTTTAGTTCTAAGCTTAAAATCATAATGTTCTGTTAAACCTCTTAAAGTTTTTCTTACCCAATAGTCTTCATCTTGATGAAAAGGGGGAGAGAGGGGTGGAGACGAGGGAGGCAGACAGAGACAGAGACAGAGCTCCGCAGCACGTTTATCAGGGGCCACAGCCCAGTATGAAAACATACTCTGTTCACTCAAGCGCCCACCCAGAGCGCTCTCAGAAGCCATACTGCTCACATCCAGGACTGTACACGTCTAGTGTCTCAAGGTTTGCGGAGGTGATGCAACAGGAAGGGGCCAGCATGTGGAACTCCCTGAAGGTTAATGAACGGAACCTCACGTATGTCTGACAGAGACAGTCCTACTCCGTAACAGCAACAACATCAAAGTTTCACTATTGACAAGAAAATTAAAAATATTCTGCCTAAGAGTTCTCAGGATCTCATATAAAAGGCTCGTGATACACAATTTTCCTCCTTGAACACAATCAAAGATAGACTTTCATGACAGCACTAATACAGTATAGATTTTAATTATATACTAATAACACAGGCCTGAATCCTAACAATTATGCTTTAATTTCAGGTTAATGTAACCTAAACAATACTGTCCTACAAATTAAAGGCAAGCACTAGTGAATACTATTAAGCAAGACATCAGATACATTATAATTTTTCTTAACTTCTGCATTTTAAAACACATTTATATGTATGACCTTCAGCTTGAAGTACCCTAATAATTAGGCACGTCTTGGCTTATTAATACTTTTCGTAGAGAGGTTAACTTTTAATAAACATGTTCACATTAATGTATGAAGTCTAGATACTGGCTGTTCCAAACTGTGAAATACCTGAAACATTTTTAGTTACTAAAAGCGTTCACAGAAGATTATAAAATGCTCATTCCGCATATCCAACTTCTTTGAGTACTATCAATTTAGGTTCATCTATGTGATTTCTTCTGTCTTAAATCAATGATAGTCCTGAACAGTTCTTCATTTTCAACCTCTATTAGAATGTCTATTTTAATATTCTTCCCTGTTTAGCCCATGACTAAGCCAGGCCCACTGTCTGCAAGGCCCCCCTGGCGCTGACAGTGCGCTCTGGGCCGCAGCTCCCACTCCCAGCTCCTCACAGGCCAGAAGCACACTGCGCAGCACACACAGCAGCTAACTTTCCAGAATTTAATCTTTGGAGTTCATCTGCTTTCAGTTATCAAGCATTAATTTAAATCTTTCATAGATAAGCTCTATATGTAAAAACAAGAACAAAATCACATGGTTGCAGCCTACTGCACCGTCCTTGCTAAATGGAGCTGGGCTGAAAAAATATGCACTTGAAAGCTGATGATTTACTACAGAATACACTAACTTGTTAAGCTGCTTTCTTACTGTAGGAAAAGGAGGCCACGGACTCTAAGGAGGGCTCTGCTTAGGCTGAGGGGACACTGGTCAACACCCTGGAACCTGTGCCTCCGGACAACACTCCACAACCCTAGCCTGACATACACAAGTGTTCAGCAACTCTGCTCAGCACAACTTTTTGATCATCTTACTCTAAAATGCTCCTTCAAAACACCTTCATAATCCCATAAAAAGCAGAGTGATACATACCAGACTAAAAACTGTGTATTTTACTATTACCATTCAAAACATAAACTTGCAGCTAATTCTACTCCTTTTACAATCATCTTAAATCCCCACATATGAATGAGGCTCCTCACCTCTCACCCAACCCTCTGAAGGAGAAGGGGCAGACAGCAGAAAGAAACACTGGAAATAATACTATTGCTGATGGCATGCTACCTGACCGAGAAGAACCCCATAAGAAAGTCAGAAGTGATAGCTAAGCCAAATCACCTTGCCAGGTAATGTGCAAATCCTCATCCCAGAATTGCACAGGGTACTCACCAAGGTGAGGCTACAAAATTACATTTTACTACTTTCCATTGCAGAGTTAGCTGAATTTGGCAAATGGATCAAATAATTCTCAGACTGAATCCAGACCGTTGTTAATGAAAGGCACCACAGAAATACAACTTTTCTAGGCGGACTTCCTCCCTACTGCACTGCTCAGCGTTGCTAAATACCAGGAAGCTTTCCGTGTCAGACAACGACGATTTTTACACTGAGGAAACAAAGCATTAAGCTCTGCCTATTAGATCACTTTTCAAAGACTCATACTTGCCTGGTTAGTACGTAAAAAAAAGATTCTCTTATCAGTTTTACATATACAGAAAACAGACGCTAACCCATAGCCAAAGTGACAGGAAAGCCACCAGGAAACTAAAGCAAGAAGGAGGAGGCTGACGGAGGGCACACACCACAGGAGAACAGCTAGTGAAGTGCAGCAGCAGGAGCTCCACAACTTTGAAATTCAAAGTTAAAATATTTCAGGGAGAGAGGCTGGTCAGGAAGGAAGCTGAGTCAGGGGCTTTTTTCTTCTACCTTGTGCCCAGGAACTGCCTTGGACAGTACAGAGCGCTTGGGAGCATCTTTTCGTGGAGCGGCAGCCCTGTCCCTGGGCCTCTGTCTTCCTGGCAAAGGCTCCTCCTGGCCTTCGGGAAGGCCTTCCCCCTCGGACACGTTGCCAGAGGAGCTGTCCTGCAAGTCAAAGGCACAAACACAGTCCCTCGGAATTCATGCAGATTTGAGTCTGAATTCTGAAAACTACAGAAAACATCCAGAAAAAGTTTTAAAGTTCCATCGATTTCAAAATAAAAAGATAATTCCGATCTAAGAAAACATTTCCAGCAGAGAATAAAATAAGTTAAGAATCACTTCTCCATCTTATAAACACATTATAGCTAATTCCATTTATATCAGCTAGTACCTTAACTGACTTTGTTTTCTGACTGAATTTGACAAGAACACAACTATTATTTCAGTTATTAGTACACCGCACAGCTTCAACACCATTTTACCATGTCACAAGGGAGCATACTTTTTTCATACAAAAATATTCTTTCAAAAAACTGCTTGAAGTAAGTGTGGGCATTTTTACTAAGTAATAAAGATCATTAAAGAAGTTCAAGCCCAGAATCGTGTCTTCATAATATTAAACTACGCAAAGCCAATTATCGTCAAGTATTTACAACCGTATCAGACATATTAGGTTGGTACAAAAGCAACTGAATCACTGAAATTTGCCTTTGATGTTGGAACACATTCTTAAATGTGGTTATGTTACACATCATTTTAATGTTCACCACTTTATGTTTTTTGCTAATGACACTACTTACTGTTTGTTTTATATTTATTCTAGGCTATAAAATAAATACAAGTATTTTAGACTATGGGTTTCCCTGGTGGCTCAAACAGTAAATCATCATCTCCTGCAATGCAGGAGACCTGGGTTTGATCCCTGGGTTAGGAAGATCCCCTGGAGAAGGGCATGGAAATCCACTCTAGTTCTCGTGCCTGGAGTATCCCATGGAGGGAGGAGCCTGCACAGCTATAGTTCATGGGGTTGCAAAGAGTTGGACACAACTGATCAACTAACACTTAAGACTATGGAAATAATTTTAGACAAAAACCAAACTCAAGTGATTTTCTTATTTGAGTTCAAAATGGGTCGTAAAGCAGAGGAGAAAACTCATAACATCAACAACGGTTTGGCCCAGGAACTGCTAACAAACATACAGTGCAGCAGTGGCTCAAGAAGTTCTGCAAAGGAGACGAGAGCTCTGAAGATGAGGAGTGTGGCGGCCAGCCACAGGAAGCGACAACAACCAACCGAGAGACATCATTGAAGCCGATCCTCTCACATAGTTTTAACTACACAAGAAGTTGCCAAAGAACACAACGTCGACCATTCTATCATCACCTGGCATTTGAAGCAAATTCAGTTCAGTTCAGTTGCTCAGTCTTGTCCGACTCTTTGTGACTGCAGTACGCCAGGCCTCCCTGTCCATCACCAACTCCTGGAACTTACTCAAACTCAAGTCCATTGAGTCAGTGATGCCATCCAACCATCTCATCCTCTGTCGTCCCCTTCTCCTCCTGCCTTCAATCTTTCCCAGCTTCAGGGTCTTTTCCAATGAGTCAGTTCTTCACATCAGGTGGCCAAAGTATTGGAGTTTCAGCTTCAGCATCAGTCCTTCCAATGAATATTCAGGATTTCCTTTAGGATGGACTGGTTTCATCTCCTTGCTGTCCAAGGGACTCTCAAAAGTCTTCTCCAACACCACAGTTCAAAAGCATCAATTCTTTGGCGCTCAGGCTTTTTTTATGGTCCAACTTTCACACCCATAAAGATGAACCAAGTTGGAAAGGTGAAAAACCTTGATAAGTGGGTGCCTCACGAGCTGACCCAAAATAAAAAAAGCACCGTTTTAACGTGGTCTTCTCTTATTCTATGCATCAACAATGAACCATTTCTCGATCGGATTGTGATGTGCCACAAAAAGTGGATTTTGTACAACAAACAGTGACAACCAGCTAAGTGGCTTGACCAAGAAGCTCCAAAGCACTTCCCAAAGCCAAAGTTGTATCAAAAAGGTCACGGTCACTGTTTGGTGGTCTGCTGCTAGTCTAATCCACTACAGCTTTCTGAACCCCAGCGAAACCATTACATCTGAGAAGCACACTCAGCAAATAGATGAGACGCAGTCAAACTGCAGCACCTGCAGCCGGCACAGTCAGCAGAAAGGCCTGGCTCTCCTCCTCGGCACGCCCGGCCACTCGCCACACAGCCGACACTTCAAAGCCTGGCTCTCCTCCACGATACGTCCGGCTACTCGCCACACAACCGACACTTCGCAAGCGGGCCTCATCTGTCATATTCACCTGACCTCTCACCAGCCAACTACCACTTCTTCAAGCATCTTGACAACTTTTTGCAGGGAAAACCCTTCCACAAGCAGCAGGAGGCAGAAAAGGCTTTCCAAGAGTTCATCGAATCCTGGAGCATGGATTTTTACACTAGAGAAATAAACTTATTTCCTGTTGATAAGAATGTGCTGCTTGTAATGGTTCCTAATTTGATTAATAAAGATGTGCCTGAGTCTACTCATAATGACTTAAAATTCATGGTCCAAAATTGCAATTACGTTTGCACCAACCTTAGGAGTTCAATAATAATCTAGTTCCTCATTTTTTTATTTAAAATTTCTAATTAGAATAAAAATGTCACACTCCTCTAAATTATGAAGATCAAAAAAGATTAGGTTACCCTAAACCACCGGACAGACATTGAGACGACTCCTAGGAGCACGAGGCACCTCATTTTCTCTAGTGATGTGTTTCGTATAGGTGCCCAGATTCACACACACACTCCCACCTACACATGCACCCTCATCCTTTAAACGAAAACTGAACAATGCTGTGTGTGTGTTTTAATATTTGTAAGTATTATGCGCATTCTATCACAGTGTTCTTTGAAGTGCGTTTCTACCACGTAAACATATCGCCCATTGTGGACATCAGATTTACTTCTAATTTTCGCTATATTGAATATTGTTAACACTCCAATGGGCATCTTTTTCCTAAATAAATTTTGCTACCCTCTCATCAGGTTCTTTGGATAAATTCTATTAGTGTATTTGCCAAGTCAAATTCCGTGGAAGTTAAAAAACTTGCTATGTACTATGAAAATGCTTTCCCAGTAAAGTTTTTCCCAGAAAAAAACTGGATTAACTGACACTCTCACTAGCAGCAAAGGAGAATGTCAACCTCATCGCCCCCTCATCACAGCACAGTATCTGAAAAGCATCTTTCTTTATGCAACATGTAGCATTAAGTGCGTCTTAGATGCTGTTAGTGACAATGAAATGTGGTACCCATGGAACGCCAGCACAACCCCAGGCTCCGGCTGCCTACAATGGCAAGCGTAAAATGGCCACTGCTGATGATGCCGTCACTGCTGGTGATGCTGTGCTGATAAAACCCACCCTATACCACTGTCTTCTTTGTTCTCTTCAGCTCCACAGAGCACACCAGCATCCCCACAGTCCTGCAACAGCATTCTGCTATTAAAAACATCATGCAGGACAACCTAACGCACAACATGTTGGTAACCGTAACATTTCCCTAGAAGAGGCCAAAGACTATGGATTACACTCCAGGGAAGCAATCAGCAAAATTCAAAGGGAGAGGAGACACCTCCTACTGAAGGTAAATGCTCTCACCGAAGTGCCTTTGCTTTTCCGTTTCTCATCACCTCGACCGTCTTCGGCATCATCTGAGTCACCATCGCTCTCAAGAGCGGGGAGCTCAGGGTCGAGGGGGGGCTCGTAAAGCGCTGTGTTTAATGGCAAATAACGCAGCTCATCCGGCGAGTACCTAGGGTTCAGAGAGAAGGTTTTCAGTTTTCCTCTATTATTAAATACAAATGTACTAATTCTGAACTACGATAATAGCCTTAATATTAACCCCAAATTCTTTTGAAAATGATTAGAGGCAATAAATAATTTTTTCACTTTGGTGCTCAAATAGGGACATGTAACCAATAAAAAGCCTAAACGTTTTTTCCCCTAACAGTGTAAAATATACATTTGATTCTTATTATCAAAAGATAAATGTCTCTCTGCTTTACCCTCAACACCCCCTTCAAAGAAATGTCAGTAGTGATGGATGAAACTGTGGCCACACAGAACTGGGCACAAAATCCAGCTGCCTGACCCCCTCGCCTCCACCGTCCTGAGTCGTCACTGCCTGAGCCTCTCGCCTTCACACGTAAAGCAGGTACGACAGCAAGTCCATCGCACAGAGCAGACGTGAGCATCAAATAAACTGGCACAGGGCAGTCGCAGCAGGAGGGCACAGACACTGTTTCAGAAACACAGTTTCCAGGACCACAGTATTTAAAACCAACTTGTGAAGCAGGTGTTCTAACCGTGATCACCTCCTCCCTCTAAAACTAGGGACCAGCGACCCCCAACCCCAGGCAGCCGGCACGTGGCCTGCTGATCACGTCCACGGTGCCGCCCCAGGACGCACCACAGCTCCGTCCTGTGTCCTCAGCCAGGAGTGGACACGGATGAGCATCCTCCTCAACCAGGACATCACTCCAGAAAGCAACGAGCAGGGCCACACAGGCCCATCACCCAATAATCTGCTTCGTCCAAAATGAGAAACGTTAAATCTGCTGACATGCTGCTGCAGAGCAGCAGCCAATTCTGACTCCATATTGAACTGTTTCTTTGACTAGTTTTTCGTTCCTTTCGTTATTATAATCAAACAGAATGGCCTGTCTCAGAGGACCCTACCCCTCTACATGACAAAAAGTGCCTTTATTCAGAACGCGGGGTCCACCCACAGACGGCAGGAGGGAAGAAATTAACACATCCCCTGCCTGAGACTTGACATTCTAGGAGATGTTTGCAAGATTAATTAATGGTCTTTTTTACTTTGCTTCCTCACCTCCCTCCATCTCTGATGTATAAAAGAACCTGGCATGCAGACCCTAGAAGACGTAGCCTGCCATCCACTCGGTCAGCCAGCTCCCCAAATAAAGTCTCTTCCCTGCCTCAACCCCTTGTCTCTCAGATTCACCGGCCGGCCGTGTGGTGAGCTGAGTAAGCTTGGACTCTATATAACACCATGATTTAAGTCTGACTTTCAAAAGTATGATACTGTGGTCTATTTTAAATACTACTATCTAAAGAATATTCTCTCTCCTAAAAACGTAAGAGGACTCAGGAGGCAAAGGCTGAGACTGACAAAAGTAGCTGGTTCCATCCAGGTCGGGAAGAAGAGACCCGCGTCACCCTCACGGCCAGAGCGGAAACAGCAGCCAGGCCCGGGCAGCACGAGCTCCGGGCCGCCGCCCTCCTCCCCGCGGGGCACGCCCGCCTCTCCAACTCCCCCTGCTTCTGTGACCACAGACTCCAGGGCTTCCGGGGGGCGCTTGAGGGGAGAGTCCGGGCATCTCCAGCCAGCGCTGCCGGCCCGGACCACGCCCTCAGGACGGAGGCCGGCCCCGGACCACGCCCTCAGGACGGACTACGCTCTCAGGACGCCCTCGGGACAGCGGTCTGCAACTCCCCCTGGTTTGCATCCACGGAAGCGCGGACAGGTGAGCAGGGAGGCAGCATCCCAGGCTTTAGCAGCAGACGCTCAAGTTCAGTGAGAGCATTCTTCACCACAGAACGGAAGAAGACAGAAAACACTGACGCAAATCTTGTACCTTTTACAGTGATGCTTACAGAGCCAAACACTTCTAGGAGACAAACACAAGGCTTTGAAGTCTTTCACCAACACCAGTACTAACAACAACAACAAAAACCCCACCATGTACCTTTTGTAATATTCCTGGAACTGTCCGGGGATGAGGGCCACCGGGTAAGAACTGACCTTGGTTCGCTCTGTTGGTAGCACTTTGTACTTCCCTTGAGGCACCTGGATAACCTGAATTAACACAAAGAGAAATACAAACCTGGTTCCATGCACAGAATTAAAGACTTTAGGAAAACAGTGCCCTCCTGCCCTTAAAAAGGTGAGAGACATTAGGAGCTGCGGCCCAGGGAACAGCGGCGTTTCTAGAGCTACAGGCGCACGTGCTGACTGTTCACCGTGGCCACTAAGGAAAGGCAGTGTCTCTGCTCACCACGTACGGGCTACTTAAGAAACCTTTGGAGCTCAGCTGCCTCGTCTGTGAAACGGAAACAGTACCAGTTTCACCTCCCGTAGTGAGGGTGAGAAGTGCATGAGCTACTGTGGAAACCTCTTCCGTCCACCCCAGCACGCAGGAAGCTATTCAGCTACCAGACCCCTTCAGCAGCATGTCCACCACAAAGCAAGGAACACATCACACACACAGATGAGAAGCAAACACCAGGCACACTGAGACGACAGCCTCGCTTCAGGGAGAAGAGGACACACTGCTGGTACAGAACACTGCGACAGAGGCACTGAACAGCCCACGGCCACAAGCGACTGAAGTTCAGGGGCTAGTAAACATTAGCGATCCTACGTGTGTCTGTAAGTCAAAATAAGCTCTCCTCTCTTCCATTCGCTCCCGGTTTAAGTTGCTGTTAAATTCAGCTGCTTTTTTCGCAGCTTTCTTAATGTACTCAGGCACTTTGCTTGCTTCAACTTTCTGAGTATTCTGTTGTTGCATTTGCTGAAATAAAAATATTACAGTTGGAAGTCACATCTAACTTTATAAAATGTGATTTCCCAAACCAAAATCCTGGTTACCTCGATACTTACAGAATACTCTTTATAGTGATCTGTAATTCGTTGGCGTTCTTTTTCCTGTAGAATAACAGAATATTCAGCATGTTTGGCTGGATATTCTTTTATCATTAAATCAATTACTTCATCACTGCGCAATGCTGTTAAACCTATTTCAGACAAAAAAAAGTAAAGAAGCTCTTTTAAGGCTAACTGAACATACTGATTTTCAAGACTGACTTTCCTTCAAGCTACTCAACATAAAAGCAGCTTTCCAATATTCAAAGCAAAATACGTTAATACACTCAAAAATAAGAAAAAATAATACTCACAATATAAAATCAAACAGTTATAAAGAAAGAGATTATCAAAGTTGCAATGGCAAAGAAATCAATTTTTTAACTTTTTTAAGACTCCATGTACTATATACAAACATATATCCTTTTACTAGAAACAACGGCTAAATAATAACACACACTAACCACTGGCAATTAACACAGGGTATCAGGTAAGAAAAACACAGACTTTATCAATATACTTCCATTCTTAGCCTTCAAATTTGATTTACTAGAAATATTATAGAACCAATTCAAATTTCACCAAAAGCATCAGCACACACGTGGGTCATACGAACAATTTTTTAAACTCATAGTATGAGATTATACCAATTGTTGAGATGAACTCCTGTGGTTTTATATTAAAAAGCTGTACTAATATATTTATGAAAGAAAAAGTACAAATAAAGCACAGAGACAATTACACATAACTAAAAACTGAGTTTTTTAAGTATTTAACTAATACTTTTAAAAAGTACTTTACAAATTTTGGACATAAAACATACACACACTTTGATGACTATATGAAAGTTATTAGGAAATGATAGTCTCTTTTGTATTTTAACAAGAATCAAAACTGAAGTTAACAATTTAGCATCTAAATAATTCAGTCTATTTATTATTAGTTTTGGTTAAGTGTTTAGGGGAAGAAGACAATACTCGTCCGGCGCTGCTTCGCAAGCGCTCACTACCTAGAGTGCACTGCGTCTCCGTGATGACGTTTAGCTCTCTCAGGTACAATTTCTCCTTATGAGACAAATCTCGTCGCTCTAAATCTCCAAAAAAAAAGAACAAAAGACTGTTACAAAAAGTCTTTTGCATTTGTAACATTATGCATTTATAAAACTTTTAAAAGCTTAAAAAACTTAGAAAAAAAAAATTTTAAGTTAAAATCTTCATGGATTTTAAAAGTACCTCCTGTTCATATTCCAAATATTATTAAAAGAACACACAAAACAATCTTACAAATCAAAAAAATGAAAGTTAAAATAAAACTGAGAACAGAATAATCCAAAGCAAGAAGGTAAGACAAATAACTATACTAAAATAGTTGATGAAATATCGCCTTTCTCAAGTTCAGGTACAGCTTAAGTAGCTACTCCATTCCTAAGGACAAGGAGCAACAGTCAAGAATCAAAACCCCTCATTCATTAATGTGGTTACAAACTGATTTTTCCTTGCAATTTTTTTCCAGGAAATTCACCTTCCTCGTTTTGCTTGTAAATATGTTTATCAGGCATAAGAATGAATTGATAGTAAAGAGGGAAGTTGAACGAGAG